>NC_138215.1:5019744-5427244 GCF_964194415.1 Vipera berus | reverse complement strand
AGCAGGGGTAGGCAACCTTGGCCCTTTTATGACTCATGGACTTCAGCACCCAGAATTCCTGAGCCAGCATGGCTCAGCTTGGAAACCTCTCCCTTTCCCCTCAGTATGGCTGGCTTAGGAATTCTGGGAGTTGAAGTCCATGAGTTGTAAAAGAGCCAAGGATAGTACTTCTTGGACAGAGAGCAGTCTGCTATATTTTAATATATTATCTTTTCAAGGTAGTCCTCAACTTACAACAGTTTGTTAGGTGACTGTTCAAAGTTACAACAGCACACCGCTGCAGCATCCCCACGGTCACATGATCAAAATTTCGCCGCTTGGTAACTGACTCATATTTATGACGGTCACAGTGTCTTGGGGTCAGATGATTCCCCTTTTGCAACCTTCTGACTAGTAAAGTCAATGGGGAAGCCAGATTCACTTAACAACCATGTTACTAACTTAACTGCATTGATTCACTTAACAACTGTGGCAGGAAAGGTTGTAAAATGGGGCAAAATTCACTTAACCACTGTCTCACTTAGTAATAAGAAATTTTGAGCTCAACTGTGGTCGTAACTCAAGGACTACCTGTATATGACAAGTTTCTAAACTGGGATGAAGAAGAAACTGGCATTTTGATTTATGACATAAAGTTGGGATTCAACTAAAAAACAGGACACTTCCTTAAAGAGAGGGGATCATGAGAGTGGAAGCAGTTTCTGAATGGAATTGTAACGTAGAACATAGAAAAGTAGGGTTGGATGGGACCTTGGAGATCTTCTAGTCCAACCCTTGCTTAAGCAGAAGACCCTGTTCCGTTCCCTTACAAATGGGTGCCCAGTCTCTTCTTGAAATCTTTCAGTGATGGAGCACCCTCACGTCTGGAGGCAACCGTTCCACTGGTTAATTGTTCTCAGTGTCGGGAAATGTCTCCTTAGTTCTAGATTGGATCTCTCTTTAATGATCTTGTTACTTCTCGTCCTGCCTTTTTTTCTCTGTGACAGTCCTCAAGTACTGGAAGACTGTGAAGACAACTGACCCAAGACCCTCAAAAGCACAAGACTGCCTTAATTCACTTGACCTTCTCAAGAGATGAATCAAGACTGCAGCTTTTTACATTCCAAACCAACAGCCCAAACTGGCTATCTCAGAGTTCATATTACTGCCAAGAATGTGAATCAGGTCTACCAGAACAACACTTCTACCAACTCATGGCAGCTAAGCTCCAGGAGAAGCAATTCTGCCCTTGAGGTGCCCCACAGGTTATAAGTAAAATGACAGCCAAGCGTAGACAGTTTTTAAACTTTGCTCTTATTAACCTTCAGAGCTTTTCCTGGACCAAGAGCAAATCATAGCTAATTTAACAAACCTGTATTTAATAAGCCACAAAAGGATGAATTCACACAACTGAACGGGCAAGAAACCAACCAACCAGCCAGATTTCGTTTAGCACAATATAGGAACTCGGATATCAGCTGGTTTAAGTCTCTTTTTCAAAACAATGGATAAACAAATCTTAAAGGAAGTTCACAACCACAGCCCTACGAGAGTATAGTCTTGAATTAAGCTTTGTTAATCCAATAAATAAATTGTTAATGATGCTTCTGGACCTGGGGGCTCCTTTGATCTCTTACACCAGATGGGCAAGGCAAAAACTGAAATACTAAAATTGTAATCCATCATAGCCATGGATATGTACTTATAGTTCAAGTATTGTTTGTGTTGACAGACCACTAATTCTCATCACATTTTGGACAGCTGAAGACTTATCCAAAGATGCTTGGAATTAAATCGAGACCTTTGATTATAGAACCTGTGATTTGCCTACAAAATGATGGAAAATTCAATTCTCAGAAAACCTACTACGTAAATGGCAGAGAGAAATGCAGGTAGTTCTCAACGTACGACCACAATTGAGCCCAAAATGTATGTTGTTAAGTGAGAAATTTGTTGTGAATTTTACCCCTTTTCTTGCCATTTTTGTTAAGTGAATCACTGCAGTTGTTAAATTAGTCAGACGGCCATTAAATGAATCTGGCTTCCCCATTGACTTTGCTTGTCAGAAGGTCACAAAAGGGGATTGCAAGACTCTGTGACCATCATAAATGCGAGTCAGTTGACAAGCATCCGAATGTAAATCACGTAAGCAGAAAGATGTTGCAATGGTCGTACGTGTGAAAAATGGTCGCAAGTCACTTTTTTCAGTACCGCTGTAACTTTGAACGATCACTAAACGAACTCTTTGTTAAGTTGAGGTCTACCTGTACTAATGGACAGGAACAGACTGGCTAAAAACTTCTGGGAGAAATTCACCGTCCGCTTCTATCGCTGGATATAAAAGATGCACTAGATTTCTACACGCAACCACACACCTGCCTACAAAGCTTGGGAGAAAATACTTGAAATTCCACAGCAATCTGAACCTGCATCAATTTGACCCAGCGAAAGAAGAGGGTGGGTGGGCTGGTGAGAGAGGCGACAGAACACGCCCCCCCCTCTTCAATGGCCTACGGATCCCACTCAAACACCTATGAATTTTCCAGCTCCAATTTTGGCAAGCTGGAGGGTGACGATGGGAAGGACCCACCTGCTCTTCTCCATGATTTAGGAGTTTCAAACTGAAGATTAGTAATTTAGCCTTTAGCAAGAGCCCATTCTCAGAAGGTGAGTCAATCTTCCACAGACAAAGCAGCCACGTGGTTAAGGTGCATGCTGGGATGCAGGTGAGAATCTTCTTGATGAGCTGGTAAACTTCTCACGATTCTTTGGGGCTACAGAGCACAAAAAGTTTGCAGAAGACATTTCCATTCCCCAAAACCAGAGCGGGGAGGACTTCAACCAGGAAATAGGATGTGAATGAAAAGGAAAGCTTTGAAAATGAGTTACGACAGTCCGGTTTCTACCATGCTAAACTATGACTTGCTGAAAAAACACAAAATTTGCGGAATTCTCATCTCACACTAAGACACAAAGCATGTTTCACAAACCACAACTGGTGGCTCCACACACTACATCAAGCCCAAACCAAGCAAACGGTGCAATTAAAAGAAGAAAGTATTTACAGCTCAGGGTTGAATTGTGGGGTCCTCCCTGCTCTCTGAACTCGCTTATTTTCTTGCAGATGTTTCATTACCCAGATAGATAGCAAATGCCACTCCCTTCTAGCACTGATGATGTTACCAGTTGGGTAATGAAACGTCTGCAAGAAAACCACCAAGGTCAGAGAGCACCAAGGGCCCCGCACCTCTGCAACTGCTTCATCTAATGTGAGAACCCAGTGAGCTGATAGCCTTAGCACCCAAGAGTTTTTCAAACTGAAGTCACAGATTATCACTACGGAAGCAAAGCATGGAAACAAATTTCACCACTTATAATGATGCAGCACTTGGAAATCAGTGTGGAACAGTGGATGCTATTCATTTGTAATACGCATTCATTTCTCCCGTTTTGCACCTTCCCTAATCCGGTTTAACCAAATGATTTAATACTGTAATTGTAATGTCTCTTATCTTCTTTCTCCATAGCATAATAGAATTTGAAACATCTCAATTTTGTTCAATCTTTACTGTCTTAACTTTTTTAAAAACAAAAAGACAAACGTAAGCTCTTTGTAAACAAAAACAAAAACCAAATATTAATCATATTAAATTCTATTTTCCTGAGGTATCGTTCAAAGATCAGTTTTTCAATCCCACCATTTCCTCTGACTTTTAGCCATCTTACTGGAGGAAGAGACTTTGGAGAAACATACTTGCAACTGTTCAGTAAACATTTGTGTTTTTAAAAAGTCATGACTTAAGGGTTATTTTTTCTCACAGTCAGTTTGGCGAGTACTGATTTTTGAAAAGGCATTTTGGTTTTTTTGGGGGGACGTCCCATTCAAGGGAACTTCAAGTACCATTCATTTTCACCAGAGGTATGTTGTTGTGTCATCAGGACCATTCTGGGCGGTAAACCCCAAACTGTATGAAACAGCCTTAAAAGAAATATTTACATGTTGACCAAGTAGATACATTATTATTTTATTTTATTTTTATTTTAATCCCATTCATATCCCGCCCTTCTCCGAAGACTCAGGGCGGCTTACACTCTAAGCACAACCCACAATCCCTGTTGTAAAAAGGTACTGTGTCATTTTATAAGATGGCTTGATACTTTAAAACAATGATGGCAGGTGACAATAGAGCTGTCCATGCTTGCAAAATAAAAACAGCAGGGATTCCCCCACATTTGGGGGAATAAAAAAAAATAAATGAAAATTCAAAATGAAAGTGAAACATAGATAAAAGGAAGACCTCGACTTAATGAGCAGAGTTGAGATCAAAATATATGATCCTAGGCAAGGTGCTTGTTAAGTGAATCAGGCCCAATTTTACCTTTTTGCCACAGCTGTTAAGTGAATCACTGCAGTTGCTAAGACAGGGGTAGGCAACCAAGCTCTTTTATGATTCATGGACTTCAACTCCCAGAATTCCTGAGCCAGCATAGCTGACTCAGGAATTCTGGGAGTTGAAGTCCATGAGTCATAAAAGAGCCGAGGCTGCCTACCCCTGTGCTAAGAGAATCATTCGGTCCTTTGGCTGGGAAGGTCACAAATGACCATCACATGATTGTAGGTGAAGAACCGGCCATAAGTCACTTTTTTCGGTGCCACTATAACTTGGCTGTGGCTGGATGGGAAATTCTGGGAGTCCGCTCATCTTAAAGTTGCCAACGTTGGGAAACCCTGGTTTACCGGAAGGGCAGGTGCTTGGGCACCCAGCCTAGAAATTCAAATGGGAGGATAGCAGGTAGCAACTCAAGCCTAAAACTGCTCCTGCCAACCAGATCCGTCAGCTGGAGAATTCCACCGGAGACGCAACAATCTCATTTGGGCTATTAAATGCTGCCCACTTGAAACGGCTCAGCTTCCACAGGCAGGCAAAACTCCAGCGAGTTTCTCTGGAAACCCTCAGCCACAAGCACGCCGGGAAGAACGGCATTTAATTCGGGTTCTGGTAAACATCGCCGCTCCTCCTGATCTGCCTGTCGTCAGCCAAAACTGCAACTCTACACCGGTGCACATCTGAACCAAAGGTTCAGCAATCCCCAGAGTTCTACATTCACAGCCACGTACTCCACCGTCATTAATTGGGTAGGGGAGGACTATCGGCTAGTAGACAGACCGGCAGGTAAAAGGAGTCCTTGACTTACAAACATACTTTTAGTAGCCATTCAGAGTCACAACAACACACACACACAAAAAAGGGAACTTATAACCAGGTACAACCGTTGCCCATCCCCATGGTCACGTGATCCCCATGATCACGTGATCAAAACCCAGGCGCTTAGAAAACAGGCCTGTGTTTACGACAGTTGCACTCTCCTGGATCATGTGATCGCCCAGCTGGCTCCTGATAATCAAAGTCAATGGTGGAAGCCAGATTCGTTTAAGGACCTCATGATTCACTGAACAAGTGCAGTGATTCGCTTAACAACTGTGGCAGAAAAAGGTCACAAAATCAGGCATTTAACAATGGAACCTTCGGGCTGAATTGTGGTACTAAGTAAGTCAAGGACTACCTGTATTAAAGCTGTTGTTTAGAAATTACATAAAAAGGACCACACCTGGAATATTGCATCCAGTTTTGGTCACCACATTACAAAAAACATGTTGAGACTTTGGAAAGAGTGGAAAGAAGAGCAACTAAGGTATCAAAGGCCTGGAGACAAAAACATATGAAGAACGGTTGCAGGATTTAGGTTTGGCCAGTCTAGAGAAAAGAAGGACTGCGGCGACATGATAGCAGCATTCCAGTATTTGAGAAGCTGCCACAAAGAGGGGGGGGGGGTCAATTTATTTCCCAAAGCACCAGAAGGCAAGGCAAGTAACAATGGACGGAAACTTATCAAGGAGAGAAGCAACCTGGAATTCAGGAGAAACTTCCTAACAGTGAGAGCAATTAATCAGTGGAACACCTTTGTCTCCAGACGTTGTGGGTGCTCTATTGCTGGAGGTGTTCAAGAAAAAACTGGACATCCACCTATCTGAAATGGTATGGGGTCTCCTGCTTGAGCAGGGGGTTGGACTAGAAGACCTCCAAGGTCTCTTCCGCTCTATTCTGATGGATAGGAGTCACAGGGAACCGAGCCAAATGGGCTTCCTCGGTCCAGCGTCCTCATGACTGCTTGACAAGCTTTCAAGCGGACTTTCTTCTTCTCTGCTTGCTGCCTATGCTAAATATTCCTTTTTTCCTCCATTCAATCATGTCCGATTTTCAGAGACTGCCTGGTCAAGTCCTGCCGTTTTCTTGGCAAGGTTTCCCAGAAGTGGCTTGCCATTCCCTCTTTCCTACGACTGACAAAGTGTGGCTGGTCCAAGGTCACCTTTGTGCTTAAGAGGGGCCTAAAACTCACTGTTTCTGGTGACTGGCTCAAAGTCAACCAACTGGCCGTCATGCCTAAGGTGGAACTAGAACTCACTTATTCCACTTCCTGGAATGTTATCAGCTCCTTGTGTGGAGAGTGAATGCAAGAGCTGATTCATTGATTTGCATCCAACCTGTATTATTTTTACAAACAGTCCAAGGTGGTGAACATATACATCTTCCTTGACCTATTTGTGAGGTGGGTTGGACAGAGAGAATGAGTGATTGGCCTAAAGTCACTCAACTGGCTCTCATGCCTAAAGTGGGACTAGAACTCACAGTCTCGTGGTGATTGGCCAAAATCACCCAACCAGCTTTCACGGCTAAGGGTGGGATAGAACTACTGTTTCTTACGATTGACTCGAAGTCAACCAACTGGCATTTCATGCCTAAGGCAGGACTAGAATTCACCATCTCCTGAGGGTTGGCCAAACTCACCCAGTCTGCTTTCATGCCTAAGGCCGGACTAGAACTCACCATCTCCTGGTGATTGGACCAAGTCACCCAACCATGCTTCAAGGCTAAGGGCAGGACTAGAACTACTGTTTCCTATGATTGGTTCAAAGTCAATCAACTGGCTTTCATGCCTATGGCAGGACTAGAACTCACCATCTCCTGGTATTTGGCCAAGTCTGTTTTCATGCCTAAGTTGGGGGAGGCTAGAACTCACCGTCTCCTGGTGATTGGTCCAAAGTCACCCAGCCGGTTTTCTAGCCTGATATCTTCCATCACTACACCAAACGTGGTCCAATATGAGCTCCAAACCTCGCTTGTGTTCCTCGCTGGCCTGGCCAACAATAGCCATGAGGATGAAACACAATTTAGGACTGCCGTGTTGGAGAAGGCCGAGACAGAAGGTGGCACCAAACACAGAGGTTTAATATCCTTCATTATAGGGGAAAAAGACACTAGAGAGCAGAGCTCCATCGTTCCAGAAACAAGCGGACGGGAGATGTGGCTGTAAAAAATACGCTGTAAAGTTTTAAAATGCTGCAGCTGCTGCAGAGGAGCTATTCAAACTCCAGTCTCAAAGGGGGAGAAGACAAAATGGATTCCCCCAAAGCTACTCAGGAGGTCTTAAAATTCCTAAGGAGTAAATACAGATTTCCCTCCCCGCCCCTCCACTCAGGACTTCAGAACCTCTGTCTGCCACATGTAGCAGAGACAAACATCTCCGCTCTTGGAGACTCAAAAAAGGAAATTACAGCTAAGCAGATACAAAATCAAAGCTCTTTAGGAGAAACAGAACAGATATGTTATATTTTTATTTATATAATACACACACACAGAGAGAGAGACAGAGGTAGTCCTGATTTTACAACAGTTCATTTAGTGACTATTCGATGTTACAAAGGCTCTGGAAAAAGTGACTTATGACCATTTTTCACAGTTATGACCTTTGCAGCATCCCCCAGGGTCACGGGATCAAAATTGCTGTGTTCCAGGGGGTCATGTGATTCCGCCTTTGGTGACCTTCTGACAAGCAAACTCAAGGGGGAAGCCAGATTCACCTCACAACTGTGGGAAGAAAAGTTGTGAACTGGGGCAAAACTCACTTAAGTAATGTCTCACGTAGCATCGTAAATTTTGGGCGCAATAATATATATTCCACCCAAATTTTATGATGCTAAGTGAGACATATTGATATTGAGATAGATAGATAGATAGATAGATAGATAGATAGATAGATAGATAGATAGATAGATAGATAGATAGATAGATAGATAGATAGATAGATAGATAGATAGATAGATAGATGGATGGATGGATGGATGGATGGATGGATGGATGGATGGATGGATGGATGGATGGATGGATGGATGGATGGATGGATGGATGGAGTAGGAGATAGATAGATAGATAGATAGATAGATAGATAGATAGATAGGCATATAGATAGATATAGAGATATATAGAGATTTATAGATACATAGATATAGACAGACATACACACACACACACACACACACACACACACACACATATATGCTAAAATTGTAGGTCCCTGACACCTAGAATAACATCTGATTATCTCAGTCTCAAACAGACCATGCAATACCTTTGCATAAGGTAATTACGGGCGAGTGAAATCACAAGCTTCCTGTTGAAGCTACAAGGAAGATAAAATTATGGACAGAGCATGAAACTCTAGTGTGAACTTGTTTTATGATGAGCTAGAAAACTATGCAGCAACGCTTTTACCTGGAGAATACCAGTCCCTTACTGAGTTCATGACATCTGAGTGGTAAAACGGGGGAGGGCTGTAAGGGAGCATTCAGGGATTTATAACATTCTCTCCCCCAGGAAACAGGAGTGGGCCCCTTTTTGGAAAAATATATTTTTTAAAAAATGAAACTCTATGGGAGCCTGCTATTTAATAATTTTGGCTGCTTGAATGAATGGCTGGTATTGTAGTACAGGTGGACCTTGACTTGCGACCAGAGTTGACCCCAAAATTTCCGTTGCTAAGTGAGACATTTGTGAAGTGAGTTTTGCCCCATTTTACTACCCCTTCTTGGTAGATCTGTTAAAAACGAATCGCTGCGTTTGTTAAGTTAGTAATATGGTTGTTAAGTGATTCTGGCTCCCCCCCCCATCGACTCTGCTTGTCAGAAGGTCACAAAAGACGATCACATGACCCCGGGACGCTGCAACCGTCATAAATACGAGTCGATTGACAAGCACCCAAATTTTGATCACGTCAGCACGGGCATGCTGCAATGGTCGCGTGAAAGACAGTCATAAATCACTTTTTTCAATGATGTTGTAACTTCAAACCGTCACTAAACTGACAAGGGCTACCTGTATCTAAAGCAGATGTCAAGATGAAGTATGGAATCAGAAATTAATTTGATCTTAGATGCTAAGGTATTTCCAAACATCCCCATCCATTGTGTGTTGGTCAACATTCTTTAGGCATCCTGGAAACACGTAAAGCCTAAAAAAACATTCCTTTCATTACCAAAGACACAAAGAGCTGAGAAGTGTCAGTTAGATTTCAGGTCTTCTGGAGTGCAGGACAAGAAACAGCCCTGGAATAAGTCATAAGCAATGACTTATTATTTAATAATTACATATAACCCAATGCAATTATATAACGAAGCAGCTGTCACAGAGAAAAGAGGGTCGGACTATTCTCCAATGGCCCATAATCAATAATATTTTAATTGTATGATTATTTTCTTGTGTTTAGTTACTGGAGTTTTACAAAATGTTGTACTTTCTATCCAAGGTTCTACAAACTATAAATCAAGTAAAAAAAATCATATTTGTCTTCTCGGATTTAAGCAATTCTTGAGGGTTTTATGTGTTTGCATGGCTTGTTATTCTGGGAAAGAAAGCAAGAGATGGAATTTAAATTGGCTGCCATCCCTTCAAGAAGGTATTATATTTTCCCTCAAAATGAGAGACTGAAGCTTCATATATCTTCCTATTGTTACCTGCTCAATAAACCAACATTTTATCCGTCTTTCCTATCTTATCTGCAGAAGGAGGTAAGCAATAGAGCTCTGATTTCTTCCCAATTTTAACAAAACATTTATTAAAATAAATTGAACTCCTAAATTAAACGTTTTCCTTTCTTTCGGGGAGGTAGAGGCAAAATTGGAAAGCAATACTGGCTTAGTAGATGTGCAATCGAAACAAAAAATAGTGATTTATCAGCCAAGTCCTTATAAATATATTCCTGGTCCAAAATTAGGGTGTTGTTTTTTTTCTTCCTTTACATCTTCCTCACATCTAAGGGTGTTTTTCAAACTTGGCAACTTTCAGATTTGTGGACTTCAACTGCCAATAAACTGAAATCGCCAAATTTTTCAAACTTAATTACTCCAAGTCGCCAAGTTTGAAAAAAGACGGATTCAAGATAATTCCATCCTGAGGGTTTGGCTCCTGCCAGCAGACTTTGCAAAGACCATGAAAACCAACAGTGTCACAGGGATGCCTAAATGCCCCTTGCACGTGGCACTAATTTTTAATTCATTTCCATAAAAGAAGTTCAATCCATAAAAATGGGAAATAAAGATACGCGACCAAAATGTCTTTAATAAGTAGAGCAGATTTTTCCTATCAGCTTCTCTACGTTGAAGCCAACAGTAACAAGCAGAAGAAGTCAAAATATTCTTCCCAGCACTGTGCCCGGCAAATATTTTCAAAAGCAGTTCCCATCCTCATTCACCGCTGAGACAGATGAGCAGAAACGAGCCTATCTAGAAACGGCTGGCATAAAACCATCTGCATGATATGGTTTTAAATGTATATCATATGGCCATCTCTGTTACAGATGTGTATTCGCTCTCCTGCTTTTAATAAAGAGCAGTATCAATTTAAAAAGACAGAGATAATAATAATAAAAAGCCATCTTCACGATACGTTATTCCATTTACAACAAAAAAATGGAATAAGGTAGCCATTCAACAAGCACCCTCCCAGCTGTAGCCCAGGGAATCGGTATGAAATTTATTATTATTATTATTATTATTATTATTATTATTATTATTATTATTATTATTATTATTATTATTATTATTATTATTATTATTAGGGGACGCGGTGGCTCAGTGGGTTAGGACGCTGAGCTTGTCGATCAGAAGGTCGGCAGTTTGGCGGGTCGAATCCCGAGTGACGCGTAACAGAGTGAGCGCCTGTTTACTCGTCCCAGCTTCTGCCAACCTAGTAGTTCGAAAGCACGTAAAAATGCAAGTAGAAAAATAGGGACCACTACGGTGGGAAGGTAACAGCGTTCCGTGCGCCTTTGGCGTCTAGTCATGCCGGCCACATGACCACGGAGACGTCCTCGGACAAGCGCTGGCTCTTCGGCTGTGAAACGGAGATGAGCACCGGCCCCTAGAGTCGGAAACGACTAGCACATGCGCATGTGCGGGGGAACCTTTACCTTTAATTATTATTATTATTATTATTATTATTATTATTATTATTATTATTATTATTATTATTATTATTATTATTATTATTATTATTATTTCTTGACTCTCTCTTCAAATTACCACAATGCCAGGACAAATTGCCAAGTCAAATACAGGCAGTCCTTGACTTACAACCACAATTGAGCCCAAAATTTACATTGCTAAGTGAAACAGTTGTTAAGTGAATTTTGCCCCATTTTACAATGTTTCTTGCCACAGTTGTTAGGTGAATCATTGCAGTAGTTAATTTAGTAATAGAGTTGTTCAATGAATCTGGCTTCTCCGCTGACAGCTCATTAGAAAGTCATTAAATGGTGATCATGTGACCCTGGGATACTGCAACCATCATAAATGCTAAGCTTGTAAACCGCCCTGAGTCTTCGGAGAAGGGTGGGATATAAATGGAATTAAAATAAAATAAATAAAAAATAAATATGAGCCATCTGTCCAAATTTTGATCACGTGACCATGGGGATGCTGCAACAGTTGGAAGTGTGAGAAACGGTCACTAAGTCACTTCTGTCAATGCCGCTGTAACTTCAGTCGCTAACAAATGGTTGTGGGTCGAGAACTACAGTACCGGAACAGGTTGAAGTGAAAACATTAACACAAGGATTTGAGCCATAAGCCAGCATCTGTGTCCTGAAAGCAAACTGAGACTTTTTGAGTGCCATGAATAGCCTCTGAAGCAGTTTACCCTGACTGGACATCCATTTTAATTCCCAGAATTCGGTAGCCAACATAGCTGAGAATCTGGGATCTAAAGACCACAGCTCTGCAGGAGACACAGAGTCGGAGGCCTAGCTGTTCCTACAAACGGTGGTGCTGGAGAGACAGGAAAACTTATCTTCACTATAGGAACTTTTCACTGAATTATTCTTTTTCAGGATTGTGGAGTACAGAAGCCAAGCGTTACGGAATAGGTAACCCATAAATTTTTGAGGTGGGGGGAAATAATCCTAGCTCAGCAAGCAATTAGGCAGAGGTCTCCAACCTGGTCAAACTTTTAAGACTTGTGGACTTCAGCTCCCAGAATTCTGTTACACTGGCTGAGGAATTCTGGGAGTTGAAGTCCACAAGTCTTACAAGTCGCCAGGGTTGGAGACCCCTGACTTAGAGAGTCTGTTTTGACTTGAACTTTGAAAACTAACTTTTTTTCCCAAAAGCACTTTCAAAAGGTGTTTGATAGGGCACTGGGGAAAGCATCAATATTGCCTTCAGGTGCTTGGAAAGGCCTTGGAGAAAGACTTCCAACACCTGCCTTCTAAACACTACCCAACTTCAAAATAACAATTAGCAAGGGGAGCCAAAGCAAAAGCCAACTGACCTGAGTAGACAACTTTTGCCCAAGGCTGTGTAGTTAGATCTGCTGTTAACAGAGCAGCTAAGCAACCCCCCCCCAAACACACACAAACACACACACACACACACACACACACACACACACACACACAGAAAGTGATTCCGACTCAGGATCTTGGAAGTTGTAAACAACCCAAAAAAAGGGACTGATTTAATACATCAAGTTCTTCCACGCACGGCATAGAACAAGACCATCTGGAACAGTGACTCATACACTTTCTATAAGATGGCTGTTTTCCCCTTGTTGCTGCTACAAACATATCAGACTCAAGAGCTCTTTACTCTACTAGGGGGGGTGGGGGGGGAGAAAAAAAATGAAGCATAGAAAAAAACAAAGTCACTTCCCTCCCTTCCCAACCTGGAGTTCATTTATTTTCACCAAAACCCAATTTCTTAAGACAATGCAAATCCTGAAAATGCTATATTGCAACGCCAATAGATGAGATACAGGTAGTCCTCGACTTACAACAGTTCATTCTGTGACCGTTCCAAGTTACATCGGCACTGAAAAAAAGGGACCTGTGATCATTTTTCACACTTACGACCCCTGGAGCATCCCCAGGGTCACATGATCAAAATTCAGATGTTGGTAACTGGTTCATATTTATGACGGTTACAGTGTCCCGGGGTCATGCGATCCGCTTTTGCGATCTTCTGACAAGCAAAGGCAACAAGGAAGCCAGATCCACTTAACAACAATGTTAATAACTTAACACCCGCAGCGATTCACTTAACAACTGTAGCAAGAAATGCTGTAAAAGGAAGCAAAATTCCCTTAACAAATATTTCACTTAGTAACATAAATTTTGGGCTCAATTGGGGTCGTAAGTCAAGGACAACTTGTACTCATCTTTTCCACAACGATTGATAACTGTTCCTATCAGGTCACAAAATTCTCTAAAATGTCTAACTTCTACAATTTATGCAAGGTATAAATTCATAGTCTACTTTCTTTATAAAGGCAGTGCTGAACTGTGGAGTCCTTGGCGATTTCTGACTTTGCCTGCAGACATTTTATTATCCAACTAGGTAACATCATCAGTGCAAGAGGAGATGGGGTTTGCTCCCTGTTTATGCACAGTAGCTTGCCCCATCAGAGTTTGTAGGGGTATAGTTTTTCTCCTTGATCGTTCCTTGATTAAGGTATTATTTTCCACTTGATTGTTTGGCTGGTGTTAATCCCTGCTTATCTGGGTTTAGGCTGCTGGAGAGGATATGTTTTAGTCTTTTTTTGTTTCCTTCTTAGCTTTTTTAATTGACTCTTTTGAATGGTGTATAAATGTATTCATCATGACGTGTCTTGTTGATAGGTGATTTGTCTGAACGCCAAGCATCCAGCAATTCTGATCTGGGAAGAATTTAAACTTGTGGAACCTGAGGAAGTGCCCTCTAATCCAGGGGTAGGCAACCTTGGCTCTTTTATGACTCGTGGACTTCAACTCCCAGAATTCCTGAGCCAGCCATGCTGAGGGGAAAGGGAGAGGTTTCCAAGCTGAGCCAAGCTGGCTTAGGAATTCTGGGAGTTGAAGTCCATCAGTCATGAAGGGGCCATAGTTCCCCCATGCTGACTCAAGAATTTTGGGAGTTGAAGTCCACGAGTCATAAAAGAGCTGAGGTTGCCTACCCCTGACCTATACCATCTCAGAGAAGTGAGTGTCTAGCACAGGGGTAGGCAACCTCGGCTCTTTTATGACTCATGGACTTCAATTCCCAGAATTCCTAAGTCAGCTGACTCAGGAATTCTGGGAGTTGAAGTCCATGAGTCATAAAAGAGCCGAGGTTGCCTACCCCTGCTGTAAACTAATGGTTCTACTGCATTAGATTCGTGCCCCTCCTGGTTAATTAAATGAGGCAGGAAAGGATGCGTAATTGGAACTGGGCTATAGCTAACTCCTCCTTGAGGGATTAGTCCCGTCACCTCTTAAAAGAAGCCACAGTGCAACCCCTCCTCAAAAGACCATCACTTGACCCAACCAAGCTGGACAGCTTTCACCCAGTTTCCAATGTTCCCTTTCTAGAGAAGGTGGTGGAGACGGTGATTGTATAGCACAGGGGTATGCTGACTCAGGAATTCTGGGAGTTGAAGTCCATGAGTCATAAAAGAGCCGAGGTTGCCTACCCCTGGTATAGCAGCTTCAGATAACCCTGGATGAAGCAGCTTATCTAGGCCCCTTTCAATCTGAGGTTCGGACATGGGTTTGAAGTTTCAGATGGATTGACTGCACTCATGGATGACCTCTGGCCAGCGTGGGATGGAGGCACTGCATCCATCCTGGCTCTACTTGACTTCTCAGAGGCTTTTGATACCATTGATTGTGGTATCCTTCAGGTATTTGAGATATTGGGGGCGGGTGGCACTGTATTGTCCTGCTTTCCCTCCTTTCTCTGGAGATGAGATGGTTCCAGTCGTGCAGAGTCTGCTATCATGTGTCCCCCCCCCCACGCCCGACCCCAGTCCTTCTTTTCCCTAGACTGGCCAAACCCAATTCCTGCAACCGTTCTTCATATGTTTCAGTCTCCAGTCCTCTAATCATCTTTGTCGCTCTTCTCTGCACTCTTTCCAGAGCCTCAACATCTTTTTGGTCATGTGGTGAGCAAAACTGGATGCAGGATTCCAAGTGTGGCCTTACCAAGCAAGGCCTGATAAAGCGATACTAGCACTTCGCGGGATCTTGATTCATCTTAAGGTCCTTGCCCTGTTGGCAGTTTCCCTTGGAAATCCCTTTCTAATGACCCCACCACACACACACACACACACACACACACATCAACGTCGGATCTCCAACCGTCTACACCCATTTGATTTGCCCTGGAAATGAAACGCGACTTCTTCCAACATCAAAACAGCTTCCATTTTAGTGAAACAATCCATCTGCCGCATGTGACTCAGAGCTGCGCTTTAAGAATGCCTCACTGTTTCAGGCCAACGGTTGCAGCAGCAGCCGCGCTGCGCGCACAGCCTGTTTTGTTCACATACATTCCTTAGGGATGACACATCCTTATCCAAGGGCCTCTAACGGATGGGGCTTGTGGCTTCTCCCCCCCCTCACCCCCCCACCCCATTTCATCCGCCCAGCACGAGAATGACTAAGCTGATAAAAATTCCTAGCCAATTATAAACCCACTTAAAGGGCCAGGCAACCCCTTCCCCACAGAAAAGATACACAGCGCCAGCTCTCTCGTCATCCTATACTGGATGTTTCTATTCATAGGAGAAAAACTAAATGGATACCTCCATTCCCAAGTTCTCATCCATCCAGTTGGATCTCTTGTGTTGCCTTTTTTGAGACCCACACATGCTCCAAAGCACTTTAGAAGCCATGGCTGCTTCAGGATCTAATCCCTCTTTTTTATTATTATTATTTAGAAGCATTTGCAGGCTGAGCTTTGATGGGATTGCAAAAAAAAAGGAGGCATTTGCAGTTATTCACAGCGCTAAAATAAAACAATGCAAAATAGTCCTTCGACATGAACTGTCAAAATAAAAATAAGTATTAAGTGACTAATACTGTAGTTCACTTCTCTAAAGATGAAAGAAAAGCAACTTTTTCATGGACATCTTTTTTTTTCTCGTCTTGCTCAAGTTTAGTTCTGTTCTTGTTTTCTTTTTCTTTTCTTTTTTTTTTCTTTCAGAGTTTGTATTTTATCTTTGGGAATAAAATAAAAAAATATTTAAAAAAGGAAGAAATCAACCCTTCCAATACAGACTCAGCAGCATTTAACCTAAAGATAGAAAGATGCCTTGCAAATCTTTAAATATTCTGCAGCAAACAAGGGCTCAATTTTTTTACTTAGCCAAAGTACCTGAAAAGTACACACTGAATTCTAAAATATGACAATTGTACACCAACAACTCCCATAAAGAAATAAAACTGCACTTCAATGTATTTCAAACATAAGGTCAACATTTCCTCGCCTGAAAAGGTACAGAACAAAATATGTCTAAGAGAAACTTAAGTTTCAGTACAGACCACCAGCTTACCGAAAAATAACACCGCTCTAGATAAATGTTGCAAGGTTTACTGCTTTTTCCTGTCACTAATATCCCTGCTGCAGAAAACTTAACATATTTAAGGATTCTAGTCCTCAGTGTGGGTTGAAACTAAACATTAAGAAAACCAAGATCATGGCATCTGGCCCTCTCAATTCCTGGCAAATAGATGGGGAAGAAATGGAGGTAGTGACAGATTTTATTTTCCTGGGTTCCAAGATCACTGCAGATGGGGACTGTAGCCAAGAAATTAAAAGACGCTTGCTCCTCGGGAGGAAAGCCATGGCAAATCTAACAGCACACTAAAAAGCAGAGACATCACCCTGTCAACAAAAGTGCGTATAGTCAAGGCTATGGTCTTCCCAGTTGCAATGTATGTCAGTGAAAGTTGGACCATAAGAAAGGCTGAGCGCCAAAGAATTGAAGCCTTTGAACTATGGTGCTGGAGAAGACTCCTGCGAGTTCCTTGGACTGCAAGGCGATCAAACCGGTCAGTCCTAGAGGAGATCAACCCTGACTGCTCTTTAGAAGGCCAGATCCTGAAGCTAAAACTCAAGTACTTTGGCCACCTAATGAGAAGGAAGGACTCACTGGAGAAGAGCCTAATGCTGGGAAAGATTGAGGGCAATAGAAGAAGGGGACGACAGAGAATGAGGTGGCTGGATGGAGTCACTGAAGCGGTAGGCGTGAGCTTAGATGGACTCCAGAGGATGGTGGAGGACAGGAGGGCCTGGAGGAACGTTGTCCATGGGGACGCGATGGGTCGGACACGACTTCACAACTAACAACAACAACAACAAAGTCCTCAGTGATTTCTGATAGTCTAGTTTTCCATATGTGGGAGTGTGATACAATATTCCTAGCATAGGAATATTAACCTTCAGACAACATGGAAGAAACCAGGAATACATAGGCTATGTTTCAAGTATAGTTACAATTGAAGGGTTACAAGAGGACTGTCGTTTAAATATACAGTCGAAGGGTGAAGCTCTCTGGAACAAGCTTCAAACTCGTTTGATCACTTTTAGTGAAGATCTGTCTTGGGCAAACAAAGATAATAAATACAACAGAATAACAAGAGTTGGAAGGGACCTCAGAGGTCTTCTAGTCCAACCTTACATCATTTTGGAGAGATGGCTGTCCAATTTTGGACTATCATTATTCGTAGGAATATTTGGTGCACAGTCAGCCAGATATTCAAACTGGATTTGGCATTTTTATCCACCTATCGAGTGCTTCCCAAGTGAATGTGAATGTTTAATGGCGTTAGAGGTATCATTGCAGGATATAAGCCCGTGGCGGCGAACCTGTGGCACGCAGAGCCCTCTCTGTGGGCACGGGCACCGTCACCCCAGTCCTAGGCTTTCAGCTGGGTTTTATAAAACCTTTTCGCTTTAGGCCTCTGCCGCCGTGTGCAAAAAAAAAAGGTTCAATCAATTTCAACTTCTCGCGGGGAAAAAAAGATCTCGCAAAGTTGGAATTGATTGATTGAACTTTTTAGTCCCACCCAGTCTGCCGTTACCACCGCTGCCACGCCCACCCAATGGGCCACACCCACCCAATGGGCGACTCCCACCCGGCACCCGACGATACATAAGTGGGTTTTGGGTTGCAGTTTGGGCACTCGGTCTCTAAAAGGTTCGCCATCACTGCTATAAGCTGTTGAGTCAAGCTGCCTTTTGCAATTGACTGATGGTGAATTTGTCAATGCCAATGGTATTCAAGTGGTGCTCCATTTGTTTTGGGATTGCAGCCAAGGCGCCTGTCACCAAGGATACTACCTTTGCGTTCTTTTGCCACAGTCATCTTACTTCTATTTGCAAGTCTTTGCGTTTTGTGATCTTCTCCAGTTCCATTTCTTCTATTCTGCTGTCTCCAGGTACCGCCAGATTTTTTTCCCCTCTTTCTTTATTGACAATTGTTATTTATAATATTATTTATAACAATGTTATTATTTATACAATTTCAGACTAGAAGACTCCAGGGTCCCTTCCGCTCTGTTATTCTGTATTCTGTGTCTCTTCTTAAAAAACCCACAATTTGGGAGGCAAGCCATTCCACCGAACATCTCTTGATGTTAGTATTAGTTGGGAATCACATCCGTTACCAAGTTCTGTTTGTTTGTTTTAACAAACAAGAATTGGCATAATAACTCTGGGCCCTTGGGATCCTTCTCCACCTGGATTTCATTAAATTAGAAACTGGAGCCACAAATACCCTTATTTTATTTTATTTCTAAGGATTGTTTCCTCCATCACCTCTTTTCCCCCCTATCAATCATCTTGCTTCAAAGAATTCAAATGCTTGAACAAAAATGTTATTCCCATTGGGTCTAATAGGGGAATTACTTAAGTATAGTGTTTGGATTTTGACACAAGAATCATTACAGTTATGATTTTAAAGTAAGCTTTCAAAGTAAACTGGTCCCAGGAAATATAGAACAACAGAGTTGGAAGGGACCTTGGAGGTCTTCTAGTCCAACCCCCTGCTCAGGCAGGAAACCCTATACTATTTCAGACAAATGGTTGTCCAACCTCTTCTTAAAAACTTCCAGTGTTGGAGCATTGGCAGCTTCTGGAGGCAGGTTGTTCCACTGGTTAATTGTTCTAACTGTCAGGACATTTCTTCTTAGTTGCTTCTCTCTCCTTGGTTAGTTTCCATCCGTTGCTTCTTGCCTGCCTTCAGGTGCTTTGAAGCTTGACCCCCTCCTCTTTGTGGCAACCCCTGAGATATTGGAAGACTGCTATCATTTCACTCCTGGTCCTTCTTTTCATTAAACTAGGCATACCAATGTTTTAAAAAATTAAACGGTGGACAGCTGCAGTCCAGTGTTAATTTGGAAGCATGCTTATCTATACTTAAGACCATCAGCACTTTGTCTTCTGATAAATGGATGTGTCTAACTGATTACAATTCCTGGGCACGTCTTTTTTTTTTCAAATGGGCAACATCCACACTAATAGCAACTTCAATTTTTGAATATTTGAGTTATCATGGTTGTTAAGTGAATCCACTCTCCCAAATGAGGGGGAGAGGACAGGTCAGAAGTAACTTGTTTGGGGTCCATCGTAACTTTAAACGGTCATTAAGCAACTGGTCATTAAGCAAGAACTACCTATGCAGTTGTTGTTTTTTCGTGAGACATGAAAAGGGGAACATTTCTTTTTGTCAATAAATTATTAACAGAAGATCTGTATATTACAAGATCAGAGTTGTAAATGAAACACTCCAGAAGGATTTGTTACTAACTGAAGAGGATCTCATTCTTGGCTCCAGTTAATGGACATTTTAAATGCAAGTAGTCCTCACCTTACAACCATTCATTTAGTGACCGTTCAAAATTGCAACAGCACTGAAAAAATGTGATTTATGACTGTTTTTTCACACTCATGTCCAAATGCTTGGCAACTGGCTGGTATTTATGACGGTTGCAGCGTCCCAAGGGTCATGTGATCCCATTTTGCAGCCTTCTGACAAGCAAAGTCAATGTGGAAGCCAGATTCACTTAACGACCAGCTGGTTCACGTAACAACTGCCTCAATTCGCTTAACAACTGTGGCAAAAAGGCCATAAAATGAGGCACAATTTAACAGCACTGCTTAGCAATGGAAATCTTGGGCTGAACTGTGGTCGTAAATCAAGGACAACCTGTAACCCCATTTTCTTATCAAGAAACAACACTTCTAACCCCCCCCCCCAAAGACGGGAGCCATAGGGAGATTGGAAAGCAGATCAGAAACCATGGAGTCCTTCTGAACCATCGTTCGAAAAGGCCTGTTTCCTGCTTTTCACACATTCCTTGAAAAAGAGGCAGCTAACCCTGGTGGTGGTGTTTTTTTTTTTGCCACTCAGCGTTTGTAAGATGGCATTCATCTGGCATTATATTTAGCATTTGTCTGACATTTTTTCCACAATTCACCACCTCCCTCTGTCTTGCCCCAAGCCGCTTCTCACATTCTTCACTCTTATTGTCAAGCCTACCACAAAGTGTTTAAAAAAAACACAAATCCTCCCTAGAACTTGCACAGCTCAACCAAGGAGAGACCTCTCCTTTTCTCTCTCCCTCTCCCTCTCCCTCTCCCTCTCTCTCTCTCTCTCTCACACCAGGGTTATCACTCACCACATGAGACAAGGATCTTCACTTTGGCAGTGAATTTGAAGAATCAAACCATCCAAGAGCCTGGATCCAGCATTCTTTCCTGCTTCTAAAATTTGCATTCCAAACTGGCAAACTTTTCCCCTTGGCGCTTCCCAAAACATCAAGCAGACCTCCAAATCCAAGGCCTGAGCTGCCCTTGGCGCAAATTTTGGGGAGCCATTCAGCTACTTATTGTGTTGCAATGAATTGTAAAACAAATTGAGCATCTTGTAGAGTAGCTGAGGAGTAAACTGCAACCCATTCCACACAAAGGAAGTACTTTTTCCCCCAAATCTCCACTCCATCTCCCTTTTTTCCATCATCACATTTCCACTAGCATTTTTTCATCAGTGTATTTTTTTTCCCTCCACCCCATCTCTCTTTCACTGTCACGCTGTCTGTCATACCCAGCTGTCAATGTCTCGGTCATGAACTACGACTCTAGAATAGAGGTAAGTCCTCAACGTACGGCCACAATTGAGCCCAAATTTTCTGTTGCTCAGTGAGATAGTTAAGTGAATTTTGCCCCATTTTACGACTTTTTGCCACAGTTGTTAAGTGAATCACTGCAGTTGTTATATTACTAACATGGTTGTTAAGTGAATCTGGCTTCCCCATTGACTTTGCTTGGCAGAGGCTCGCAAAACGGGATCACATGACCCCGGGACACTGCGATCGTCATAAATATGAGACAGTTACCAAGTGACTGAATTTGGATCATGTTTATTTATTTGTATTTGTATGTATGATTTATTTATTTATTTATTTATTTATTTATTTATTTATTTATTTATTTATTTATTTATTTGCCTCGTGCTCCACCCTTGATACCTTTATGGGGAGATCTGAGAAGGAGAGAAGCAACCTGGAATTAAGGAGAAACTTCCTAACAGTGAGAACAATTAACCAGTGGAACAGCTGGCCACCAGAAATCGTGGGTGCTCCATCATTGGAGGTTTTTAAGAAGAGACTGAGGACCTCCTGCTTGAGCAGGGGGCTGGACTAGAAGACCTCCAAGGTCCTTTCCAGTTCTGTTCTGGTGCAATGGTTAGAATGCAGTAATTCTGCTGACAGCCGGCTGACAGCAGTTCGATTCTCACCAGCTCAAGATTTACTCAGCCTTCCATCCTTCCAAGGTCAATAAAATCAGGACCCAGATTGTTGGGGGCAGCAGGCTGACTCTGTAAACCGCTTAGGGAGGGCTGTAAAAAACTAAAGTGGTATATAAGTGCTATTGCTAAGTGCTATTGCTATTGTAATTTACCAGCGCAGTATACCTCCGCATCTAAGCAGATCTTGCTGGACAAATACCCCTGTAGCCCTCATTCTCTCCCCTCTCCTTAAAGAGATAAGTAATCTCTTTTCAAAATTGCAAGTTTTTGGTATCTTTCAAGCTTCTGTGCAAAGCAGGAGTTCATCCTTCTCCTTCACCCTCTCAGATAAGCAATGTTGACCTACCAGACACTGGAGAAATGCAATTAAGATATGCAAACCGCAGGCTGGGGGCTGGACGGACTGATCATTTGGCCATCACAGCCACTAGGTATTTACCACATTTGCATATATAATTTGATGATTATCTGGACACTTTGTGATAATCAAATGGCCGCAAACAATTATCTTCTCGCAAAGATGTCCTTCTTGAAGATTTCGTTTATTTTCTACACTTTCGACAGGAAGAAAAGGAAAGACAAGTTTAAAAAACAATTACAAAAACCTTCTTGCCTTGGTATCTCCCACTTTCGTTTCTCCACCGAAAAGCATCTATTTCCCCATTTTGAAAATTCTAGCGATGTGAAGAGTTCTAAGAATTCTGAAAAACATTCCCCTGACACTGTAATTATTCTACTCCAAACCACTCTGCTAACTAAGATGGGTCTTGCACAGGATTGCAGTCCCTCCATCAGAGATACCATCACTGTTGCAACTAGGCTAGCATTGAGAACCCAAACTTGGCTAGATCACTCCAAAGGTCCACATCTCACAATATCCCGAATCACTGGTTGGAGACGGGCGGCTACGCAAATTGAATAAATTAATAAATAAAATCCTTTTTACAAGGAGTAACCAAATCGTACGCAGGGAGACCATACGCAGGCCATGAAACTATCAGCTTGTCTCAAAGCTGCTTTTTCAAGAGGCAACTGGACTTGGTTTTTCTTTGAAGACCTTTAGTTTCTCATCCAAAAAGCATGCAAACGACCAGCTGTCTGCAAGGAGTAGAAATACTTCCGTTCCCCACCTTCCAGTCAGAGCTGAAGAAGCTTCCTGGATGAGAAGCGAAACGTCTTCAAAGAAAAACAAGAAAAGTCCAGCTGCCTCTTGAAAAAGCAGCTTTGGGACAAACAAAGACCTGGATGACGGAGAATGTCCACAGACGTATCAGCTAGTTCAGGGGTCCTCAACCTTGGCAACTTGAAGACTTGTGGACTTCAACTCCCAGAATTCCTCAGCCAGCTTAGTCTGTAAATATTCAAGTTGCCAAGGTTGAGGACCCCTGAGCTAGTTGGCCTTAAGATTGTGAGAGCTAAAAGATGAATAACTCTCAACTTATGACTACCGTATTTTCCGGCGTATAAGACGACTGGGCGTATAAGACGACCCCCCAACTTTTGAGATGATTTTCAAGATTTTTCGTCTTATACGCCGGAAAATCAGCAAGCCCGGGAAGGCACGCCCTCCCCTCTCACTGTGGAGGAAGCAGGGCAGGCTGACGTCTGGCGGGAGCCCACAGGGCAGTCCTGCGCATGCGCGCACTCCCCAACTGCTCCTTAGCAGCTGGGGAGTGCGCGCGTGTGCAGGACTGCCCTGCCGGCTCCTGCTCGACGCTCTTCCCTCTTGAGGCAGCATCGCTCCCCGGCTCCTAAGGAGTCCTCGGGGATGCTGCCTCAAGAGGGAAGAGCGTCGGACGGGAGCCGGCAGGGAAGTCCTGCACACGCGCGCGCACGCAGGACTTCCCTGCCGGCTCCCGTCCGACGCTCTTCCCTCTTGAGGCAGCTACTGCCTCAAGAGGGAAGAGCGTCGGACGGGAGCCGGCTCTTCCTCTTGAGGAAGCATCCCCGAGGACTCCTTAGGAGCCGGGGAGCGATGCTGCCTCAAGAGGGAAGAGCGTCGGGCGGGAGCCGGCAGGGCAGTCCTGCACACGCGCGCACTCCCCAGCTGCTAAGGAGCAGTCGGGGAGTGTGCGCGTGCGCAGGACTGCCCTGCCGGCTCCCGCCAGACGCCAGACGCTGATTTTCCAGCGTATAAGACGACTGGGCGTATAAGACGACCCCCCAACTTTTGAGGTGATTTTCATGAGTTAAAAAGTCGTCTTATACGCCGGAAAATACAGTAGTTGCTTACCTCCTTGATGACTGCTTACAACCCACTGAGGTTCCAGTGGCTACCACCACCGCCACCAGCACCACAATTCTCAACATGACTGCTTAAAACTGATGACACAGTATTGATGAAGGAAACAAACAGAACTGGAAGATCAGCAGTAATCAATGGGTCACAGTTAAAAAAACAAAGAGAAGTCCCAGATTTGCAAGGTTGGGTGAGATCCTTAGTCACCAAACTGTTACTCATATTTCCTTCTAACATCCAGGTAATCCTCAACTTGGACCAGTTCATTTAGAGACCAGTTACAAGTTACAACGGCACTGGAAAAAGTGACTTATGACTGTTTTTCACACTTATGAACTTTGCAGCATCCCCCTGGTCACGTGATCAAAATTCAGACGCTTGGCAATTGATTCCTATTTATGATGGTCGAAGTGTGCCGGGGTCATGTGATCTCCTTTGGTGACCCTGTGACAAGAAAAGTCAACGGGGAAGCCAGATTCACTTAACAACCGTGTGACTAACTTAATAACTGCCATAATTCACTTAACAACTGTAGCAAGTAAGGTCACAAAACTCAGTTAACAAATGTCTCACTTAGCAACAGAAATTTTGGGTTCAATTTTGGATGTAAGTCGAGGACTACCTGTAGTCTAGTCTCCCTCCTCTATCCATTGGTGCCTTTAACTTGTCTGAATACTAAAATGAAGCCTCTTTTTCCAGACAAAGCTCCTATTGTGGGGTCTCTGGTGCTCTCCGAGTGTGTTTTCTTGCAGACGTTTCATTACCAAACTAGGCAACACCATCAGTGCTTATAGCACGTCTGCAAGAAAACAACCAAGCTCAGAGAGCACCAAGGACCTCACAGGTGAAGCCTGAGCCACAAAGATTCTCTTTTATCGAAACCTACCGTTCTTCCTCTGTTGATAAGCTATCACTGAACTGTGATTATCTACTGCAATTTGTATCCCCGGGATTTTTACCAACAACCCCAAATCCTCTTCCTCATCCACAATCCAAAATACCTCCCCCTACAAGGAAGAAAAGGATAAACAAGAGATGGGGAACCGAGTTTCACAAATGATACACACTTGGTCGTGCCCACGCTTAATCACAGCTTATTACACAGCTTAATTGTGGTTTATTGAGCCAGTTTGGTCTAGTGTTTAAAGCATCAAGCTAGAAACCGGGAGACTGTGAGTTCTAGTCCCACCTTAGGTATGAAAGCCAGCTAGGTGACCTTGGGCCAGTCCCTCTCTCTCAGCCCAGTCCACCTCACAAGGTTGTTGTTGTTGTAGGGAAAACAGCAGGAGGAAATTGTGTCGGATGTGTCTGCCATCTTGAGTTATTTGTCCAAACAATAAAGATGGGGATATAAATATAAATAAATGCCAGAAGTGAATGGGAATCTCCCACCACTAATTCGCAGCTTCAGAAACTTTGGGGGCCCCAAATCAAGAGAGCGTGATGCTTGTTAACCTCGTCCGCGTGTTATCCATGCCAAGCCAAGCGTGTTTTGGGGATTCGGACATTTTACAGCTTCCCTTGTGGGTCTCAGCAGCATTCCACAGGCCAGAAACGCACACCCAGGCCGCAGCTTATAAATATTACAGAAGGAACCAATTCAGAAGCAGAGGCATTTTTCCCCCCTTTTCCCATTCATGCCCGCATACTTCGCATAGATTCAATATTTTCGAAAGGACAAAGAACGTGGTTTGACGACTGAAGGAGACCAGAGACCGAGAGAGGAGAGGAGAGGGGCGCCTTGGCCGAAGCTGACGGCACAAGATTTTCAATTGACGTAAATAGCTGCAAAGACTTTAAAATCAAAAGCCTGCTTAATTCAGCTGCAAAGGGGTCATCCTATAGGGCTGTGTTGTTTGCCGGCCTGGTGCAGACCTTAAATCCAAACACCAAAGGCAGCTCCTGATGACCAAACTGTGCTGCAAAGGGATGCACAAAATGGACCCTCACTACAAAGAGAGACTTGCATTTCAAACTAAGTTTTAGTCCTCAACTTACGGCCACAATTGAGCCCAAAATTTAGGCTGCTAAGTGAGAAACTTGCTAAAGTGGGTTTTTGCCCCTTTTTTCTTGCCACAGTGAATCACTGCAGTGAATCACTGCAGTTGTTAAATTTGTAACGTGGTTGTTAAGTGAATCCGGCTTTCCCCACGGACTTTGCTTGTCAGAAGGTCACAAAAGGGGATCACATGACCCCAGGATGCTGCGTCATAGATGTGAGTCAGTTGTCAAGCATCCAAATGTAAATCACATGACCATGGGGGTGCTGCAATGGTCATAAGTGTGAAAAATAGTTATTATAAGTCCCTTTTTTTAGTGCTGTTGTAACTTCAAATGATCACTAAACAAAATGTTGTAAGTCTGTACTGTCTGTAAATCCATATTTAGGCTTCCTCTGGACCCCTTGGGTGACCTCCCCCAACCCCTAAAGGTTCCTTGCATTATTGAAGGCTTTGCTCTGCAATAAATTGATGGGCTATCGCACTTGAATATGGCCTAAATGAAGAATTTTAAAACATATGACAAGGATACTTCTTTAGTAAGATATCAGAGCTCCATTTCATGTTCATCATTCTCCCTGTCCCAGAAGCATTTCAATGTTGTTTCTCAACAATTCTATCTTGCTTTTTAGCCCAAAATATTGTATTCTAAACAGCATGACTAAGAAGAAATAATGAAAGGGGGGGAATCAAAGCATCGGTTTTTAAAGTTAAGTCCAGGTAGGTTTCGTGAGTGTGGTGTGTGTCTTTATTTGTATCATTTATTATTAAAAAGCATGTTCCATCCTTCAATTAAGCTTCCCATTTAATTAAATTCTTTGCTGATCTTGTGTAAAATCAGCCTATAGCGTGCGTGAACAGCCCTCACTACAGTAGGTGCCTCCAAAAGTATTACATCTCAACAAGCAGCATAAATCATATTTTCACACCGAACACATTAAGAAGCATCAGACACCAGACAGACTAAAAAGAGATGGGCACAAATTAAAAGCTCTGGCCAATAAAGATGCTTTCCCCCCCCCTTTTGCTGCTGGCACACCAGATGGCACAGTGGGACACAAGCCCACAAAGGCTTAAAAAAAGGAGATGTGGTTTTAGTGATGCATTTAAATTTATGCGCCAATTTTTCTTGAAAACGCAAAGCTGCACAGGCAGCATTCGCCTCTCATTTATTCCCAAGGAAGTTCAATCTGATCCAAGCAACTCTGATACACATAGTCCTCGAAGTACGACGGTGATGGAGTCTGCCCATCACCGTCGTAAGTCGGGACAGCCTTACAAGTTTTTACAGCCTGTTTTGAAGGTGGTTGTTAAAGGAACCTCACTGCAGATTTTAAGTGGATGCAGTTTTTAAGCAAACTCACAGCTTGCTACGGGTGCAGTTTTGCCAAAAACTGGGAGTAAGGGCTGGTTTTTGACAAAACCGTTGTAAAACACGTTTTGTCAAAAACTGTGGAACGCTACAAACAACCATAAATGAAGTTGCATTACCAAGCATCCAAAATTTGGCGATGGAGGGAGAGGCCGAGTGGTTCCAAGGTAGCTCTATCATAATTTCCAACGGTTGCTAAGCAATTGGTTGTAAGTCAAGGACCAGTTGCATTTCTTAATACAAAACACAATTCTCACGCTTGGAAGCTGCAACAGCATTAAAAAAAAGGCCATGCATTTTCGCTCGTTTTTTTCCCTACAAAGATATAGATAGGCCCGCAGTGAGAGATTATCGTGAAATTATTAGTAAAGGTTCCGCTGTTTTATCCAAAGCAGATACCATTAACATTTACATTGCAACCTAGTTAGGAAGCTTCATACAGGTAGTCCTTGACTTATGAACACAATTGAGCCCAAAGTATCTGTTGCTAACTGAGACATTTGTTAGGTGAGTTTTGCCCCATTTTTAAGACTTTTCTTGCCAGAGTCGTTAAGTGGGTCATTGCAGTTGTTGAGCTAATAACATGGTTGTTAAGTGAATCTGGCTTTTCCATTGACTTTATCAGAAGGTCTCAAAAAGGGATCACATGACTCTGGGACACTGCGGCCGTCATAAATATGAGTCAGTTGCCAAGGGGCTGAATTTCGATCACGTGACCACAGGGATGCTGCAGCGGTTGTAAGTGTGAAAAACGATCATAGGTCATTTTTTTCAGTGCCATTGTAACTTCAAACGGTCACTAAATAAACTGCTGTAAGTTGAGGACTAGCTGTACTTGGTCCCCTGGAGAAGGCTAACCCATGCCAACCTTTCTCCAAAGCCTATCCTAGCTTTTTCTTTACAATTTAAAGGGGGAAGAACACAACCCCAAAGCTGGGAGAAAGGGGGAGAAACAAAGAACCGCTGGCCTCGTCTCAGCAGCTGTGGCAACCTTCCAACCACTTCGCTTTTCCGGAAATCCGGAATTGCAACATCATTGCCCAATGCTCCTGCCAAAAGGAGATGTAAGTGGAAAGCAGTTGGCATCTTCTCTGCAGCCCCAGAAGGAGGAGGAGAAAAAAAAGAGCACAGAGTAAATATTGCAGGATCAACCTTGCAACGGCTCTGTGGGAACCTACCCCAAGACAACTACTCGAGAGGAGGAGGAGGAGGAAGAGGAGGAGGAGGAGGAGGAGGAGGAAGTCACCAAAGACAGCAGGAGGCAATTCAAGCTTCCTCCCTACCCATTTAAAAAAAAAAACCCTGCAAGAATAAAAACCCTTTTTTGCATTTTTCCCCCCATCCAGTTTAATTATTATTACAAAAATGCCATGGATCGCCACGCAGGCGCTACCAGCAACTCGCCCTGCCCACTGCTGGCATTATTTCTGGAAGAGACGCATCCGGAAGGAAGCAGAGGGGTTTCCCCCCCCCTCCTTTGTTTGCGATAACCAGCTTCTGCTCACGGACAAAATTAAACAACCAGTTTTTCTCCAAAAGAACTAAGTGTTCCCAACGCAGCGTTCGCCCGCCCACTTGGTCTCCTTTAGTGGAAGGGCTTGCCGAGAACAAAGGGATTCGAACACAGGTTTCCTGGGGAGGTGGGGCTGCCAACCCTTCCAAAGCGATCAGCCAGAAGTAGAAATAAAGAGGACTGCAACCTTACAGAGCTTCAAAGGAAGCCAGGTCAAGAGCAGGGAGAGAGGACATTTCCAATTACAGCTAGTCCTCGACTTACCATCCTGATTGAGCCCAAAATTTATGTGGCTGAGTGAAAAATTTAAGCGACTTTTCTTGCCACATTTCTTAAGCGAATCGCGGCAGTTGTTTAAAATTAGCCACACAGCCGTGAAGTGAATCTTTTGACTTTGCTTCTCAGAAAGTCGCAAAAGAGGGATCGCAACGACCCCGGGACGCTGCGACCGTCATAAATATGAGTCAGTTGCCAAGCGTCTGAACTTTGATTCCCGTGACCACAGGGGATACTGCAACGGTCGTTAAGTGTGAAAAATGGTGGCAGCTCACTTTTTTCCAGTTGCCGCTGTAACCTCAAACGGTCACTAAACGCAGTGTTGTAGGGTGAGGACTCTCTGAACTTCCTCTTTTGAATCATTCCTCACAGGTTGAGGAACTACGGATGTCTAGAGGTCCCCGACCTTTTGGGCACCAGAGACCGGTTCCGTGGAGAAAGGTTTTTCCACGGACCGGAGAGTGCGTGGTTTTGTGTGCTGCCTGCACCCCACGGATGGGGCTTCGCTTCTTTGTGCGGCCCGGTTGCTGGCATGCCGCAGCCTGGTACCGGTCCACGGACCGGAGGTTGGAGACCCCTGGTCTAGCCTTTCGAAGAGAAGAACAAAGGTGGGGGGCCCCCACAAAAACTGTCCTCTAGTACTTCAGGGGGGCTGTCACAGAGAAGAGGGGGTCAACTTACAGGTAATCCTCAACTTACGACCACAATTGCACCCAAAATCTCTGTCGCTAAGCAGAGACAGTTAAGTGAGTTTTGCCCCATTTTATGACCTTTCTTTCACCGTTGTTAAGTGAATTACTGCAGTGGTTAAGTTAGTAACCTGGTTGTTAAGTGAAGCTGGCTTCCCCATTAACTCCGCTTATCAGAAGGCCGCAAAACGTGATCACATGACCCGGGGACACCGCAAGATGCCAAAGGTGCACGCCAGTCGCTCCAATTTTGATCATGTGACTATGAAGACGCTGGAATGGTTGTAAGTGTGAAAAATGGTTGTACGTCTCTTTTTTTTTAATGCCGGTGTCACTTTGGTCACGAAACGAATGGTTGTAAGTTGAGGATTTCCTGTATTCTCCAAGTGGCGGAGGGCAGGACAAGACATAACTGGTGGAACATCACTAAAGAGAGAAGCAACCTAGAACTAAGGGGAAACTTCCTGACAGCAAGAACAATTAACCGAGGGAACAGCTTGCCTCATGGGATTCTGGGTGCTCCATCGCTGGTGGTTTTCAAGAAGAGACTCCGCCTGGCCTGCCCCCCCCCCAGCAGTCCCCTGCCACCTTATATAAACTCTCCTGTTGCAGAAAGAACTACCCAACTTTTGTATGTACATACTGCAACATACGGCCTACAGCCTGCTTACTTAGAGCAGGGCTTTTCAACCAGTGGTACGGATACCACCTGTGGTACATTGGCACCTGGCGAGTGGTACGCAACCATCCTAGAAAAGTGGTAGTGAGGGAGGGGAATGAGCTGAACCAGTGGCAGCACCGCACAAGCCAGAGCGAGAGACGGCTGGAGCTGCAGGGCTGTTGGGGCTCAGCGGAAGCGCCAGGATCAATGCCATTTTCCAGCTGATCAGCGGTTCTTTCAGGCTGTCAGGGCTCAGCGGAAGCGCCAGGATCAGCACCAGGCTCCAGCTGGAGCTCAGCGCTGATCCTGGCACTTCCGCTGAGCCCAGAGGAAGCGCCGATCAGCTGGAATGTTGCAGCATCTCCAGGGTCTTGTGATTTACATTCAGATGCTTGGCAACTGATTCATATTTATGACGGTCACAGTGTCCCAGGGTCATGTGAAGTGACCAAAACCTGCTGCAACCACCCAGCAGAGGGGGGTGGGAATAAAACCCAAACCCCACCCCACCCCATCCCCGCTGCCAATCCTCAACAGAAATGCTCACAACAATGAAAACCTCGGACAGGAGGAAGAGCGCCGCCAGTCGAGCAGGCAGGTGTCTTGCTCGGCTGTGGCTTGGGGGGGGGCACTTTTTCAGTGACATTGTAACTTCAAACAGTCACTAAGCGAACTGTTGTAAGTCGAGGACTATCTGTATTTCATCACTTTTTTCCTTTTTTTTTTGGTCATCAAGTTTTTGACACCTTGCTAGGCGACTGGTGGTCGTCGGATGTTGCCATATCCTAAAAGTGGTACAATGGGTGAAAAGGTTGAAAAGCCCTTGATTGGACTTGGCACAGCTGACACACTCCGAGTTTGATCAATGACATGAAATCTTTATTGCGGTCATAGACCAGCATACTATTGATTAAACAGCGTTATCTATCGGCACCCTGGAGGTATGCCAACTCCGTAGCACCACCTTGGGCAAGGGAGAATCAATCAACCAATCAGAATAGAACTGGAAGGGGAGCTGGGAGGTCTTCTAGTCCATCCCACTGGTCAAGCAGGAGATCCCGTTATCACCCCAGACAGGGGGCTGACCAGTCTCTTCTTACAAGACCTCCAGTGATGAAGCAACGAATGAAATCCCTTGCTTCATCCACAGGTCCCAGCGTTTACCTTTATTTATTTATTTATTTTTGGATTATCTTCGTGATTTGAGTTGCCGTTCTTTGGGTTGTGGTGAGAAGCTGCAGAACCATTCAAGAATCAGATAGCATGTCATTTTAACAAATTAATTCTGCCGTCTGGGGTTATTGACTTCCTTGCAACCACACCGTGGCTGGAGATGTTAGGAAAAATGTTATCTTTAGCTTTACCAGACTTAGGTGCTGTTGAGTATACAAATCCTCAGTTCGGGATGGTCCTGAAAACACTTGAGACTTTGTTGTGCCTTGCCTCCTTCCCCATCCGGCTCCTTCTGTCGCCCCTGGGCTCCCCTTTCTTGTTCCTCCCGAGCAGAGTAAACAGGACGCTTCCTTTGAAACAATTGAACGTTTATAATTCCCTTGTTTCTACTTCCAAAAGAGCAGTGGTTCCCCCCCCCCTCCCAGCACAGAGACCAACTTTTCCTTCTTGAAGTTCAGGCTCACTATCCTGGAGACCTTTTCACGACGTGGCTCTTGATACTTTTGCAGCATCTTCCAAGAGTGAAGCAGCCCAGCTGACTACAGATATTAAAACAGAACAACAAGAGTTGGAAGGGACCTCGGAGGTCTTCTAATCCAACCCCTTGCTCAAGGCAGAACACCTTATACCATCCTGGTCAAGGTGATTAGGGGGGGGCTGGAGGCTAAAATGCATAAAGAACGGATGGAGGAATTGGGGATGGGATGTCTTAGTTCAGGGGTAGGCAACCTTGGCTCTTTTATGACTCGTGGACTTCAACTCCCAGAATTCCTGAGCCAGCCTGGCTCAGCTTGGAAACCTCTCCCTTTCTCCTCAGCATGGCTGGCTCAGGAATTCTAGGAGTTGAAGTCCACGAGTCATAAAAGAGCCAAGGTTGCCTAGCCCTGGTCTAGTTTAATGAAAAGAAGGACGAGGGCTGACATGAGAACAGTGTTCCAATATTTGAGGGACTGTCACAAAGAAGAGGGGGGGGGGTCAGTCTATTATTCTCCAAAGCACCAGAAGGCAAGACAAGAAGCAACGGATGGAAACTAATCAAGGAGAGAAGCAACCTAGAACTCACGAGAAATTTCCTGAGAGTGAAAACAGTTAACCACTGGAATGCCTCGCCTCCAGAAGTCGTGGGTGCTCCATCACTGGAGGCTTTTAAGAAGAGACTGGATAGCCACTTGACTGAAAAGGGATAGGGTCTCCTGCTGGACCAGGGAATTGGACTAGATCTCTCTTTAATGATCTTCCACCTATTATTTTTTGTCCTGCCCTCAGGTGCTTTGGAGAATAGGCTGACCCCCTCTTCTCTGTGACAGTCCCTCCATTATTTAATAGCACTGAATTATATGTAATTATTAAATAATAAGTCATTGTTGTTGTAATAATAATAATAATAATAATAATAATAATAATAATAATAATAATAATAATAATAATAATAATAATAATAAGTTGGAAGGGACCTTGAAGGTCATCTAGCCCAACCCCCTGCTCAGGCAGGAAACCCTATACCATTTCAGACAAAAGGCTGTCCAGTCTCTTCTTAAAAACTTCCAGTGTTGGAGCATTCACCACTTCTACAGGCAGGTTGTTCCAGTGGTTAATTGTTCTAACTGTCAGGAAGTTTCTCCTTAGTTCTAGGTTGCTTCTCTCCTTGGCAAGTTTCCATCCGTTGCTTCTTGTCCTGCCTTCAGGTGCTTTGGAGAATAGCTTGACTCCCTCTTCTTTGGGGCAGCCCCTGAGATATTGGAACACTGCTATCATGTCACCCCTCACCCTTCTCTTCATTAAACTAGACATACCCAATTCCAGCAACCGTTCCTTGTATGTTTTAGCCTCCAGTCCCCTAATCATCTTTGTTGCTCTTCTCTGTACTCTTTCTAGAGTCTCAACATCTTTTTTACATAGTGGTGACTTATGACAATGCAGGACTATTTCCTATTTTTCAAGTCTTCTAACCCACATTTCTCAGTTCCATGTCTCTTCAGATTAGCTTTGGTGAGGAAAAGAATGTTTTTCAGGCTTTACTTGTTTCCAGGATGCATAAAGATCCGTGAACAACACACAATAGATGGTGTTGTTTGGAAACAGCTTAGCATCTTAAATCAAATTAATTGCTGATTCCATATGTCTTCTTGACCTGTTTCCTTCTTCCTTAAGATGCTCGATTTTCCTTCTAGATACTTTTTCCTTCAGCTTAGTTGGGTTGGGGCCACAGACTGGACATTATTCACATGCAAGAATGCATGAAGCTTCATGTTCATACTTTAACACGGATTCAAATAATCTATATCCAGCCAAGCTCCAACTAGGTTAAGAGTTTTCACTTCTGATATTTCATCACCTTCAAGAAATCAATCAGCAAAATGCAGAGATTTGGCATCTCCACAATAACATTTCTTCCAAGATAAACAGTTCGTATTAAACAGGTTACAATTACAAGGGGAGTGCTGGTTTTTTAAAATGTATTTATTTGTTGTGTATTTCTTTTCTTTTGTTTCTGTGTATACTGAATTGTTCATTTTTATTTTCGGTCTATCGGTCTGAAAATGGATCAATGAAAAACTACGGGGTGATTTTAAAAAATACAGGCAAGGGAAGGCCAAGAGTTCAGACAATATTTTTTTACAGGAAAATAGGTAAGTATAAAACAAAATGTGTGGTCCCTGCAACTCAACAAAAATCCTTTGGCTAACTATTTCCATTTCCATTTCCATCTGTATAAAATAAGGTTAACAAGTTCCATTTATCTTAGCACATGAAAAGGCTGCCAATGAGATGTTTTTCCATTCTTAAAATACACTCTTGTCAATGTAAGTCCACTTCTTCAAATCCATAGCAAGGAAACAGATTCAGCTCTAGTCTCACACTTAGACTGAACACGTTCTCCAAATCAGACACCCAGGAGACCCCAAAATATCTTTCTTTATTAATGCTAACTTGCCTTAAGTAAAGGATGGTGTGGACTCCTTGGCGCTCTCTGGACATGGCTGTTTTCTTGCAGACATTTCATTACCCCATTCCTTTGTAGCACTGATGGTGTTACCTAGCTGGGTGATAAAACACCTTGCAAGAAAACCACCAAGCTCAGAAAGCACCAAGGACTCCTCAGCTAATTGGTTAGTTCCCTAATCAACCACACCCCAACCAACACTGGCAAGGGAAACCATTTGTAAAGAGAAACCAAACCCCACTCCCTTCTAGCACTGGTAACATTACCTAGTTGGGTCAGGAAAGGTAGGCAAGAAAACAACCAAGCTCAGAGAGCACCAAGGACCCCCCCCCCAAAGTTCAACCTGAGCTACAAAGGTTCTCTTCTATTGAGAAAGGACAGCCTCCAACTTTATGTTTTTCACCACATGAGTTAAATTTGCATCCCTAAATAGAAGGGGCTATCCCCAAAATGCCAGTTTGCAGCTCTCTGCTATTAGACATCAAACCAGATTTTCCAATGCCATTTCATGAACATAATGAAAGCCCGGGGGTAGGCAACCTTGGCTCTTTTATGACACGTAGACTTCAACTCCCAGAATTCCTGAGCCAGCATGGCTATGCATGGAAACCTCTCCCTTTCCCCTCAGCCTGGCTGGGTCAGGAATTCTGGGAGTTGAAGTCCACGAGTCATAAAAGAGCCAAGGTTGCCTACCCCTGGGCTTGATGGATGTATATCTCCACGTGCCCATCCCAAAAATGGCTTGTTGAAAACCCCGCCCAATTATTTCTTTTGCTTTTCTTGGTTTGCCTCAGATTAAAACCTCACCAGTAAGAACAAGACTGCAGCGTGTATCTGGCCATAACAATGACATTAAACACACACACAAACACACACACATACACACACAGAGAGAGTGATAATATTTATCCAAGAAACATTTCTAGCCTCAAGTGCTTTGATTGAAAGCGAGCCGATAACCTGGATTGGATTCGTATATTTGGAAATGTTATGAATGCCAGTTCTCAACACCTTATGTCCTTAGCGCTGGGTCATGTTGCTAGATCTCAGGTTCCATGAGGCTATACTTTTCAAGAGAAATCAAGAGAGGGAAGAGGAGAGCTTATGGGCAGATAATTTCAGAGCTATACAAGATCACAGTTGTATCCTAACCACTCTCTGGTCTGTGGTTCAGACATCCCTCTCGTTCTGCTCTCTCACACGTACGCATTAAAGACAATTACAGGGCAAACTTTGAAAACATCCCGGAAAACAAAAACTATCTACCAGTGACCAGCAAGATACAATTACATCCACACTCCATTGTACCAAGATCTCACAACACAAAGCTACAGGCGGTCCTCGTCTCACGACTACAGTTGGGGTCAGAATTTTGGTCGCTAAGCGATGTTGTTGTTAAAACAAATCATCGTGGAACCAGACCCCAATTTTATAATCCGTTTTTTACTTGGGTCATTAAAGGAATCACGCAATCGTGAAGTGGATCCAGTTTTGGATCCAGTTTCCCCAACTAACTCTGCTAGTCAGAAGCTGGCTGGGGAGAGGACGTGATCACCAGACCTTGCGACTGTCGTAAATGTGAACCCAAACTGCAATCACCTCATTCAGTGACCATTCAAAGTTACAACGGCACTGACAAAAGCGACTTATGACCATTTTTCACATTTATGACCACTGCAGCCTTCCCATGGTCATGAGAACAAAATTCAGACTCTGGGCAAGTGACTCATATTTATGACCGTCCCAGTGTCCCAGTGTCATGTGATCAACCTTTGAGACCTTCTGACAAGCAAAATCAATGGGGAAGCCGGATTCACTTAACAACCATGTCACTAACTTACCCGCAGTGATTAACTTAACAACTGTGGCAAGAAGGGTCATAATATGGGACACAACTCACTTAACAAGTGTCTTGCTTAGCAACATAAATTTGAAGCTCAATTGTAGTCATAAGCTGAGGACTCTGTATGTTTTCCTGACCACCATGAATACATTCTTCTCCATACTTGCAAACCATTCTTTCAAATGCATGATTCTAACACGCTATTATTTATTTGCAGGCCCAAATGGGACACTTCAAGGGCACTTGATCCAAACAAGCATTTGCTGAAGTTAAACAGGTCAAGATAGGAGATGGTTTCTATAGATCACCTTGAATTGCCTTACAGAACAAAAATAAATGCAAATATAATAAAGGAAGATCGCAATCTTGTATATACTTTCATAAAATTCCCTAGTTCAAAATGGCAACCCAGAGAAGCTGGCTTATTGCAGACGATTTTAACCCCCATGCATGATGCTTTAAAAAAATTTATTTTTCTAAATTCACATTTAAATCAACGCTAATACAGCACACTCAGCCTAAAGTTTATCCCAGGAACCTTGTCCAACACAGCACACACCAGATGATGGGAAGGTAACTACCAAATAACATGGCAATACTTATATAGCAATAAAAAAACAGGATACATGAACATCTAATAAATAAATGCCCACTGTGAACAGGGGAATTACAGTTCCAATACAGGCAGTCCTTGACTTACGACCACAACTCAGCCCAGAATTTATGTTACTAAGTAAGACATTTGTTAAGTGGGTTTTGTCCCATTTTCTTGCCACAGCTGTTCAAGTGAATCGCTGCAATTGTTAAGTTAGTACTCCGAATCTGGCCTCCCCACTGACTTGTTTGTCAGAAGGTCACAAAAGGGGATCACGTGACCCCAGTACACGGCAATCGGCATAAATGTGAATCAGTTGCCAAGCACTTGAATTTTGAACACGTGACCACAGGGATGCTGTAAAGGTTGTAAGTGTGAAAAATGGTTGTCCATTTTTTCCAGTGCTGTTGCAACTTCGAACGCTCGCTAAACAAACTGTGGTAAGTCAAGGATTGCCTGTACATCTAATGCAGGAGTGTCAAACATGGCGACTTTAAGACCCGTGGACTTCAGCTCCCAGGTCTTAAAAGTCGCCACAGTTGGACACCCCTGATCTAAGTTGGAGAAGACAACATATGTATTTTTGTGAACGTGTGTTATTACACGGGTGACAGCATTATTAGTTAAAATTGAACCATCCATTAACTCTTACTTTTCTGGCAGTGGTTGGAAGTCCAGCAGCGGAAGCTATATTCGTTATTTATGGAAGTCTTCTCACACAGCGATTTCTCTTCTACCGTTCCTGGACACAAATCCCCACATTCTTTTGGCGGTTTATTTCCTTTAATGTAGTTATTGGAAACAGCATCCAAGATCAGAGACCAGTCCACCGTGGAAAGATAACAGAGGTCAGAATTCTTCTCGATCCGGATGGCTCCCCGAGTGATGTTCCTCAAGTTGTACAAGCCAATTTCCTTGAGGTTAGTCATTTCAAAGATGACCAACGCATAGTTGTAGAAAAGGTTTTTGCCCCGAATCACCGTGAGGTTCGGAAAGAGGTCACTGAGGGTCTCCAGGCCAGCCACACGGAACAGCAACAAATAATCGGTGATCATGGTGAGTTTGGGGAAGCGGAAGTTGCTAAAGTCCTCTCCTTGACTGATCAACAGAATCTGGAGATAGCCTTCCACCACTGTGCAACCCTCCAGCTGCTTCAGTTGCTCCATGCTGTTGCGTATGTCGATGTTTGGCCCACAAACTGGGGAGACAAAAGAGTGGAATTTAAGATGCTTCAGTTCATGTTGTTAGAAAGGCAAACGTAAATTAACTTTCTGTCAGGCACAAAAGAAAAGGTCCACAGTGAAGGTTCAAGTAAACTGCTTTAATGCTAAAAGCCTTCACACAGGAATCTTCTCAACTAGCACCTGCTTGGAGTTAGATAAGGGATTCAAGGGAGGTTGGACTTAGTCCGTTTGTGGCCACGTAGGGATTCTAGGCTCATCCCTCTTTCAACTCCGCCTCCACGTTCTCCTTCTCCTACACTTTCCTTCCAAATCTAATTTTAGCAAAACATTCCCTTGCTACCAGAAGAAGTTCCAACCCAACGTCCTCCATTTTTAAAAATCAGACTATAGTCCAGTGGTGCCAAACCTATGGCACGCGTGCCAGAGGCGGCACTCTGAGCCCTCTCTGTTGGCACGTGGCCCACCACCGTCAGCAGCAGGTCCATCAGGCTGCCACCGCACAAAGGAGGCGAAGCGGCCGACTAGCAAGCTCGCGTAGAGTTGGTAGAGCAGAGGTCACCAACCATTGTCGATTGGTGGACTGGAAGAAAAGGGAGGGGCTGCAAATGGGGCGGGGCTAGTCCCTGCGTGATACTAACTAGCCCTGCCCTGTTCTTGTGTATCTGCACCCCGTGGTGCGGCGGCGGCCATTTTTGCGCCTTGCAGCACGGTGACCCATTTTTGCACCCCTGGTTTTTGCGTGCCAAAGCAGCACTCAGAGACGCTTGCCTGTCTTCCCCCCCCCCCTGAGGGCACCACAATGCTGATGCGGCCCTGGCACTTTGCGATAAATAAGTGGGTTTTGGGTTGCGGTTTTGGCACTCGCTCTCTAAAAGGTTCGCCATCACTGCTATAGTCTGATACTCTGAATATTAGATAACTTATTAAGATAGGATGTACAGTAGATGGGTCACCCATTATACTGGACCTGAGCAATTTACAGCCTCCAGGCCACATCTGGCCGGTTGGCTATCCCTGTGTGAAGTCAGTCAGAAATTAGAAATCAAATGTAAATAAGTGCTCGCCATACATACGACTGCATTGCTTTTATTTTGAAGGTGACTGCTATTTTTCCCCAATGTACATATGTACATACGTGCATGCCTACGTTCCTTCACATCCCTCACTGGTTTGGTCAGCTGCAATAGACCCAGTTTTTCATATGGCCTCTTGGGAAAAATAACTGTCAACCTTGCATTATAATAAACTATAAGCCACACTTTTTAAACACTCAATAAGTGGATATACTCAACATACAACCCCCAATATTATCATTACAGCTGAATGCTGTTTGGAAAAGGCACCTGGAATGTTGAGCTAAAGAGTCTTCAAGATTATACTTAGCAATGAAGTTCTTCCACCAGTAAAGACAACTTTATGAAGACGCTTGCTGCTACTTACTTTGCTAATATTCTTGCCTTTAAACAACTCAAGACTTTATGATGTATATGAGGGCTTTCAGCAACTAAAATGAAACTATCCATTAACCGATGTGATTTAATTTTAGTTCAGTGTCTTATGCAAATCGAGCTATCTTAACAACCACAATGGGGAACCGCAACTCTGTCACTAAGCAATGCAGCTACTAAGAGGAGAAATGTTGGTTGCAACCTTTATAAAGACCTTCACATCTCAAGGGCTGGAAGGCCATAAGAATCTTCCCACCCAATGGATCCGTGCCATCTACAGGGACCGCCAAAAACAGGCCTTCTTAGGCCCCCTTGTTTCGCCCTGTATGAACCAGTGGCGTAGCGTGGGTTGTCAGCACCCGGGGCAATTTGCGCCCCCTAACCCGGTGACGTCATGGCACCGCCGAAAAGACGCGCCCCGCAGCGGCGTAGACTTTCCAAGAAGAGTCGCGCGCATGCGGGATGCTTCCGGGTCCCTCTCGAGGGCGACTGGGCGGGGCTCCTACCTGCAAGAGCCGCTGCATTCAAGCTCGCACGTGAGCCCCGCTAAATAAAGCCACGCATGCGCACGAAGCTAGGCCAGCCGGCCGGCGGGTCCGTCTTCGCTCGGCCAAGCCTGCCGGGGCGCCTGCGGGGCGCTTGCGGTTGGCCTGAGCCTGGGCGGAGAGTTGGGCGCTTCTATTTATTTTATTCAGTTTATGTGGCCGCCCATCTCACCTGCCGGACTCGTTTCGCTTTGCAAGAAAGAGCAGCTCGAGAGCGGAGCCAAGCCGACTGTGTGCAGCCCTTGGGGCTCCCTGAGCAGCTCAGTGCGAGCGCGCCCCCCCAGATGTTGCGCCCGGTGCGGCCGGCCCCCCCTGCACCCCCCACGCTACGCCACTGGTATGAACGGTTGCAGAAACTGAGAAGGTCTAGTCTAAAGAACAGATGGACTAGGGGTGACATGATAGCAGTCTTCCAATATTTGAGGGGCTGCCACAAAGAAGAGGGAGTCGACCTATTCTCCAAAGCAACCTAGAACTAAGGAGAAATTTCCTGATAATGAGAACAGTTAGTCAGTGAAACAGCTTGTCTCCAGAAGTTGTGGGTGCTCCAATACTGGAGGTTTTTAAGAAGAGACTGGACAACCATTTGTCTGGAATAGTATAGGACAGGGGTAGGGAACCTTGGCTCTTTTGTGACTGAAGGACTTCAACTCCCAGAATTCCTGAGCCAGCAAGGCTCAGCTTGGAAACCTCTCCCTTTCCCCTCAGCATGGCTGGCTCAGGAATTATGGGAGTTGAAGTCCACGAGTCATAAAGTAGCCTAGGCCAGGGGTAGGCAACCTTGGCTCTTTTATGACTGGTGGACCTCAACTCCCAGAATTCCTGAGCCACCATGGCTCAGCTTGGAAACCTCTCCCTTTCCCCTCAGCATGGCTGGCTCAGGAATTCTGGGAGTTGAAGTCCACGAGTCATAAAAGAGCCAAGGTTGCCTACCTCTGTAGGGTGTCTCCTTCTTGAGCAGGAGGTTGGACTAGGAGACCTCAAAGGTCCATTCCAATTCTGTTATTCTGCTATTCTGATATATTATTGAGCTTCTGGGGACTCATAAACACTTACTTGACTACTTACTGAAGAGTCTGCGGATGTGAAAGCCCACTCTCACAATGATACCGTCAAGATTTATGAAGCCTTTATGTCTTGGACTTTGTTAAATTCTATTTTAAACTTGGCTGTGTCATTCTGAAAGTTCCTTCAAGCTTATAGGAACTGAGCAAAGCAAAACTCTAAATCAATCAAGTTGCAGAAATAGAAAGGATGTAGAGGAGGCAGAAGTGGACTTTGATCAGAGTAACGTGATTCAGACAGCCCTTGATATTATTAAGTTATGCTCCCACACTTCAGATTGTTTTCTTACAACCATTGGGGACACAAGGGTTCTTAGTAAGTGGAAAATTCAAGAACAAAAATAAAAATTTGTTGGCTGGGGAATTCTGGGGGTTGAAGTCCACACATCTTCAAGCTGCTAAGGCTGAAAAACACCCATCTTCAGCTGTGTGAATCTCCACTCAAGGGGAAGATCTTGAGGCCTCTAGTATGAGATCCAGATCAATGAAATCACAACACACTCTAATCTGACAGCATACAGAGAAAAAGGAAGGAATACCTGCCTAGCTTTTAATTATTGCATTAACGCTATCGAGTCCAGTTAAGGAGCCAAAGTAAACTGAAAAAAAATCACATTTTAATATCCTCCTTACAGGAGCACTGGAGATGGAAAATGCCCAAAGTTTAGGGGTGGCTGACAAAACGCTAGATACAGATAGTCCTCGACTTACAACTGTTCATTTAGTGACCGTTCAAAGTTACAACAGTACTGAAAAAAGGGGACTTACGACCATTGCAACATCCCCATGGTCATGTGATCAAAATTCAGACACTTGGCAACTGGTTCATATTTGTGACGGTTGGAGTGTCCCAGGGTCATGTGATCCCTTTTGCGAACTTCTGACAAGCAAAGTCAGTGGGGGAAGTAGAGCCACATAACAACCGTGCTACTAACTTAACAACTGCAGTGATTCACTTAACAACTGTGGCAGGGAAAGTCGTACAATGGGGCAAAACTTACTTAAGAAATGTCTCACTTAGCAACAGAGGGCTCAACTGTGGTCGTAAGTCGAGGACTTTACCTGTAATGGTCTGGCAATTAGGCTAAAGCAGACCCAAGGAATCCAGCATCAATTCAAGCCAGCTACAAGCTACCATGATTCAGTTGGGCTCTGCTTCTTGGTCCCACCACCAACACAACCCTTGCTGGATTCACATGAACCCCTTAGTGGAGAGAGGATCCTCTGCATCTAATGTCATGTGTGAATCCAGCGAGTTCTGTTTTTAATCCAAAATTTTGCCTTAGTTTTGTGTAAATGCAGCTATCTGTGATTTATCCAGTAAACCATAGTTTAATGGAAAATATGAACTGGGGCAACATTGGGAGAATGAGTAAGAATTCATCTAGGAAAATCAGCTCTCGATTTTTCAACAGTTTAATAAGCCTTTTATTCCCCTCGAGGAAAGCTTTGGCTTACAGAGAAATTGAATTTAGAGGTTTTAAAAGCAGTTCATATGACGGTTTAATAAGATTTGAATATTTTATACAATAAATCATATCTAACATTCAGCCATTGTATCTTTATCTAGCCAAGTTCACTTTTATGCGTCTTGTTTTTCTTCTAAAAAAATTCTTCCATTCAACTCTAGTTAATGACTGCCTAATACGTCAGTTCTTATTTTTGTTTATTTTGCCTTGAAATTAACGTAATAAAAAGACAATCTAATCCTTGTTCAAAGAGTGCCACAGTTTCTTTTTGGCTGCCGTGTGTTTTCATTGGACTGTGGTTTACACACCACACACACACACACACATACACAGAGGTTCAAGTGTACGTACACAAACACACACACACACACACACACACACACACACACACACACACACGATGTGTCTTCCAAAGCATAAAATCAAACATAATGTTATTCATTCAGCATTTCACGCAAACTCTCCTGTAATTTTCTTCTCACCACTAAGTAATTCAGAGAGTTTAACTACACATGCATGGTTCCTCTAGATGTGTTCAATTTTGATTTTCATAAGCAACTCTAGCATAAAAAGGAAGGTAAATTTATCCAATATATATAGCTTTAAATTTATTTATCCAATTAATCTGGCTCGGCCATCTTGACAAGTAATGCTGGGTGACAACAAAAATTAAAATAAAAACAATTACAATTATTACAAAGGTTCAAATACAAAACAGCTTTCACAGCTCAAGGCAACACAATGCAGGTAGTCCTTGACTTATAACAGTTCGCTGAGTGACAGTTCAAAGTTACAACGGCACTGAAAAAAGTGACTTATGAGTTTTTCCACACAACCATTGCAGCATCCCCATGGTCACATGATCAAAGTTTTTTATGTATTTTAACTTAACTTATTGTTATAGTTTTGGGGCATCTTGTTTAATCTTTTTTAACTTTTGTATTCTTGTTTTTTAACATGTATTGCCCTGTTCACCGCCCTGAGTCCTTCGGGAGAAGGGCGGTATACAAATATAATAAAATAAATAAATAAATAAATAAAATTTGGACATTTGGCAACTGACTCATATTTATGATGGTTGGAGTATCCCGGGGTTATGTTTTTGCAACCTTCTGACAAGCAAAGTCAAGGGCGAAGCCAGATTCACTTAACAACCGGGTTACAAAGTTAAGAACTGTAGTGATTCATTTAACAAGTGTGACAAGAAAGTCATAAAATGAGGCAAAACTCACTTCACAAATGATTCACTTAGCAGTAGACATTTTGAGCTCAATTGTGGTCGTAATTCAAGGACTGCCTGTAGCTGTGCATGCATACGATAAATTTGTTGAATGTACATCACACTAAGCCATTATTTAGCTCATAAACCACAATAGTTAGTTCACACAACACACTCAAACACAACTGAGGTGATCATATTGTCATTTCATGTACTAAGTGAACCCAGTCTTTTTAATACACTTTTCTCTGGCACTTTAAAGCCACCACATCTTAGATGTTTCAAAAGCTGCTCTTGCTTTCTCCCCCCTGCATGTGCCTGCACAGCCACTTCCCTTTGCTGAGAACAGCAGCAAAGCAGCTGTGCTGGCAGATGCACGTGGGGAGAACCAAGGACAGCTGCACAAGCTCTGAAAATGACATGGCTGCTTTAAACCAGGGCTTTTCAACCAGTGGTACGGGTACCACCTGTGGTACATTGGCACCTGGCGGGTGGTACGTGACCATCCTAGAAAAGTGGTAGCGGGGGAGGGGAATGAGCTGAACCGGTGGCAGCACCGCACAAGCCTGAACGAGAGACGGCTGGAGCTGCAGGGCTGTCAGGGCTCAGTGGAAGCGCCAGGATCAGCGCCAGGCTCCAGCTGGAGCTCAGCGCTGATCCCGGCGTTTTTGCTGAGCCCAGAAGAAGCGCCGATCAGCTGGAATGTTGCAGCACCTCCAGGGTCTTGTGATTTACATTCAGATGCTTGACAACTGATTCATATTTATAACGGTTACAGTGTCCCAGGGTCATGTGAAGCGACCAGAACCTGCTGCAACCACCCAGGAGATGGGGGGAGAATAAAAACTAAACACCCCCCACCCCACCCCCGCTGCCAATCCTCAACAGAAATGCTCACAACAATTAAAACCTCAGACAGGAGGAAGAACGCAGGTAGGCGTCTTGCTCAGCTGTGGCTTGGGGGGCACGTTTTTCAGGGCCATTGTAACTTCAAACAGTCATTAAGTGAACTGTTGTAAGACTACCTGTAGTTCATCACTTTTTTGGGGGGGGTCATCAAGTTTTTGACACCTTGCTGGCGACTGGTGGTCCTCGGATGTTGCCATATCCTAAAAGTGGTACAATGGGTGAAAAGCCCTGCTTTAAATCATTCAAAAAGAGGTGTTTTGAATTCAACAGGGGATCCCTGTTCTAGATCCTGCCCCCACACGGATTGCTGCATCACTAAAACTCTGGCCGACTAGACAGCTCTCTGACTGCCTGTAACAGGAAGCCAAGGTACAGGGAGTTCTCGTCTTATGACCACAGTGGAGCCCAAACTTTCTGTGGCTAAGTGAGACAGCTGTTAGGTGAGTTGTCAAGTTAATAACAAGGTTGTTAAGTGAATCCAACTTCCCCATTGACTTTGCTGGTCAGTTGGTCGCAAAAGGAGATCATGTGACCCTGGGACAGTTCAACTGTCATAAATACATGGCAGTTGCCAAGTGGCTGGATTTTCATCACGTGACCCTTGGGGATGCTGCAACGGTCATAAGTGTGAAAAATAATCGTAAGTCACTTTTTTCCAGTGTAGTTGTACCAAGATACGTAAGAGTCTCTCTCTCTCTCTCTCTCTCTCTCTCTCTCTCTCTCTCTCTCTCTCTCTCTCTCTCTCTCTGTGTGTGTGTGTGTGTGTGTGTGTGTGTGTGTGTGAAGAATGATGTTGTGAAATTCGGAATTTGGGTAGAACTTCTTGAGAGAAAAGACAGAATCCCAAGATTGTCTCAGCAATAAAATTTCGAAGGAGCACCAACAGCAATGCAACTTAACCCTCCCTCAAACATCAAAGGATACTAAGTCCCCCCAAATAGCCCCCTCCCGCCCCCCGGCCCCCCCGGCCCCCCAAAAAAGCAGAACGTTAAAAAAAAACACCTCTGCCATTACAGCCCTTTGGAAGGGAATAAAAGCAACATAGTAGTTCTAGCCCAGGGGCCTTCAAACTTGGCCCTTTCATGACTTGTGGACTTCAACTCCCAGGATTCCTCAGCCAGGCACTGCTGCTGAGTTTTATGGACAAGGAATCAGAAAAGAAACGCAGGAAATTAATATTGTAGATGGTAACAGCGGCAAGATTATTGTCTGCAAAAAGTTGGAGGAGGAAAAAAAAATACTATTGCCTATGATGAAAGACTGGATTATAAAACAAGCTGAACTTAACAGAAATGGCGAAATGGACCAGTTTTGTTGGAGAAGAAAACGACTTTTCTGAAGGACAAGAAACCTTATATGGACCTTTTGTTGAAAGAAGAAAAGATCAAATTGATGATTTCCAGATTTGGGGATTAAAAAGGGACACCGAAGTTGGGGGAAAGATTAAGATGCCAATTACTCAATAAATTGACAGAAGGATGGAAGGCATAATTATATGTTGTGTTTTCATTTACTGCCTGCTTCTTCTTTGCGTATTCATCTGTTTCTTGTTTCTTGTATCTTCTTTTGTGTACTTTTTAAGGTAAAGGTAAAGGTTCCCCCGCACATGCGTGCTAGTCGTTTCCACCTCTAGGGGCCGGTGCTCATCTCCGTTTCAAAGCCGAAGAGCCAGCGCTTGTCCGAGGACGTCTCCATGGTCATGTGGCCGGCATGACTGGACGCCAAAGGCGCACGGCACGCTGTTACCTTCCCACCGGAGTGGTCCCTATTTTTCTACTTGCATTTTTACGTGCTTTCGAACTGCTAGGTTGGCAGAAGCTGGGACGAGTAACAGGCGCTCACTCTGTTACGCGGCACTCGGGATTCGACCCGCACACACTCACACATACAAAAATACAAATACAATCATACAAATCGCTTTCATTTCCTTCCTTTCCCTTCCTTTCCTACCTTTGCGTACTTGTTTCTTTCGTATGTTTTTTTACCACGTTCAAAAAATCCCACCGATACATACGGAAACGCACCCACCCACCCACCCGGACACACCTACACAAAAATACAAATGCAATCACATAAATCCTCAATTCAGTTGCAACGGGCCCACCTTAACCCTACCAACAGGTTTGATTTTGCCTGCTGTGTCAACCCAAAGATAAATAACGCCAGACCGGGCCAGACACCGCCGCCCCTCACACACACACACACACACACACACACACACACACACACACACACACATCCCCTGCCAACTGCTCAAGGAATGGCTGAATGTCCAAGGCAGACCCCCTTTGTGGCCTCACAACAAGTATCGCTGCCTCTCCTTCTTCAAAGACGGCCTTTACATACCAAAGGGAAATGGAAACAAACCATCTGCTTCAGACCCCCCAGCCCACCCCATAAATCTTGCAAGGAGCCCCCCTCAGGAAGTAGAAAAGAAATGTTTACAACACTTTGCAAAAAAGGGAGCTTGCATGAATACAGGAGCTTTTATCTAAGAGGGTTAGGAATTTCAGCTATTCTGAGCACTTGGCCTCCACACCTCCATCCGGTGGCCTGGTCCCTCCAGTTTCTCTTGCTTCTCTTAGGGAACTGATTCTGCAGGACTAGGGGTGACATGATAGCAATGTTCCACTATGTGAGGGGCTGCCACAAAGAAGGGGGGGGGAGTCAACAGAATAACAGTTGGAAGGAACCTTGCAGGTCATCTAGTCCAACCCCCTGCTCAGGCAGAAAACCCTATACCATTTCAGACAAATGGTTGTCCAATCTCTTCTTTAAAACGTCCTGTGCTGGAGCATTCACAGCTTCTGGAGGCAAGTTGTTCCACTGGTTAATTGTTCTCACTGTCAGGAAATTTCTCCTTAGTTCTAGGTTGCTTCTCTCCTTGATCGTTTCCATCCGTTGCTTCTTGTCCTGCCTTCAGGTGCTTTGGAGAATAGCTTGACTCCCTCTTCTTTGTGGCAGCCCCTGAGATATTGGAAGACTGCTATCATGTCACCCCTAGTCCTTCTCTTCATTAAACTAGACATACCCAATTCATGAAACCATTCTTTATATGTTTTAGCCTTCAGCCCCCAACTTATTTTCCAAAGCACCAAAAGGCAGGGCAAGAAGCAATGATGGAAACTAATCAAGAAGAGAAGCAACCTGGAACTAAGGAGAAATTTCCTGAGAGTTAGAACAATTTGCCTCCAGAAGTTCTGGATGCTCCATCACTGGAGGCTTTTTTAAAAAAAGACCAGGCCATCATTTGTCTGAAATGGTCTAGGGCAGGGGTAGGCAACCTTGGCTCTTTTATGACTCGTGGACTTCAACTCCCAGAATTCCTGAGCCAGCCACACTGAGGGGAAAGGGAGAGGTTTCCAAGCTGAGCCATGCTGGCTCAGGAATTCTGGGAGTTGAAGTCCACCAGTCATAAAAGAGTCAGGGTTGCCTACCCCTGGTCTAGGGTTCCCTGTTTGAGCAGCAGGTAGGACTAGAAGACCTCCAAGGTCCCTTCCAACTCTTTTATACTGTTATTCTCGTTCTCAAGACAAGAAGGCACTTTCATGACCTCACGAAGGAGACAGATGCCTTTGTCAAGAATTTCCAAAAGAGAAACTTTGAACTCGCATGTGGTTTCACTGCACACTTTCTCCCACCAATTTTGAAGAGGAGAACAGCCAGACAGAGAAGACTTCAACAAGCAGATGGCACTTTATCAGCAATGGGGGGGGAGCATTATGTTTACATATGAGTGTAGCCCTCCCACTCCAAAAATGTCACAGACTAACACCAGCTAAAAGATTCAACACGCTATAAACTGGATTCAGAAATCCCTAAATTTCTATACAAGAAGTGCCAAAAAGGACAGTTAAGTGAGTTTTGCCCCATTTTACGACCTTTCTTGCCACCATTGTTAAGTGAATCACTGTAGTTGTCAAGTTAGTAACAACGGTTGTTAAGTGAATCTGCCTTCCCCGTAGACTTTGCTTGGCAGAAGGTCGCAAAAGGGGAATCCCATGACGCCGGGTCACTGCAACTGTCATGAGTCAGTTGCCGCCTGAATTTTGATCACATGACCGTGGGGGTGCTGCAATGGTCGTAAGTGTGAAAAACAGTCATAAGTCACTTTTTTCAGTGCCGTTGTAATTTTGAACAGTCACTAAATGAACTGAGAGCTACCTGAAATTCAATTAAGGGTAGTCTTGACTTATGACCCGTTGCTTAGAACCATTCCAAGTTACTGTGGACCTCCCAGGAGGAGGGTGTACATACAACCCAGTTCCAAAATTCACAGGGCCAACCTCCCCAGTGGCATATGGGCGCATTTTGAGGCCTCACAAACCCATTTTATTTTTTTATTTTATGTTATTTTATTCACAGCCATTCGCAGCATACCACCATCATGCGAGCACATTTTATGACATTTTTGCTGAAAACTGGCATTAGCTTCTGAATTTTGGCAAAAGCGGCCCCTAGCAAGCCACTGGTTCGTTTAATGACCGATGTAAAAACAGTTGTAACATCAGGTCGGTTGTGGGGGTGACCCATTTTACAATGGTCACGAGTTATGACTTACACAAGGAGCAGGCTCCATTGCAGTCAGAAATCAAAGACTACCTTGTAAATATACAAATGCACAAACCTACACACAAACACACAAACACAACTCAGCCTTCTTTAACATTAACGAAGGATACCGATTCAAAAGAAAAGCTGGAACATCGATTCCTACACAATATTACTATAAACAAAGCACTTTTGAGATACTATTGTTTGTCTATCGTCTATCAGACATGGGCAAGCATAGATATTTAATAAATTTATTTATTTTATTTATTTTTTTATTTTAATTCCATTTACATCCCGCCCTTCTCCGAAGACTCAGGGCGGCTTACAAGCTTAGCAGTAGCCTTCATTCTATGTATATGCCTGCTTATTAGGGCTTTCACACACACACACCCCCAAGCGGCATTATTACAAAGTCAGCTTAATTGCCCCCAATAATCTGGGTCCTCATTTTCCCTACCTGGGAAGGATGGAAGGCTGAGTCAACCTTGAGCCTGGTGGGATGCGAACCTGCACTAATTGCAGGCAGCTGGTGTTACTTAAGGAGGCATTAGCCCACTGCTCCACCAAGGCACATGAATACAGATAGTCCTCAATTTACAACAGTTCATTTAGTCACCGTTCAAAGTTGCAACAGCACGGAAAAAAAATGACTTATGACCTTTTTTCACACTTATGACCACTGCAGCATCCCCATGGTTACGTGATTTGTATTCGTATGCTTGACAACTGACTCACGTTTATGACGGTCGCAGTGTCCCGGGGTGATGTAATCATCTTTTGGGACCTTCTGACAAGCCAAGTCGATGTGGAAGCCAGATTCACCTAACAACCGTGTTATTAACTTAACAACTGCAGTGATTCACTTAACAAATATGGCAAGAAAAATCGTAAAACGGGGCAAAACTCACTTAACAAATTTCTCACTTAGCAACATAAATTTTGGGCTCAACAAAGTCAAGGACTACAATACTTGTAAATAAAATTTTCAGAGACAAGAGGACCTGTCTGAACTGCATTAATTCACTACTACCTGCTCAGCTGGCCTTTCTTCCCCCCAAAAGCTCTAGAAAAGACTGTAGACATTTATTTTTATCTATTTATTGTTTATTTACACTTTCCTAAACTATAGGATTTTTAAAGAGGACTGTTATTTTGAAGAGTGAGATAAAGTTGCAATAAATAAAATGAAAGCCCTGATACCAGCATGTGTCTATTAAGTGACTCAGTGGAAATTCTTTTTAATTGTTCACTTTTCTAAGCAAGCTAATAAATCAACAAACCCCTTTTTGAAATGCAATTCCTTGCTGCTTTTTCCTGGTTGGGATTTTTTCTTAAAGAGGTATTTCATTCTTTGCAGAGATTTTTAAACATATGCTTAATTGTCTGTATCTTTCTAAATTGCCCTTGAAAGGAGAAAAAAAATGGGGCTTTCTGAACCATAGAAACGATAACCCTTTTGGCTTTCTGGCAATAGTTCTCTCTTGTCTGTTGTGACTTTGGAAATATGACAAGCGGAGCATTAGAATATAAAGCAGTGCTTTCCAAACCTGGAGAAATTACCCCAAACTGGCTTTTATTAGGGTATCGACACACAAACAAACCCTTTGCCCGTCACAACAGAGACATTTAAACAAATTTAATGATTGCCACGTATAACTAAAATACATTCAAAAATCTCCCGAAGTCTTCCTATGAAGGAAAAAAAAATGATGAAACCACCAAGAGTAACGCTGAAATGACACAAAGATCATTCACAAAGATTTGCTGTTTCTAAAATGCAGGTATTCCTCGAGTTATAACTAATTTTTCAGCAACCATCTGAAGTTAAGTCACTGCTGAAGGGATTTCTCAACAGTCCTCAACATTCTAGAGAAGTGATTTGGGATAATAATGAAATAAAAAGGTTCAGGAAGCAGAGGTCCATCAGCAGAGGCAGTCCTCAACTTATGACCACAATTGAAGCCAAATTTTTTGTTGTTAAGTGAGACATTTGTTAAGTGAATTTTGCCCCATTTTACCACCTTTCGTACCACAGTTGTTAAGCAATTCACTGCAGTTGTTACATTAATAACACAGTTGTTAAATGAATCTGGCTTGCCCACTGGCTTTGCTTGGCAGAAGGTTGCAAAAGGGGATCGCATGCCCCTGGCACACTGCAACCGTCATAAATATGAGTCAGATGCCAAGCATCTGAATTTTGATCACATAACCATGGGGATGTCACAACAGTCCTTGTCATAAGTCATCTTTCAGTGCCATTGTTAACTTTGAACGGTCACTCAACAAACTGTTGTAAGTCAAGGACTTCCTGTAACACCTTGGGAGTTTCAAGCATTTTTAAGAACTCAATTCAAACCAGGATGCAAAACACTTATTTTTACCTGACCGTCTACCTCCATCATTGAATTTCCCTTCTCCCGTCAGCTGGCATTCATTCTTAGAACATTTCAAACAATTCCAAAGAACAAGAGACCCACTTTATCCAATCTGTCTCTCTTTACATTCATTTTCACAAAGTAAAATCTACAATTTACTTCTGGGAACTGCAAAAATCAAACAAACAAACCTAAACATCCCACCCTATCCAGTTACTAGGAAACAGAAACATTTTGGCTACTACAGGAGGAAAGGGGGGGAGGGGTTGCCTTTTGTTACTCACCATCTTCCTCAACTCAGGTTTAAGTACAATGGAGCGTCCAAAACAAATAAAGCTCTTACAGCATTTATTTTCCACCTGTTCCCACAAACAAACAAGCACATTAGTTTGAATTTCCAAGGAGAAGCCACTCCAGCTTCCCCTCCCACTGGTGGTATCTTGCAACATGTTCGCAACCAAAAACAAACCTATTCTGGATTTTTAAAAAATGATAAGGGGTCTAGAGCAAGGGTCTTCAAACTTGGCCCTTTTTTATGACTTGTGGACTTCAACTCCCAGAATTCCTCAGCCAGGCACACTGACTGAGGAATTCTGGCAGTTGAAGTCCAAAAGTCATAAAAGGGCCAAGTTTGAAGACCCCTGGTCTAGAGGCTAAACAATAAGATGGACTGAGGGAACTAGATATGTCTAGTCCACAGGTCTGCAACCCGCGGCTCCAGAGCCGCATGCGGCTCTTTCAGCTGTCTCCTGTGGCTCCCAGTCCTCTGCCATGTGCAGTCCAAAAACAAAAAGAAAAGTGGGACTAAAAAAGTTCAACCAATCAATTCAAATATGCAGGGTAGGTGCATATCTCGCCTTGGCTCCACTCTTCAGTCAACCCCTGTTCTGCGCATGCGCGCATGTACGCACATGTGCACACATTTTTTGCGACTCCCAGTTTTTCCTTTTGTGAGGGAACCGGTTCCAAGTGGCTCTTTCACTGTTTCAGGTTGCTGACTCCTGGTCTAGTCTAATGAAGAGAAGGAGGGGTGGCACATAGCAGTCTTCCATTATTTGAGGTGCTGTCGCAGAGAAGAGATTGACCTATTCTCCAAAGTACCTGAGTACAGAACATGAACTAACAGATGGAAGATCATTAGAGATCCAGCCTAGAACTAAGGAGAAATTTCCTGACAATTAAATCAATGGAACAGCTTGCCTCCAAAAGTTGTGGCTGTTCCATCGCAAGAGGTTTTCAAGAAAAGACTGGACAGCCATTTGTCTGAAATGGTATGAGGTCTTCTGCTTGGGCACGGGGTTGGACTAGAAGACCTCCAAGGTCCCTCCCAACTCTATTATTCAATTTTCAATAAATCCCTCAATAAATCAATTGCCTGGCAGAATGGAATAGGAATAGGAATAGGAATAGGAATAGGAATAGGAATAGGAATAGGAATAGGAATAGGAATAGAATAGAATAGAATAGAATAGAATAGAATAGAATAGAATAGAATAGAATAGAATAGAATAGAATAGAATAGAATAGAATAGAATAGGTTGGAAGGGACCATGGAGGTCTTCTACTCCAACGTCTTGCTCAGGCAGGAAATCCTATACCATTTCAGACAAATGGTTGTCCAATCTCTTCTTTAAAACGTGTTGGGAGCATTCATGTTTTGTCTCCTTTATTTTTTACTTAATTGGGTCCTTTTAAAATAGTTGTAGGATTTGTGTAACGAAGAGATTCCATTTTAGATCATTTTGATGGAGACATATAGAACACTGAAGAGAGTTCACCAACCCTTAAGCACCACTGTAGGGAGCGGAAATTGCTAAGGCTACTGCAACTGCGATTGCTACATCCCCAGCCTTGTTTGAAATCTGGGAAGCTTTAGAAAACAAGAGTGTCACCGCTCTGCATTTTGTTTTAATAGCTAGACTGTTCAAATAGTGAAGTTAGGGAGAAGTCAAAAGGTCAGTGCTGTGTTTGCAGATGTGGCGCAGCAGAGAGCATCAAGCAGCAGGCTCCTTGGCCTCTCTCACAAATGCCACAACCACAGCATCGTCTTCAGCCAGCTCTGGGCTCGCCTGGACCTCCCCTCCCAAAACTGCCATCCCCCTCTTGGCCCTTTTGACTGTGTTCTCAGTTCACACTTCCAAGTAAACACGACTATCATGTGGGGTCATCAATCACAGGGCTGCACATGATAACATTCTCCCTATGACTCTTTTTTTTTAAAGCTACGTATTGGCGTCCTGTACAAGCAAAATCCCGCACAGTCCTTCCAAAACAGGAAAAGAGAACGGATGAAAAGGAAAAAGGTGTGATTTTTACCTGCCCAGGTCAGCTCCTTAAAGCAGAAGAAAAACCACAATTTTATCCCGAACGATAGGTAGCTGGAAATAAACTTCAGTGAACACAGGTGGGATTTTCCTCAGAGGAATTGATCATCCCAGTTTGCGACCTGTGCTTTGAAGAGGCTTCCTTTCACTGGATGTGAATGGACGCCGAATACAAGGAGTCCCTGACTTACGATCACGACTGGGATCGCAATTTCTGTGGCTAAGCAAGGCCGTTATTAAACAAGTCACGCCCCCATTTTATCGAGCTACTTTGCCATGGCTGGCAAACAAATGACTGCAGTTAAAATTAATCATGTGGTCGTTAAAGTGAATCTTGCTTCCCCCACTGGTCACTAAATAAATGGTTCAGTCCAGGACTACCTGTGCCACAAATTCGCTGCGTAAGGGAATAGTTTGGTGTCCTCCAACCGTTCAGGACTTCCAACTCCCAGCAGCTGCAAAAGGATTTGTGGAATTCTCAAATTATAAGCCAGCCAGAAAGTGGGCTACTCTAACATACTAATTTGATTTAAAATATTTGGTATCATATTGCAATATCCAATATTTCATACTCATACAAGACACCGAGTCATGTGGGATATGCCATTTTAGCTTTGCACGGCCACCAAACCAGCTATACCAAAACTAAATCAACTATTTTATCTATTTAGTTTTTAATAGAATTCTGTATTGGCCAAGTGTGATTGGACGCACAAGGATGTCTTTGGTGCGTAAGCTCAGTGTACATACAAACAACACCTCTCTCTCTCTCTCTGTCTCTGTCTCTCTCTCTGTCTCTCTCTCTCTCTCTCTCTCTCTCTCACTCACACACACACACACACACACACACACTCAACCTTTATTAAAAAAAAAAGGTAAACGAGTCCCTCCATATTTTTCTCCACTAGTCATTGCCAACTATGGGGAACGGTTCTCATGCCCGTTTCAAGGCCATTGAGCCAGTGCTATCCAAAGACATTTCTGCTATCCTGTGGCCAGCATGATGTCTTGGAGCACAGTTACCTTCCCAGCAAAGTGGTATCTATTTAGCTACTTGCATTTGCATGCTTTCAAACAGCTAGGTTGGCAGGAGCTGGGGCGAGGATGGGAGTTCATGACCTCATGTGTCGCTCAAGTCTGGACTGCCAGTTTTCCAACCAACAAGCCTAGGAACTTAACCGCCATACCACCTCTTCATTTATTGTAACTTACTGTAAAGTAGGAAACTATCATAGTTCTATTGCACATTTAGTCTACATCAGGAATGTCCAATCTTGGCAACTTTAAGGCCTGTGGACCTCAACTCCCAGAAGTCTACAGGCCTGGATGAGGAATTCTGGGAGTTGGGAACTTGGCCTTAATGTTGCCAAGATTCGACATTATTCACGCCAGCAAATGTAGTTCTGTAAATTCTGTAAACACAGAGTATTATTGTCTTTATTTATGTCCACAACAATTAAACAAATGAATTCAGTTTCGGCTCCTTATAACATCTACAGCAATTATTTTAGAAAGCAACACCTAAGAAATGCTACCTCAAAAGCTATAATCACAAAAATGTTTTGAAACGTTTTCAGCACTACTGTTCTTTTAAGGAAGTGTCTCTGTATGATGAAATAGTGGAGAACATTCCAGCTCTCAATATTTATAACCTTGGTGATGAAACCAGTATTTTCATGCTCTGCGTAGTAAACCAGAGTCCGTGTGGCTGATTTTGTACATATGTGGATTTTATTATAACCTGGCTAAGCATCTTAGGATGCTCCATGGTTGAGAAAGAGTTAAGTACAGGTAGTCTTTGACTTACAATCACAATTGAGCCCAAAATTTTTGTTGCTAAGTGAGACATTTGTTAAGTGACTTTTGCCCCATTTAATGAACTTTCTTGCCATATTTGTTAAGTGAAGCACTGTGGTTTAAGTTAGTTAACAGAGTTAAGTGAATCTGGCTTCCCAATTGACTTTGCTTGATCACATGACCCCGGCACACTATAATGATCATAAATATGAATCAGTTGCCAAGTGTCTGAATTTTGATCACATGATCACAGGGATGCTGCAATGATCTTAAGTGTGAAAAACGTTCAGAAGCACTTTTTTCACTGCTGCTGTATCATCAGTCACCAAATGAATGATTGTAACTCAAGGACTACCTGCCTTATCCAAGTAGCATAGATAATAATAATGAAACTTCCTGGATCGATTTCACAAACCATGATCATGTTAACCGTGGATTCTGTCAACAATTGGAGCCATTTATGAATAGATCACAAGTCTACTTAAAAGCTGCTTTCAGTGCTTTTAAGTGGGAAAAGTGGGAGAATATTTTACTTTTTAAAAAATTAAGTTCACCTATGGATTTAACCCTGGGATCCCCAACCCCAGATCCATGGACTGGTACCAGGCCACGGCATGCCAGCAACCGGTCCACACCAACAGGCAAAGCCCTATCCAGTCCAAACCACGCACTCTCCGGTCCACAGAAAAACCTCTCTCCACAGAACCGGGCTCTGGTGCCCCAAAGGTTGGGGACCTCTGATCTAACCTACTGATTATTTGAAAAGTTTAATTTTAGCTCAACCCAGGCATTACGATTTGACTCTAAAAATGGGAATCAGGATATATCAACAGCAGAGAACCATAGAAAAGAGTAGACTACTAGTCAGCCTGCTTAAACGGGGGGGGGGGGGGGGTTGGACTAGAAGACCTCCAAGATCCCTTCCAACTCTCTTATTCTGACCCATTGGGTTATCACTTCAGAGATATCTCCTTACCAGATTCCTCAAAGCCTCCAACAATGGCAGAGCTTCTAATCTACTTGAAAAATTCTTAAAAATTCCAAGAGATATTCAAATATGCATTTGCCTCAAAAGCAGGCCATGGTGAATTGTGTAGTTAGTACAATCAAATAGGGGGACTTGCACAAAAAAACCATTCTATTAAAATATTTTTAGTAATGTCGTAATACCTTACGATAATTTTGTATCATATTTTATAAAATTTGCCAATTTTTTATTCTAGGGGAATCCTGGATTTTAGATGCATTCTGTAAATTGGTCCATTTGAGGTACTGTGGTTGAAAAAATTGTTGCCCTATGATGCACCATTTCACCCAGTTAAAAGTTAAAGATACAAGAGTTTTAGAATTATGTAGATGTGGCTTAAGAAGGAATCCTATTATTACTGTGATACGAACATGCAGAAAATTCTCAAATTCTTAACTTCGATTCCCAGAAGTCCACAGGCCTGGTGGGGACTAAATTCTTAGCACCAATTCCTTCATGCCTTACCAGCTGCTGTATCTAATGTGGGATGCTTTACTACATCTTCTCATACATTCATTTACTTGTATTCTTTTGCACCATAATAGCTGGAGCAGATTCTTAAGGGTGGTTTTTGCACTGTAGGCCGGGATAAAGGCACCCATTAATTCCTTGCTAATAATATTTGCTCTTAAAATTTAAGCACAGCCATCCTCAGCACTTTCTTAACCAGCATCCACAACAAAACAAAACAGCTGTTCTAAGGTACTAAAAACACTTTGCAGTCTCCAAGGTTAAACCCAAATAGCGTTAGTTTGCAAACAAAAGACCACAGGCCTGATTTCCTAGGAAAGAGAGTTTATTGCTTTTTGTATCTTTTGGCAAAGTGTCTTCAGCAGTTTTCCAAAGAAATCTCCCTATCAATTAGATTCCAGAAAGGCAAACAATCCCTTTAGTGTCAAACAATTTTATACTGCGGTATCTAAATTTACCCTGATTGGCTCACTCAAACTAACCATATTTGCTTTATCAGCAAGCGCATTAAGAGATATTGATGTTGATACTATACACATGCACACACAATTACAGCTTTAAGGGTTTTTACTAAGTGTCCAGCTATAGAGATCTAACACGGAAGAGCTGAAACACACTCTATTAAAATAACACAATTTTAGGTCACAAAACCACAACTGAATTAGCTTCCCCACTTACAAGTCACACCACTCAATAAAACAAGGGAGAAGATTGGCTTAAAATGCCAATCCGACTATACTGGTAAATTCATCAGGGCAGAGGAAGAATTTCTACAGCAAGCAGCACACATAAAAACTGCTCTCTTAGAGTGCAAGGAAAGAAACACGCCTCATGCAAAAATTGAGTTTTGCATTTGATTCCACAATCAACACTACTCCTCAAACACCCCAGCAGAACAAGCTTTTATTATTTTATTGAGAATCATTTTCGGCAGTAAACACTGCTGCCTGCCCAGGCAAAGGAAGCAAACAAAAAAAAAATGACATCTGACAACAGATGAGGGAGGGTCAAAACCAAGCCACGCGAATTTTAAGAATTTTCTTGAAGGCCTATAAAAGCAAAGCAGGTCAAACCTACAATGGTGATGCCTCTGCTGTAAGGGGCCAAGCCAGATTCCCCTCCTCTATCACTGACAACTTAATTACTATATTACCTACCAATCATACCTTAAGATTTCAAAAATATATTAACTGAAGATCACAGAGACAGCCTTTCCATATTATTTTGGTTCCAACTCTTGTATATTCCTATTTAGGAATGCATGACTTCTTATGACCGAAAATGGAAGAGCGAGTTTAGCTATGACACATTCTATGTATTAAAAAAAAACTACACACACATAAAACTAAGACTAGATGTTCCTTGTGTTATAATGAGGAGAGCAGTGCACTTGGGTGTGTGGGGGGGTGTCCTCTTTTCAAGAGATTTTTTTCTTAAAGCCACAAAACAAATCAGCCAGCCAATGTGTTTACACTCTTTTTATCCATTGTACAATCCACTCTGCTTATTAAGATTTCTTTTACAGATTAATGAATATTTTAATACAGTCATCTAGCTCCTGTTTTCCCCCCCTGCTGGCAATGCCATTGTTAGGAAAACAGTGGATAACCAAATCAATAACAACAGCAAATAAAATGCCATTTTTATGCTCATCCTGTACTTTAAAAGAACTACACCTAACAGGATAATCTTTTTTTAATCATCAAAGCTCGAACATGGTGTTTAGATGCAGAAATCAATGGGGCTCCTAAGCAGATGCAGTCACGGTTTTTCTAGCACTCATGTTTGTTTACTTGCCTACTTCTCCTTTTACTCCCAACACTAAACGGATTAAAGTTTTGCAGGGTTTTTTTTTTCTTTTTCTTTTTGGGGCCTGGCCTAAATCCTTAGGTGCAGCCAAAGATTAAACGGAGAAAAACAGAGGAGGAGGAAGAAAGCAGCGTTGGGAAGGTGAGGTGGAACTCACCCTATTTTAGAAGTGTGATCTATGACTCACGTTTTGACCTTGTCATCTCAAAACAGTCATCCAGCCACTGTCCCTAAGGTCAAACACTTGCCCAAACTGAGCTTAAGACCTCCCCAAAAGTCCAACCCCTTTTTGCCCCCGCAAAACCCAACAAGCCACACTTACACACTGACCACCTTATTGAATCTAAGGCAGGGGTCTTCAAACTTGGCCCTTTTATGACTTGTGGACTTCAACTCCCAGAATTCCTCAGCCAGCTTTGCTGGCTGAGGAATTCTGGGAGTTGAAGTCCACAAGTCATAAAAGGGCCAAGTTTGAAGACCCCTGATCTAAGGGGTAGTAAGTTCTCTTTCCTTCATACCAGCATCAAAGGTAAGGGCACCACAACCCCACCACTAACAACAATCTGGAGGGTGTCACTTTCTCCACCCATTTTACCGATTCACAAACCACCAAAGAAAGTTCTCTCCCCTCCCCTGCCCCCCCCACTCCTTTTACACGGAGGTCATGCAGGATTTTTTTCTCTCCCACACCTTCTGCTCAAGCATGAAGCCACCAGCTGTCTAGGGGTAGAGCTTCAGGAATTGCACCAAGCGGGGCCCTGCCCAATTCTATCTCCACCCGACCCCTCTTTGTCTTTCAAAAAAAAACAAACACACACACACACCAAAACATTTCAGTGGGGGGGAGGAGAGGAGGACAAAGAGACATCCCCCGTCTTCCTACTCTCACCAGCCCCGGAGCTTGGACGAGGAGTATTCACTGAGTAACCATTTGAATTGCAACTTATACCTCTGCGTATAAACAAACAAGAGTTATATAAAAAACACTCTTCCTTTCTCCCGCGTTTCATCTGTCGTAGAGAAGGAAGCAAAGTGTGAGGGAGAGGGGGGGGGGAGAAATACAATTCCTTTTCCCCCCCAGCATTTAGGCCCCATTGAGGTTCAACAGCCCCCACACACACACACACAATCTTTGTCCGCAAAAGAGGCTTCCCGCTTGGGTTGCTTGGATGCGCGCTCCCCGCCACCCAACCCGCCTTGCTTGCCTCGCCTGCAACTTGCCCCATTCGACACGAGAGACCCCCCCTCCGTTAAAAAAGAAAGCAAGGCGGAGGGGGGGGGGAGCTTGCGAATGCCTGGCCAGGCTTGGCTGCCGACGGCTGGGGTCTCCAAGAGTCGCCCGCCGCCGCCGGGTGCAGCGCTCCAGGTGCCGGCGCGCTCGACTTGTTTACGCAACGGCTGGCTCGCCGGGCGTCTCCAAGCCGCCCCCGGGAAGCGGGGAAAGCCGGGTCGGTCGCTTGGCGGGGCCCCCCCTCCCCACTCCGGGCTGCTCGAGGGGGCGTCGGGGCCAGAACCCCCCTCTCTCCTCTCCTCTCCGCCGGTGGCCGGCTGAGCCAGGCTGGGAAGGAATCTTTCCCCGGGGGTCGTGGGAAGGAGCCCCCCCCCCGAAAAAAAAAGCTTGGCGAGGCCGGGAATGCAAAGCAGCCGGTCCGCGGAAAGGGAAAGCGACTCTTGCTCTCTCGAGGCCCCCGGACGAGGGGGGAAAGGCCAGGGATCCCCGCGCGTTTGGGGGAGCGGGTTCCAAGAGAGAGACCCCGATGGGCTCCCCATCTCCGCGGCAGGAAGGCGCCGCTTGCCCTGCGCGCCCCCTTCCCCTCTTTCCAAACTAAAGCCCGGACGGGCCATCTTTCTCTTTCCCCCCCCCAGCACCACCCCCCGCGGCAAATACTCACTTTTTCCATTTGCTGGCCGCAGGCAAAGCGCGGTGCAGAGAAGCAGGAGCCCCCTCACCAAGGCCAGGGACCCCCCTCCGACGCCAGGCTTCATTCCTCTGTTTGGCGGGTCGTAATTGGGAGCAAAACGGCCTTTGCAAATATATATATATATATATTATATATATATATGTCCCCGCAATTTGAGTCCTGGCTCTTCGCCCCTTTCCCGGGACAAGCAAATCCAAATCCTGGGCAGGGGGGGGCAGGTTTTAAACCCCTCCCCTTGCAAAAAGAAAACAAGAAAACAAGCCCACCCGCCGGGGGGGGGTTGTAAAAGGGAGGGAGGGAGGGAGGGCAGCGTCCGGGGGAGGCTGCTCTGTTTGGAAAGGAAATTCTCGGCCCACCGTGGGGGACCGGAGGGGGGGGGAAGATCCGGGCCTGGTTCGGAGCTCGCCAAGGAGGCTCCCGAGCCGCCGCCGCCGCCTCCTGCTTCTCCAGCTACGACGGGAGGCCGGGCAGAGCAGCTCAGCCTCGCCTGCTCTCATCCAGCAGGAGCAGCCCGCACGGAACGCGCCGCAGCGAGCAATCCGCATCTTCGACCTCCATGTTGGCTTGGCTTCCCGGCCCCGCTTCCTCTAAGCAAAGTCCCCGCCGAGGCAGGCAGGCAGGCAGGCAGGGCGGGCGGGCCGGGGAGGGGTCGGCGAGGCGGTGGGTGGATTGGGGGGCGCGCAGCGGTCCGGCGCCCGCCCGCCCCGCCGAGAGTCCGCGGACCGGCCTCGGCCCTGGCCTCGGCCTCAGCTGGAGAAAGCAGGCAGCCCGCTGGCTTCAATCCCCAGCTCCGAGAGCGGAGACGGCGCTTTCCGAAGAGCCGCCCGGGCTTTTTTGGCCGGAGCTTCCCGAAGCTGCCTGCGAAAAACGGCGATCGCGCAATTGCGCCGCCGCGACCGCTGCTTCGTCCCTCCTTGGCGCTTCCTTCGGCGGGCGAGAGGCAAAATCCGGAGCCGCGATGAATGGAGGCGGGCGGCGGGGAAGGCTTCCCCCGCGCCGCCCCCTCGGCGCTCCTCTCCTCCTCCTCCTCCTCCTCCTCCTCCTCCCCTTTTCCCAGGCTCGCTGCGAAGGCCGCCCCGAGGGAGCCTCACCGGCCGCCGCGTCCCCGGCTGCCACTCGGCGGGCGCCGCGCTGCTGCCATCCGAGGGGCGGAAACGACACCGAGGGGAGCCGCGCGAGGGCAGGGCCCGGCTGCTGCTGACGCCCCCGCCGCCGCCCGCCCTCCCTACCTCCTTCCTTCCTTCCCTCCTTCCTTCCTTCTTTCCCTCCCGGCCGGCCGGCCGGCCTCTCCCGCTGCCCAAAGCGAAATCGGCCAGGCGGATTCCCGCTAGCGCTCAGCCCCGGGCTCTCCGGGCAAGGGAGGAGCGCGGCCCGGTTCCGGCTCCCGCCGCTGCTGCTGCTGCTGCAGATCCACGCGGGGAGGCTGCGGGAACAAAGCGCCGCGACCCTCCGCTCGAGGCCGGGCTGGGCAGAAAGGGAGGAGGGCGGCGGCGGCGGCGGCTTCCTCGGCGCCTCCTCCGCCTCCTCCTCCTCCTCCTCCCCCGGCTTGCAGGCTGGCCTGGGCGCAGAGCCGCCGCCGCCTCCTCCTGCTGCTGCGGAAGGAGCCGCGCCGCGCAGCCGGTGCCTGGCCGCCTCTTCCTCCCGCGCTTGGCGGGCAGGCGGGTCGGGCTGGCGCCCCGGGGCGTCCTTGGCCCAAGGCTCGGGCCGCACGAGCGGCTGGGCTGCAGCAGGCTGCCCGGGCCGGCGGGCTCCCGGCTCCTGCTGGAGTGGCGCGAGGGGACCGGGGCTTTGGCGCTGTCGGGGGGGGGGGGGGAAGGCTGGCTAGCAGGCGGCGCAGGGCGGAGGCGCAGCAGCAGCAGCAGCGAAAACTAGCGAAAGAAAAATAGAGAGGAGGGGGAGCGAAGAGGCGCCCCCCAGGTCTGCTGGCTTGCCGCCCCCCCTGGCCCGGCCCAAGAGCAGCAGCCGGGAAGGGCGGGCGGGCCGTCGGGCGCCGAGGAACGGAGCCTCCGGGGCGCGGGAGCCGAGCGCGCCTGCACGGCGGCTTCTTTGGCAAGCCGCGCGAGTCCGGGCACGCCGGCTGGGCAGAGCCGGGCCTCGCAACCCGTTCCGCCGGAATGCGGAGGTTCCGAGACCGGTTTGGCACGTTGGGTGGACCGGCTCGCGGGGACGGGAGAGTCCGAGATGTCAAGTCAGCCCGACCGGCACTTTGTACAGCCGGCGCGGGTTCACGTGTCGTGTGAACTCAACCCAGCTGGTTTGGCGGGGCTTCCGAGGCCGGTAACTGCTGCCTTCCTGCCTGATGCGTTGAACCCAGAATCGATTTGTGATGGGGTTCCCTGAGGGCGGGAACCGAGATTAAAACTCAACTCGGTTTGTAGGTGTGAATGCAACCTGCGGTTGTGAACCCATCCATAGCAATACGTTGACCCCGTTAGCATATGGTGCTGTTCGTACCTTATCCAAATCTCAAGCCACAAGGAGGCTGCTTTCAGGTGTTCGGTGGCACTTTTATTCCCCCACTGCCCCCATCCCATCTAAAATCAAGAGATTTAAATCCAGAGACCAGTAAATCTTGCCTGGAGCTTTGGGGAAAAACAGGAATGGGTGAAAGTTTAACAGGTTCCTGGTTATCAGCAATGCTCAGAGCAAGGTGTCTTGATAAACAGATCTTCCCAGCCTCACGTAACAGTTACAACACAACTGAGAGCAGGATTTTGTGACACAATCTTTTATTAGCCCTCCAAACAAGTCACCTAAGTTGGCTGCTAGATTAAAAAAAAACACCAATAAAGTGACATATTAATTGACCAGCAAACAAAATTCTTACAAAAAAAATTATTATAAAATTCTAACAAAATAATTGACTCACAGAATCAGGAATTCCTGTCTTGGCATAATGGCTGACACAAAGCAGAAATGCTTTTTTTAAAAAATGCCTATGTAGAATTAAGGTAAAGGTAAAGGTTCCCCCACACATGCATGCTAGTCGTTTCCGCTTGTCCGAGGACGTCTCCGTGGTCATGTGGCCGGCATGACTAGACGCCAAAGGCGCACGGAATGCTGTTACCTTCCCACCATAGTGGTCCCTATTTTTCTACTTGCATTTTTACGTGCTTTCGAACTGCTAGGTTGCCAGAAACTGGGACGAGTAACAGGCGCTCACTCTGCTATGCGGCACTCGGGATTCGATCCGCCAAACTGCCAACCTTCTGATCGATAAGCTCAGCATCCTAACCCACTGAGCCACCGCGTCCCTTTATGTAGAATTAATGCAGAGCAAATAAGCTTTAATCAATTTTACTTAATATGATTATTCAACTGATTTCTTATAAAAATGTGCAGCTGGAGGAATCAGTAACATCTGCGCATTAAAGCAAATGAGCAGACTAATGCAATCCCAAAAAACAGTTTCTGGTTGCAAGTTCCTTCTGTGCAGCTTTGAAATGCACACATCAATTAAAATCAATTGCTTAATTGGGTTGAAAGAAAATGGGGAATAAAGCAACGTAGGCCTGGTTTATACAACGTTCTAGAGAGGGGTGTTTGGCTTCTGGTTGTCTTGAAATTGAGTATAGCTTATTCAGTAAACTAAGGTTAAATAAAGCATGGTTTATTTATCCATAACACTTTGTGACCTGAAAGTCCTTTGGGTGCATGTGAAAATGTTCCACTGGTTTGCTGTGGAAAGCAAAATGGGAGAAAGGAAATGTATAATGCAAAGGGCAAGACAAATGTATAACTTCCACAGAAAATTAAAAACAACACACCTGGCACCTTCCGGCTACTAAAAAGTATTGTGCTGTAATGTTAATAACCCTGGATAACCTATAAACCATAATTTCACATATTGTAAATCATACCCTTGAAAAACATTTTGAGATTAATCCTCAAGGTGACATCAGTTTTTCCCTTGCATCGTGTGTTCCTTGTTTTGTGTGTTATGTGTGTTCTTTACAATTACAGTATATCTCAGAGAAACGGATCACTCACAATGCCAGACAAACAACCTTGTAGTCACAAAAGGGTAGCAATGTCTATGGAGATTCTAGGTCATAGTTGTACCAAAGTTGTCTTTCAGAAGGCAATTGGACTTTGTTGGACCTTTGTAGAAAATCTGGTTACAAAGGGTAGCAAAGTTTCTTAAACTTGCCAACAGTGAAAATGGGTGGGCTTCAAGCTCCCAGAATTTCCCAATCAACTGGGAGTTGAAGTCCATACATCTTCAAGCATATCTGGAGTGGTATAGGGTCTCCTGCTCTAGCAGGGGGTGGACTAGAAGACCTCCAAAGTCCCTTTCAACTCTGTTATTCTGAGTTGTTGAGATTGAGAAACATTGAGGTAACGAAAAGAAGAAGGTTGGACATCACCCATGTGTCAAGAACACTTCAGATCACAACAATCAATGTAGCAAACAGATTCTGCAAATTTTGTCAAGTCACGAAACACCCATCCACTTTGGTCTCTAATCCTGCAACTTAATGGAGAGCTGATAGCCTAAACCAGGGGTCTTCAAACTTGGCCCTTTTAGGACTTGTGGACTTCAACTCCCAGAATGCCCCAGCCAGCATTCTGGGAGTTGAAGTCCACAAGTCATAAAAGGGCCATGTTTGAAGACCCCTGGCCTAAACACAGTGTTTCTCAACCTCAACAACTTTAAGACGTGTGGACTTCAACTCCTTGCTGGCTGGGGCATTCTGGGAGTTGAAGTCCACGCGTCTTAAAAGTTGCTGAGATTGAGAAACATTGGCCTAACTACAGATTGTGGATGGTTATGCTTATTATTTCAAATTGTGAGTCTCTTGTCTTGCAACAGAGCAGGTAAATTTATGGCTTTATTGTTCCTGGCACCGGTTGGCATTCTATACAGAATTCTGGGAGTTGAAGTCCGTACGTCGTAAAAGTTGCCAAGGCTGAGAAACATTGTTTTAAATTCGTCAGATGAGTAGCGTGTAAAAATACAGGTCACCATTGTGATCAGGATTTTCATTGTGAAGCAAGGCGAGTGTTCAGCGAGCCGCACCCAATTTTTATAACCTCTTTTGCCACAGTTGTTAAGTGGATCACTGCAGTTCTTAAGCAAATCAGGTGGCTATGAAGCAAATCTGGGTTTCCCACATTGCCTTCGCTTGTCTGAAGCTGGCAAATGGCTGTCACGTGGCCCTGGGATGTGTCAACCATTGTAAAATGCACGCCTACTCTCAAGCCCCTGAATTTGGATCACATGACAGCAGGGACACGGTAAGGGACTCCTAAGTACAAGGTGCTTGTCAACTTTTTTTTCCAGTGTAATTGTAACTTTGAATGGTCACTGAACAAAGAATTGTAAGTTGAGGACTACTCCCCAAATGTTGAGCCATATTGCTTATTCCTTCCATCCAATCAGCCGTGGGCCTGGGAATCAAGGAAATCCTTCAACATTCTAAAGATCCAATGTTAGGAGGAATCTAAGAATAGATAGATGGAAGCTTATCAAGGAGAGAAGCAACCTAGAACTAAGGAGAAATTTCCTGACCGTAAGAACAATTAATCAGCGGAACAGCTTGTCTCCAGAAGTTGTGGGTGCCCCATCTCTGCAAGTCTGCAAGAAAAGATTGGACAACCATTTGTCTGGGATGGTATAAGGTTTCCTGCAAGGGGTGAGACTAGAAGACCTTCAAGGTTCCTTCCAGTCCTATGATTTGATGATTCATTGGGCAGCTTTGGGTATGGGATATCCATAGAAGAACAGATGTGTTTCATATCTCTTCTGCAAGATTATACAGTATTTGAAATCTCTCCAAAAGTGAGTTTAAATGGGATCCATTTGGTCATTCAGCCTTCAGGCTGTTGAGAGGATGAAATGTGTGTGGGGGGGGTAGGGGTGGGAAACACCATAATATGTACCAAATGATCTTTGCAGGAACCATAAGCAAAACCCCTTTTGCAACTCCCTTCTCTAAATACCCTCGGAAGCTCTCATTTATAGACTGGACTCTAATTGCAATCATTTTATCTGTATCAAATAAAATTCCAGATGCGAGTGTGGCCATCAATTTTGTTTTTCTTTTTGACCAGTTTTCTGCATCTATAAATAAAGGCAGGGAGTCCTCATTTAGTGATTGACCTGTTTAGAGGCTACTCGCAGGTACAACGGTGAAAGAAAAGTAGCTTTGCAACCCAGTCCCCGCATTTACAACCTTCTCAGGTTTGTAAAGCAAAAGAGAAAATTGAATTAAGATCATAAGTCTGGTTGCCGTTTCCCTGAGCAACTGCTTCACTTAAGGACTAAGTTGCTGTTCCCAGTTGTGGTTGCAAGAATTTCTGATGCTAACGGAACTATGCCTGATTTTATGACCATTTTTGCCAGTTGTTAAGCAAATCACTGCAGTTGTTAAGTTGTTAAGTAAGTCATTAAGCAAATCCAACTTCCTCCATTGCCTTTGCTTATTGGAAACTGGCTGGGAAGGTCGCAGATGGTGGTCACGTGACCCTGGGACTGCAATTGTCAATAGATGTCAGTTGTCAAGTGCCTGAATTTGGATCCTTTGAGTGTGAGGATGCTGCAGTGGTCCTAAGTGTGAGAACTGGTCATTTTTTATAGCACCATTAACATCCAACGGCCACTCAAGAAATGGTTGCAAGTCAAGGACTACCTGGTGCAGAGTTGTGCAAAAGAAGCAACTGTCAAAGCGATTGTAACAGAATCAGTCCAGGATTGTCTGAATGTAATGTCAACACGCGGAGAACAGCTGTTCTTCTACCAGTAGGTCGAGGTGAGCAGCTGTGGCCCCCTTTACGACCTGTGGACTTCAATTCCCAGAATTCCTGAGCCTGCCATACTGGCTCAGAAATTCTGGGAGTTGAAGTCCACCAGGTCATATAGGGACCATAGTTGCCCATCCCTGTTCTAGGTGGTCCTTCAGCTTCCATCAGCCCCATGCTGGTCTGAGGAAGGGTCAAACATTATTTGATGAACCGTGGATGGTCAGCCTCTGCCCTGCTCAAGTCTTCAGTGATGAGGCTGAGTTCATTCCAAACACATCCAATGTAATTGTTGCCACCAGACAAAAGCTTCGTTGTGTGAATTCCTTGAACACATAATGTTCGTAAGAAGTCCGAGGAACTCTGGAAAGCAAGAACAGGGTTTATGTGCCTCGACATGGAAAGAACTATGTCTACTCTGAGTCCCGAAAGATTGGTTGCTAAGAATGGAGACTGCAGTTGGCTGGTTGCATGAGGAAAATCACATCTGAATTCTCTTTCAACCAATGAAATAATAATTAACTCACATCTTACATTTTAATCACCATTTATGACACCTATTTATTGGTGGTTCTCAACTTGTGATCTACAGACCCCTGGGGGGCTGTGATGTCATCACGGGGGGTATGTGAAGACTTGAAGAAATTTAAATCTTGAGTCTCGGAGATCCGTGGCCATTGTCCCTGGCCACAAAAGGTATTTAAAGGAGGTCCGTGGTGAAGAAAAGATCAAGAACCGCTGTAATCGGTTATTTTATTCAGACCTGTGGCAATAGATGCTATGCATTGAGGTCACCATCACTTGTGAACAGCAGCTGATAAAAATGCTAATGTAGCCTACCTCAGATGTTTCCTGTTTCGACCTACATCAAAAGGACTGACAACTATAGAAAAAAACAAATATCTTTAATCGAGATACCATATTTGATCTGCAACATCAGATTACCATTTCAGGTGGACCTCAACGTCCATGTCAGTTGGGACCAGAGTTTCCATTAATTAGCAAAGGGTTTGTTAAGTGGGTTGCATCTGATTTTACAAACATTTGTTTTTTTGCCACCGTTGTTTAGTGAATCACCGCAGTTGCAAAGTGACCTCTGTGGTCTCCCCATAATTGATAGGTAATCCTGGTCGTTCTGAAAGTATTTATCTCCAGTGGCTGCTTAAGGACGAGCAGGCAATGATCACGGCACAGGTGGCTAGATTCTGCACAGCAGCATTGGAGATTCGCCAGAAACATATATAAATATTTTAGATCTTTTTTAATAATCTTTTCCAATCCATTTTATTACGTGTTTTTTATCCAGCATTATGAATTTTTATTGTCAGGTCAGTATGATTCAGTTTTTCTGAAGGTAACTAGGTTTTGTTATACTGCCTGTGATACTAGGCAGACCTTGGTCACCCATTGATTACATCATTAATTGTAGTATATTGCTATGTCTTCTTGTGTTGTTTTGTTTTATTTGAATGTTGAATTTATGTGTTGGCCTTTGGCTCTAATAATAAATTGATTGATACCTGTGGTCGGATCTGGTTTCCCCCATCAAGTGAGGACAATCACTTCAGAAGCCTTCAGAAGCCGTGGGTGCTCCATCACTGGAGGTTTTAAAGAAGAGACTGGACAACCATTTGTCTGAAACAGTATAGGATCTTCTGCTTGAGCAGGGGGCTGGACTAGTAGACCTCCAAGTGACTTCCAGCTCTATTCTGATTCTGATTCTTTACTTGTCAGAGGTTGGCGAGGAAGATCACATGACCCCAGGACGCTGCAATTGTTGTAAACACATGCTGGTGGCCAAGCACCCAGATTCTAATTGCATGCCTATTGGGGATGTTGCAATGGTCATAAGCACGAGGATCCATGGTAAGTCCCTTTTTTCAGCGCTGTTATAACTTCAAATGGCTGCTAAAGGAAGAGTTGTAAGTTGAGGACAAGCTCTGGATGTCATCTTACTAATAAGGTTCCAGGCTGTCAGCCACACCCTCACTCAAGAGTTACACAGTTTTATCACCCCTCCAATGTTTGTGTCCAGCACAAGCACAACTGTTAGAGATCAACCTGCTGAACAAATAAAATGAAAGACCACAAGACACGAGCAGCTATCACATTTCAAGCATTACACACTTTGCTATATATTGTGTTTTGTTTGGTTCTAATTCAATATGTCTCCAAGGTAAATAATTGTGTTCTGTAAACCATGAAGGTTTAATTCTAATAAGATAATGACATAGCGTGACATGTGAGTTTAGTGGAAATTTTTGTCTTCTGGGTTTTAATTTTTTTGCCTCTTTTTTTCTTCTTTTTCTTAAAACAAGTATACACTGAATGATGACACCAAATGGGTTATCTGATTGTGGGTTCAACCATTTATAAAAGTCAATTTATAATGAAATAACACATTTGGTTACATAGTTCATTGTATACCTGTTTTAGGCAGAATTGCACTTTATTGTATTTGTTTTCCCTTCACAGATCTATTACAATAGATCAATAAAGGAGAATATTTGTGCACAGGGTTGAAATGAGGGGTCCCTGGTGCTCTCTGACCTTGGTTGTTGTGTTGCAGATATTTCATTATTCAAACTAGGGTAGCATCATCAGTGCTATAGAAATATATTATCTTATTTTCCATTTGTGCCTGAACACATTTACTTTGAAGCCTGCAAAAAGTTGTTTTTTTCTTTAAAGAACCAAACATTGACATAAAGATTCTGAACCATTTGACAATTTTGGTCCTATGAGTCTTATTTTAATCCATCCTTTTGGTTCTGACCAGTTAACACTAAGAAAAAAGACCACCAAATTTTATTCAGAACCTGAATTCAATGTGAATGAAGGAGAAGGAGAAGGAGCAAACCAGGAAAAACAGTGGATGCAGAACTAAGAATGAGCTTTGCAAACGTGATTGGATACTTCATAATTAAAGCAATATGAAAATATTGTTCCCATTATGTTGTTCGTCACTCCTTCACATCTTTTCTTGTGAACTCCATTGTCACCGCATAGGTTTAAAACAAACAACATTCATATTCATTTAAATCAAAGTTTTGGGTTTCATGCAGCCAAATTCATCACTTGCTGCTTTTCAGTAATTTCTGAAAAGATTTTTTTTTTCTTCACCTCACTTCTTGAATGCTTTACATAATCTGGTGAACAACACATGAGGTTTCTCCTCTGATGCATAACATTCTTTGCATGCTTTGGGATATAAATCAGATGGAGTAGAAATATTAAAGCAAGGAAGGAAGTGAGTGAGGGGAAACAGAGGGGGAAAAAAGAATCTTAAGCAGAGAAAGAAGACGATGAAGGAAGAGAGCAGAACTATAAGTCATTCACCGACCACGTTTAACGGTGAGTTGGACATTTTAAACCCAGAAACTAAAACTGTGCTGCAGTTAACAACTTTATTTGTTTTTAACTCTTTCACTATTTCAGCAGCAATTTGTTTATACCTCTGACGTTTTGAGTTAAGAGCTCTTTGCTTTTTCCCCCCTGAGATTTTTGTTGCAACACAAGAATTATACAAATGTTCAGTTTCTAACATTTAATTAACCAGGAAGGCTAAAATGGGTGTTATCCTGGCAATCATGTATTCGCTTAACTAATTATTGAAAAGTTTTCAGCACGAGGTTTAGATAAATTAAAACCTGGGGTTATTGGGCAAGTTGTTTGGTACCACAGCTTTCTCAAGCCTTGTAAAGGTTTTTCCTTCTTTCAGTACTCGTGAATATAGAGCAGAAACCAAGGAAAGTTGCTTTTCTTATGTCAGACACATACTCAAATTTCATGCAAAGTTTACTGAGATACATCCATGAATTTAGCAGGATTAGTCTGCAGCTTCAGATAGGCTAGACTCAAAACTAATATGAAACTGAGCTCTTTCTCTGTGGTCTGATTTTAGTTAGTTGGTAAATTGATATCTGAACATTTTTCCTTTTAAAAGTATGATCTCTTACCCAATTAAAAGACCACCAAACATTTCTGTAAATATATATATATATATATATATATATATATATATATATATATATATATATATATATATATATATATATATATATATATATATATATATATATATATATATATATATATATATATTTGATTTGTATACCCTAAGGACTCAGGGCGGTGAACAGTGACATAAATGTCAAAATGCACAAATACAGAAAATTGAGAATAAATTAAGCCCTACTGCCCAAATGTAGAAGATAAGTTAAAACCACAATATATATATATATATACACACATACATACACACATACACACAATTAATAGATTTCTCTCTTTTTCATAGACAAGAAAAATCACCTGCATTTCCCAATCATGTTAGAACAATACAATTTTGTTGTTTTTTTTAAAGCAATCAGTGATTAGCATTTTTTTTCTAGAGAGTTTGGATATTTCAACAAATTCATTGTTTTCTGTATTCAGCAACTTATTATACAGTTATGTAAACAGGAGAGCAATCCTTAATTTTTTAATTCAGAAATTGAGGATGGGGTAGCTTGTTTCATGCACAATCACAATGGGTCTTCATACTTAGCCTTCTTACCATTTTCCTTCATTTTTGGGGATTGCATCTTTCATCCTAGATGTGGGGAAAAATAACTGTAAATAAGTCTCTCCAGAGAAAATATTAACAGACCTAGCAGGTGCTTTTTCCAATAACATGAGTAGAAATTATTCATTGTGACACAGAGCATACATAATTTTAAGCTCTGGCACTATCCAAGATTGCGGCTGTCATTCCTTTGAGATTTAATTGTTATTAAAACTTTTAAACAAGATGATAAAAACTAATACAAACTAATATAAAGTAAGGAAGAAATGAGAAAAAGAAAAAAAATAGAAAAAAAAGAAAAGTGCAAAAAAAGAAAATGTTGAAGAAAAAATTTATTTTATATATTTGCCAAATTTTCGTGCTGCCCATTTTACTCTCAGAGTGACCCTGGGTGGTGTATAGTTAAAACCACAAAAACCATATAAAAATGCAGTATATCAGTAAAAGGAGCCAGGTACAAACAAAATTAAAGTAAGCTAAAAGGCAGGGAAAGGAAATAGAAAAGGAAAAACATATATGGAAGTGGCTTCCAATATTTTTCACAGTTGAAATATATATTTACAGTAACTTCTTTCTTCAAAGTTGCACCTTATTACTCCTTCTATAATCTATGTTATCTAATCATTGAAGTCATAAATCATGTTATTTTTTTCATTTTTACACAAAAAAGTCTATAAAAGGCTTCCAATCACCAATAAATGTAGATATTGCCTTTTTCTTTCATCCAAGAAGCCAATTTATCCATTTCAGCAAAATCGGTCAACTTTGTCAACCATTTTTCCATAGTGGGAAGGGCTGAATCTTTGCATCTCTGCGTAAAATAACAATTGCGCTGCAATAATCACATATCAAAATAATATTCCGCACCTTTTTCTAACTGTTTATCCATTCTTCTTAAAAGAAAATGTTCTTGCAAAGTTTGCATAGCCAAAGCTGAAGTAACTTTTGCCACTGTGGATGGGCGTGAATTAATCTTAGACCAGCTTCTTTCTAGACACATCTATACCGTACACGGGAAGCTCCAGTAGTCAGAATTGCTAGAAGTTGGGTAGAAATTCAACAGGTGAAGTTCTTTGACTCTCATTGAGTTGGGGGAGTGTAATTTTTATATATCTTCCTTTCAATCAGATACTATAGCAAGGTAGATTAAAAAAAAGGGAGGTTAGCTTTTACAGCCAGGCCAACTCATCTGTTTGTGTGTGTGTGTGTTTCCAGCTGGCAGAACTATTTCTGTGGCAGGAATAGGCTACCTGTGGCATTCCAGATGCTGTTGGACTCCAAGTTCAAGGATGCTGAGATTTAATAATCAAACAATACTCTAATTGGGCTCAGTTCTGCCTTATGCAATAAACTGTAGATTAGCAATCCATGAGTTTCTAGGATGAGTGACTCCCGAATCTGGGGACAGCTACTTCAAATGTGAACTCACCTCCGAGTTTGATGATTGGGAGTCTGAGGCCAAAACATATGATGAACAGGAAATGCAGGAAATGGGTATGTCTAGTCCAAGAAAGAAAAAGACAAGGGCTGGCATGATAGCAGTGTTCCAATATATGAGGGGCTGCCCCAAAGAAGAGGGAGTCAAGCTATTCTCCAAAGCACCAGAAGGCAGGACAAGAAGCAAGGGATGGAAACTAATCAAGGAGAGAAGCAACCGAGAACTAAGGAGAAACTTCCTGACAATTAATCAGTGGAACGTCTCCAGAAGTCCTGGGTGCTCCATCACTGGAGGCTTTTTAAAGAAGAGACTGGACAGCCATTTGTCTGCAGCGGTATAAGGTCTCCTGCCACGGGTAGGGAGTTGGACTGGAAGACCTTCAAGATCTCCTTCCAGCTCCTTTACTCCACATTGGATGTTAGGTGTTGTGAATTGCTATACAGTAGTTAGAGCATCCTAAGCAAATAAATCTAGCAATGGATCACCCTCAGGGACCACATCCCCGGGCTGGCAGGTGCCAGACCGACAATAATAATAATAATAATAATAATAATAATAATAATAATAATAATAATAATAATAATAATAATAATAATAATAATAATAATAATAATAATAATAATAATAATAATAATAATAATAATAAATAATAATAATAATAATAATAAAGTTGGAAGAGACCTTACGTTAATCAATTGCCCAACCTCCGATCAAAAAAACAGGAGCCCACCGCCCTCCCCTTTCCGTCTCACCTTTGCAAGCGCCGCGCTTCCCAGCCAAGTCAGGTCCAAGAAGCATCCCGATCCTGCCCAGGGCAGGCCATCCCTCCCCCCCACCCCCCAAAAAAATCCACTCCGGGTTTTGCGGCCACGCATATTTTGCTTATGACATAGATAGGAGCTGCCTTCTCTTGTCGTGCGGAAAACCCGGGACGGATTTCCAGGCTTCCTCCGCTTCCAGAACGCGGCTTTGCGTCGACGCCCCCTCCACACATACCCAGCCCCCCAACTCCACTTCCACCCCCCCTCCCCATTCATGCAATGCCCAAGAAGAAAAACAAGCTACACAAAAGCCCGCTGGCTGCCGGAGCCGCGCTATAAATAGGCTGTGTTGGGTTTTTTGTTTTGTTTTACACAAGGCATTTCGCTGGGCAGAGCCAGCCAGTCACGGAAAACCCCCCCGCGCGTGGGAGGGAATCGCTTTAGGTAGCGATCGACTGCTGCCGGGATCCCGAGGGCTGCAGAGCGATGCAAAGCCGCGGGTTGCAAACGGGCGAGGCGTCCAAAGGCGTGCAATCCCGAAGAGAGAGAGAGAGAGAGAGAAGGGAAAAGCAGCCGTGCTGCAAAGGCGAAGGAGCTGGAAAGCAAGATGGAAGAGAAGCGAGGAAGGGGCATCGTCTATTGTTTCAAATGGCAGAGGGGAGGCGGTGGGTTTCCCCAATGCGAAACGAAACAAACAAACAAACAAAAAAAAAACCCAACCCCAACCCTAAATGCAAAATCAAGAAACGGCACGCGAGCCCGTCAGCCCCCCCAGACAACAACAACAAAAAAGCAATTTTTTAAAATTATTTTTTTTCTTGAAACCTTCCCTCCTCGCAATTTCCACCGTAAAAAAAATACTCTTAATTGGATTTTTCCAAGCATCCAAAGCGGAAGGTTTTGAGTCTCTCCTAACCCAACGTCTGCCACTCTCGGCCATCATGTCGTCGTTCAAAATTCTGCTGCTTTTTTTTAAAAAAAAAATATTATTTTTAAGCGAAGGGGCTTTAGCAGAGAGCAGACATTTTACTGTTGGGGACCCAACCTTGAGAAATTGGACTGGGTTCCAGCGAGATCTTGCCCGGAGACCTCCAAAAGGCGTAGAAGTGTTATTTTATAACGAACCGTGCAAATCTATTCGTGCGTTTTGAGTATCTGAAGCGTTGCGTTGTTGCAGATTAAAGTTGGGGCACCTGCTGAAACCCAAAACGGGAAACGGCAACCGTTGTGGGTGCTGGGTCACTAAATTAAAGATCAAGACGCTCCCGTTTCAGTTTTAAATAAGCGTTCCCGCACATTTTCCCTCCTGGTTTGATTATAATGGTCTCCGAACTCTACTTCTGGAACTGAAGGATTATTTATTTATTTATTTATTTATTTATTTATTTATTTATTTATTTATTTATTTATTTATCTATCTATTTATCTATTTATTTATTTATTTATTTATTAATTACTCTACCTACAGGCATAGTTGTAGTTCCAGGATAAACGGTGTGCCCTTTAAAAAGTGCCCAACTTAAAAGTCATGCAATATTTACATTATGTTAGCTGATGTGAAAAGCAGCTAATATCAACATGCAAAAGAAACCTGCTCCTGAAAAACAAAGGCTTATTTCCCCTTCTCCTTGCCAAAGCTATTCAGATATGAAAGTAGAAGTCCCACGCTACTACAATATAATCCTTCTGAATGAGCCCTGTCAAATTCTGAATTTTTTTTTTAAAAAAGGTGTATCCGCAGAGATTAAGTCGCTAAACTCCTAATTAATTCATAAAACGAACACGAAACTCTAGTCCAGAGGATGTGTTTCAGCACAAGTATGTTGTGGCAGTGTGTCATCTGTTTACAAATTTCGAGCATCTTAACAATTTGAATGCCAAAATCTCATCTCATTGGCTTCTGACAGAAATAATGTGAAGATTACATCCGAAGTTGTGGATGCTCCATCACTGGAGTTTTTCAACCATTTGATTGGGATGCTGCCATGGGCAGAGGTTTGGACTAGAACAGGGGTCTGCAACCTTAACAAACTTTTAAGACTTGTGGACTTCAGCTCCCAGAATTCCTCAGCCCACAAGTCTTAAAAGTTGTCAAGGTTGCAGAGCACTGGACTAGGAAGACTTCGGAGGTCCTTCCAACCCAATTGTGCTATGTTCTACATCTTGAAAAGCTAGCACTGTTGGTTAATACTGAATGGAAAAACAGCATTATCTAGCCCTGAGCTAGTTCAATGTTTCTCAGCCTTGGCAACCTTAAGGTCAGCTCCCAGAATTCCCCAGCCAGCATGGAATTCATATACCTAAAGAAAAGACATCTACCTTTGGGCATTTAAGCTGCTGTTCTCACTGCTGCATTAAAAAGAAAAGAAGGTAATGCATGATTTGAAGGAACTTCTATCAATCAGAACAGACCTGGAAGGGACCTTGGAGGTCATGTAGTCCAACCCCCTGCTCAAGCAGGAAACCCTATGCCATTTCAGACAAAGGGCTGTCCGGTCTCTTCTTAAAAACTTCCAGTGTTGGAGCATTCACAGCTTCTGGAGGCAGGTGGTTCCACTGGTCACTCTGTTACATGGCACTCGGGATTCGACCCACCAAACTGCCGACCTTCTGATCGACAAGCTCAGCGTTCTAACCCACTGAGCCACCGCGTCCCTTCTGTCTGTTGATGTAACCCTTATAAGGTTACATCAACAGAATTACAAGGTTGGAAGGGACAGTATAACAGAATAACAGAATTGAAAGAAACCTTGGAGGTCTTCTATCTAGTCCAATCCCTTGCTCAAGCAGGAACTCTATACCATCCCAGATAAATGATTGTCCAATCTCTTCTTAAAAACTCCAGTGCTGGAGGACCCACTCTGGAGGCAAATTGTTCCACTGATTAATTGTTCTAACTGTCAGGAAATTTCTCCTTAGTTCTAGGTTGCTTCTCTCCTTGATTAGTTTCCATCCCTGGCTTCTTGTCCTGCCTTCTGGTGCTTTGGAGAATAGGTTGATCCCCCTCATCTTTGTGGCAGCCCCTCAAAGACTGGGAAAGCTTTGGGTATGTGGACACTGGTAGGGGAGTGAATGTTCTTGAGGTCAGATGGAAGAGAAAGAAATAAACTTTTTTTTAAAAAAAAAAAGAATGAAAAAAATGCAGGTAGTCCTCAACTTACTACCATTCATTTAGTGACCCTTGAAATTTACTGAAAAAAGTGGCTTACGACTAGCCCTCACACTTAAGACCATCACAATATCCTTACAGTCATGTGACCAAAATTTTGGCAATTGGCATCCCGCATGTATGTATGATAGCTGCGCCATCCTGGGTTCAGAAGATTGTTATCGGCAATCTCCCCAGCCAGTTTCTGTCAAGCAAAGTCAAAGTGGGAAGCTGGATTTGCTTAAGGACTGCATGATTCATATAACAACAGCAGGATCATTGAATTGCAATAATTCACTTAACAATCGTGGTTTAAAAAAAAAGGTTAAGAAATTGGCTGGAACTCCCTGCCTTGCTTTGCAACAATGATCCCAGTTCTGCTTGTAGGTCAAAGACAATGCTTCACTCTGTCGACTCTTAACATGCAGTGGCTCTGGTTTTCAGCGTATAAGAAATTAAAAATATTCCGATAACACAGAGAAGGAGTAAAATGAAAACATACAGCTTGGATACTCATCCTGTTTGGGCTAATACAGGACGAAAATCATGCAGACAGACAGATCTTCCCCTGCATTGGAGACACCGAGCTGAGGAGGCATGTGTTTATCCCCAACTATTTTGCCAAAATAAGCAAATATTTGATTTAGCACATCTTCACAATGATAGACGAGGAAATGACTAAGCATAACATGGTGCTGTTGGATTTCTGAGTAACAAGGAAAAATAGGATGGCACCAAAGGAAGTCATCCTGAAATAAAATGGACACAGTAAAAAAAAGATACTAGTAGATCATTTTGCCACTTCGATGCACCGAAGCCATTAAAACCTCTTCTTCTAAAACCAAATATTCTCACGGGGAGACTTCTAGCTTGCTCTTCTAAAGAAAGCTTGTCACACAACGCCAGAATTTACTTGCAAGAATTTGCTTGCTCATAAGGTACACCTAGAAGCTACAGAGTTAATTAGCTTCTCCTTGCTAAGCAAGACAGTTCTTAAGCGAATTATGCCCCATTTTTATGACCTTTCTTGCCTCAGTTGTCAAGTGAATCACTGCAGTTGTTAAGTTGGTAACACGGTTGTTAAGCGAATCTGGCTTCCCCATTAACTTTGCTAGTCAGAAGGTCAAAAAAGGGGATCACATGACCCCGGGACACTCCGACCGTCATAAAGATGAGTTGCCAAGCATCTGAATTTTGACAATGTGACTGTGGGGATGCTAAGAAAATACAGCTACAAGCCAGAGAGTTAATTAGCTTTCTGTTGCTAAGCGAAACGGTTTTTAAGTGGGTAGTGCCTGGTTTAAGCATCTTTTTGGCCATAGTTGTTAAGCAAATCAGGCTGTTCCTAGGAATTCAGCTTCCCTCCGCTGACACCGTTTGTTGGAAGTTTGTTGCTTGGGAAGTTTGTAAATGGTGATCACATGACTCCGGGACACTGCAACCGTCATAAATACGAAGCGCTTGAATTTTGATAATGTGACTGTGGGGATGCTGTGATGGCCGTAAGTGGGAAGACTGGTTGTAAGTCACTCTTTCAGTGCCATTATAACTTCGAACATCACTAAACTAATGGTCGCATGTTGAAGACTACTTATATACAGATAGTCCTTGACTTATGACCACAATTGAGCCCAACATTTCTATTTTTAACTGAGATATTTGCCCCATTTTACAACCTTTCTTGACTCAGTTGGGTGAATCATTGCAGGTGTTAAGTTAGTAACACAGCTATTAAGTGAATCCGGCTTCCCCATTGACTTTGCTTGTCAGAAGGTCGCAAAAGGGGATCACGTGACCTTGGGGGACTCCGCAACTGACACAAACATGAACCAGTGGCCAAGCATCTCAATTCTGGTCACATGATTTGGGGATGCTTCAAAGGTCGTAACTGTGAAAAATGGTCATAAGTCACTTTTTCAGTGCCGTGGTAACTTTGAATGGTCACTAAACAGCCCTTAGACCAGGGGTTCCCAACCAGGGGTGTGAGACGATATTCCAGGGGGTGGGAAAACTTGGGTTTTCCAAACTATAGTGTATGTGCATAATTTGTTGCCCTTATTTTGAACTTTTGTAAGGGGTGCGAGAATATAGCAGCAGTGTTCTAGGGATATAGAAAAGGTTGGGAGCCGCTGCCTTAGACCTATAGACCACTTCGTAGTATTTTACAACCCTCTCTAAGCAGTTTACAGATTCAGCATCTTGCCCCCCAATAATCTGGGTCTTCATTTTACCAGCCTTGGAAGATGGAAGTCAACTTTGAGCCGGTCAGGATCAAACTCCTGGCAGTGGGCAGAGTCAGCCTGCAATACTGGATTCTAACCACTGCGCCAGACAGCATTAGGAAAAAGCCCTTCCTTTGGCTGGGCACTGTTGTTGTTTTCAAACCAGGAAACTTGGCCCTTAGGAGAATTGCAGAACAAGGGAAAGAGGTACTGCAAAAGAGAAAAGCCGACAACATGAGCATTTCCTTCCACCTCACAGTAATCAAGTATCGGCTCTTTGAAGTAAGCCAAGTCAGGAAACCAACATTGCAAGGGTTAATGGAATGCTGGTTCTTGTTTCATCGGATAATAAAAAGAATCTTGAAAGCCTGACGGAATTCCCCTTTATAGGAAAGAAAATTGAGGTGAATTTATCTTGAGTTTCTTTGTCACCTACTCTTCCTTCCAAGGGCTAAGTGTATGCTTCCTTCTTCAAGTTTCTCCCCATGCACCTGTGCACAAAGTAACCTCATAACTAGCAACCGGAGAAATTCTAATGCAATTCTAAAGCATCCTGACAGTGAAAAATAAAAACAGACGCTGTTTTCAAGGAGGAAGCTTGCTGTCACAAAACTGGAAAAGAGATTTCAGCACAAGGGTAGGGTTCGTGTGTTCAGTCTGGTAGGCATATAGGAAACAAGTATGTAGATGTATAAATAGATGCGCAGGTAGCCCTTGACTTACAACAGTTCATTTAATGACCCTCCTTGGGGCGGTTTCCCCTTCTCAGCCCCCGAACAATGCCAGGCTTTGTGACAAGCCAACTGAAAAACAACCTTCTTGTCATATTAGCATTGATGGCTTGCGAACAGTGCAGACACACTGCAAACCCACAGACCCACAACCAAGAGAGACACACGCTAAGAAGATGAAGAAGACTAAAAAGCCAACTTAGTCCCTGATTTCAGGTCCAGGTTCGACCAACTGGAAATAGAAGCCATCTCCTGTTGTTCTAATCTAAGGAATGTGTAGATTCAGATAAACTTTGGCTAAAGAGAGTACAGACAATGCTAAGATGGCAGAGCCGGCATTCTTGCTAAGCTACCTGCCTGGCATATCGCATCTTTGCTCCTTGTTAATACTTAGCCATGTCCACGTTCCTGTGGGCCCTCAGCCAGAACAAAATGGGGGCCGATTGCTTTCTTCTCCCAATTCTACTTCCCAGGAGCAGAGTCAGCAAATTCTCACTTTGCTGTTTCCTAACTTTATTAACCATATTTTCTGAACAGGGTCACAGGGTAATCGAGCTATGAACTGAAAGACCTTGGGGGAAAAGTTTTCTTAGGATGGAGATGAGGTGGGTGGGTGGGTGGGTGGGGCAAAGTGTCTAATGGTGGACTGATACGGAGAAGGACCACTTTAGATCTATCCAAACTTTTGACTTCTGAGCTTGTCGATCGGCAGTTTGGCGGGTCGAATCCCGAGTGCCGCGTAACAGAGTGAGCGCCTGTTACTCGTCCCAGCTTCTGCCAACCTAGCAGTTTGAAAGCACGTAAAAACGCAAGTAGAAAAATAGGGACCACTCCGGTGGGAAGGTAACAGCGTTCCGTGCGCCTTTGGCGTCTAGTCATGCCGGCCACATGACCACGGAGACGTCCTCGGACAAGCGCTGGCTCTTCGGCTTTGAAACGGAGATGAGCACCGGCCCCTAGAGTCGGAAACGACTAGCACCCATGTGCGGGGGAACCTTTACCTTACCTTTAACTAAAACGGCAAACCACTCGAACACTCCAATGTTCTCGTTCTTAGAGAAGTTAAACTTAAGCAACACGCCTTGGGGAGCAGGAAGCACCTAACAGTATAAACCTTTGAACTTCTAAGAAACACAACAGCCAGCCACAAAGAGTACTAAATTTGGAAGCTCTTCACCTTCCCCCACCCTGTAGAGAGGTAAAGAAAGAAATACATGCTTAATTCTATGACTTTTTTCCCCCTAAAATTTAAGGCCACACGTTAACTGTTTGGAAGAGGACAGAGCAGTGGTTGCTAAAATGTTGTGGCTTTTTTATGATAACTTTATTAGATTTATTTAAAAAAAACTGGAAACATAAAATCTAACAAAAAGTAATTAAGGTGGGAAAAGGAAGGAGGGAAGGAAGGAAGGAAGGAAGGAAGGAGAAAAGAGCAGAGAGAGAAAGAAAAAAGAGAAAGAAAGAAAAGAAGTAAAAAGCACAGAAAAATAAGTAAAGAAAAAGAAATGACTTCCTATTTCTGACTTTCACCCTAAGAGATAGAAACTTATCAAAAAAGAGATCCAACCTAGAAGTGAAGAGAATTTTTTTGACCATGAGAACAACCAACTCCATCACTGGACGCTTTCAAGAAGAGACCGGACAGCCAGGGGGTTGAACTAGAAGACCTCCAAGGTCCCTTCCAACTCTGTTATTCTGTTCTTCTGTATTTTCTTTTTACAACAGTTGTAAGTATAAATTCAAATAGACCTATTACTCTAAGGCAGGGGTAGGCAACCTCGGCTCTTTTATGACTCATGGACTTCAACTCCCAGAATTCCTGAGTCAGCTATGCTGACTCAGGAATTCTGGGAGTTGAAGTCCATGAGTCATAAAAGAGCCGCGGTTGCCTACCCCTGCTCTAAGGTCTATAAGATTATAACAAAAGTTTCAATTTTTTTCCCGTTATCTGCTATTTTTCCCCCCTAATCCTTAAACTCATATATTGCAATTTCATTTTTTGCTCTTTCACTCAGAAAGTCCAAACGAAGTTTCCAACCAGCATAAAAATTATCAATATCTTTTCTCCAATCAAAGCTTTCCATTTTGCCCTCTCAGCCAGATCCATTGTCTTCACCATCCGCTCTTCCCATTCTGGGTGATGTCGGTTGCTGAAGCCATCCTGAGGCCCGTAAAAAAAGCCAGCTGAACTAGATTAAAGTCTTTTAAAAACTGCTTGCTCGATGATGCAATGGTGAAAAAGGGAGGCCAAGCCATCAGAGATCCTGCTCATTATGATCCTGGGACTGTCTTCCATGCTAATGTGGCCATTAATGTATGTATAATATAATATACCATGAGTCTCCCATGCTAATCCTTGTGTGAATGAGAGTCCTATGAAGTATTGACACAGTGGGTGGCCAGGACACAGCAAGCAATGCTGCAGAGAGAGGCTGTCAAACCACGCACCCAATCATCCTCTCCCAGGCTTCTCCTAAATGACACTTAACTAATCCAGAAGAGGAACTGGGCATGGCTTCCTTCACCGCATTCTGGCTGATGAAAAGACCTTTTAATAATGCTCCAGTCAACTCCATTGTGGGGCAACTGAAGGATAATTGGAGTCTACATGATCGGCGATTATGTCATGCCCAATTCAGCCACCCAGGTCCACATTCAGGAGATACAGTGAGAAAATTCAGCTGAACAATCTTAGCCTCGGAAATAACGAGAAACGATCAAGGTGCCTCTGGCTTCATCATCAAGGGGACTGGGAAAGAAAAGCATTGCAGGTCTTCCGTGTTTTGTTTTTTTTAGAAAAGCCCAATTTTAAAAAGCATTTATCATTTTCTATATCTCAGCTTGCAACACCCAGGGTTGTAAATGAGTTGAAGGTTCTTGGGTTTAGCATGCCAAAAAGTGAGGTATCCTAAATCAAAAGTCTGCAACTAGAAATCCTCTGGTGCTATACACAGCTCTCCGCCTAATTTTAACAGTCCTTTGCAGTCAGTTAATTCACACAAGAGATTCTTCAGAGGACTAATAAAGCTATAGGAAGAGTCCCTGTGGATTTTACCCTGCTTGGTTGCTATCGACTTTAGGGGGCCGTGCTCATCTCCGTGTCAAGGCCATTGAGCCACTGCTGTCCGAAGACATTTCCTGGGCCATGTGGCCAGCATGGCATCACGGAGTGCGGTTACCTTCCCACCAAAGTGGTACTTATTTATCTACTCGCATTTATATGCTTTTGAACTGTTAGGTTGGCAGGAGCTGGGGCGAGGATGGGAACTCACCCCAGCGTGTGGTGCTCGGGTCTCGAACCCGGGCTGCCGGCTTTCCAGCTGACAAACCCAACATCTGAACTGCTGACCCGCCACTCCGTCCTAATAAAGGCAGTCCTGTTGACAAATAAAAAGGCAGCATATATATATATTGGTTTATGCCAAAGACTTTATGGCTAAAAACCTTGGAATGCAACAATAAGAAAGGAGATCTAAATTGTCCATATATGTAATGGTAGGTGACAATGATCTTGGGAGACAGGAGGAAGATCTGCAGATTAGATTAGACCAGGGGTAGGCAACCTTGGCTCTTTTATGACTCGTGGACTTCAACTCCCAGAATTCCTGAGCCAACATGGCTCAGCATGGAAACCTCTCCCTTTCCCTCAGCATGGCTGGCTCAGGAATTCTGGGAGTTGAAGTCCATGAGTCCTAAAAGAGTCAGGGTTGCCTACCCCTGGATTAGACAATGGTCAGCTAACAGGCAGCTTAGCCCTCAGAAGTAATGGGGGTGGGCAAGAGCTGAGAAAGAACTGTCCCTAGCTTCTTGGGCTGTAAAGCTGAGAGGGTGGCGGGATGTACTTTCAGATTTGAAAGACCTCCAAGGACTGGAGGCTAAATCATATGAAAAACGGTTGCAGGAATTGGATATGTCTAGTTTAAGGAAAAGAAGGACTAGTGGTGACATGATAGCAGTCTTCCAATATTTGAGGGGTTGCCACAAAGAAGGAGGCGGGAGGGTCAAGCTATTCTCCAAAGCGCCTGAAGGGAGAACAAAAAGCAACGGATGGAAACTAATCAAGGAGAGAAGCAACCTAGAACTAAGGAGAAATTTCCTGACAGTTAGAACAATTAATCAGTGGAACAATTTGCCTCCAGAGTGGGTCCTCCAGCACTGGAGTTTTTAAGAAGAGATTGGACAATCATTTATCTGGGATGGTATAGAGTTCCTGCTTGAGCAAGGGATTGGACTAGATAGAAGACCTCCAAGGTTTCTTTCAATTCTGTTATTCTGTTATACTGTCCCTTCCAACCTTGTAATTCTGTTGATGTAACCTTATAAGGGTTACATCAACAGACAGAAGGGATGCAGTGGCTCAGTGGGTTAGGACGCTGAACTTGTCGATCAGAAGGTCGGCAGTTTGGCGGGTCGAATCCCGAGTGCCGCATAGCAGAGTGAGCTTCTGTTACTCGTCCCAGCTTCTGCCCACCTAGCAGTTCGAAAGCACGTAAAAATGCAGGTAGAAAAATAGGGACCACTACGGTGGGAAGGTAACAGCGTTCCGTGCGCCTTTGGCGTCTAGTCATGCCGGCCACATGACCACGGAGACGTCCTCGGACAAGCGCTGGCTCTTCGTCTTTGAAACAGAGATGAGCACCGGCCCCTAGAATCGGAAACGACTAGCACGCATGTGCGGGGGAACCTTTACCTTTACCTTTTTAACCTTATAATAAATTGGGAGCTTGTACTTGATAAGCTATGCTTCTTATCTGGATTACCTCACAAGGTTGACTTGGGATTGTGTTACTATTCAAAGAACCCCTTGTGAGAACACTGCTGCTAAGATCTATGCAACAAACACAGAATATGATTAGAATTAGAAGATGATCGTTGGATGAATGGAAGAATCATTGGGAAGCAATCTGGATAAAATAAGTATTTGGTTTAGTCAGTGTATTGTTTCTTCTTTCTCTTCACAGAGTTCTTGTCGTCTTTCTAAGCCCTCTCATCCAAATCTATGCTTTTCATGAAATCAGAAAACTTCTGAATATTGTGGCGCCTTGGTACTCAACTTCTCTGAAACTCATCGAATTTCGTATTTTGACATGAACATTTTGTCCTGATACTCATTGTTTGTTTGTTACTTGACACACAAACTAGAACTTGTCAGTGTGGGCTGTCTTGTGACTCATTATATTATTCCTTATGGGGAAAAATTGTTTTGATACTCATCATTTTTGGTATTCCACGTGCCTCCCAGAACCAATTAACAATGAGTACCGAGGTACCACTGTATGGTATTATGCTATAGGGTAGTCCTACGCCTTGTATCATAAAATACTTGTGAGAAATTTCCTGAATGTGTCATAATTTGAAGATAATTGTTGAAGAATCTGGTGGGAGCAGATCTGGAGTTCCCAAAAGGTCCCATAAGATGAATATTTTTTTCCTTCCAAAAAATCTTGGTAACTGTAAAGGGTTATGAAGATAGCCTGAAAGAAAATAGATAGCCACCAGTGAGGAAGTACTAACTTAACCTAGGAAAGAGGAAGGCCTAATATCTCAGGGGTTGCCACAAAGAGCCTTGGTGGAGCAGTGGGCTAATGCCTCCTTAAGTAACACCAGCTGCCTGCAATTAGTGCAGGTTCAAGTCCCACCAGGCTCAAGGTTGACTCAGCCTTCCATCCTTCCGAGGTAGGTAAAATGAGGACCCAGATTGTTGGGGGCAATTAAGCTGACTTTGTAATAATGCCGCTTGGGGTGTGTGTGAAAGCCCTAATAAGCAGGCATATACATAAAATGAAGGCTGCTGCTAAGCACATTGATTTGTGCTTTAGATTATAAGCCGCCCTGAGTCTTCGGAGAAGGGCGGGTTATAAATGGGATTAAAATAAATAAAATTAAAAAAAGAAGAGGGGGGTCAACCTGTCCTCCAAAGCGCCAGAAGGCAGGAGGAGAAGCAATGGATGAAAACTAATCAAGGAGAGAAACAACTTACAAATAAGGAGAAATTTCTGATCAGGGAGAACAATTAATCAGTGGAACTGCTTGCCTTCAGAAGTTGTGGGTGCTTCATCAAGGAAGGTTTTTAAGAAGACATTGGGTGACTACTTTTCTGAAAAAGTATAGGGTTTCCTGCTTGAGAAGGGGATTGGAGGTCCCCAACCTTTTGGGCAGCAGGGACCGGTTCTGTGGAGAAAAGTTTTTCCATGGACCAGAGGGGGTGTGATTTTCTATGTTGCCTGCATCCCACGGATGGGGCTTTGCTTGTTTCTGCGGACTGGTTGGTGGCATGCCGCAGCCCAGAACCGGTCCACAGACCAGGGCTTGGGGACCCCTGGACTAGAAGACCTCCAAGGTACCTTCCAACTCTGTTATTCTGTCTGTGCATTGCCCCATTCTATGGTAGTCCTCACATTATGGCCACAATTGGACCAGAACTTCTATTGCTAATCAATGCAGTCAATACTTACCGAGGTATGCCCCATTTTACCACCTTTTTTTGCTATGGTTATTATGGGAATCACCACTTCTGTTCAATGAAAATTGAGAACCCTAAAAGTAGAGAAAGCGATTCCAAAAACGATCCCTTAGTTTTTCAGCTAGTTACAGCAGGTACTGATATCAAACATTAACTGCTTGGTTTGCTATTCTGTTCTCTAGTGTAAAATCCAGAGTTCTGAATATAAATTCTACGTCCTATAGACCAGACTGGGAATCTGCAATGCCACAATCCTGCTCCAGTTGGTTCTCTCTTCCTGTAGCCTTACTTAAGTCATCACCCAAAAGAGATGATGGGGTCTCTGTTGGATGGAAGCAATGGACGGAAACTAATGAAGGAGAGAAGCAACCTAGAACTAAAGAGAAATTTCCTAACAGTGAGAACAATTAACTGGTGGAACTGCTTGGCTTCAAAAGTTGTGGGTGCTCCATCACTGGAGGCTTTTAAGAAGAGACTGACAGCCTCTTGTCCGGAATGGTCTAGGGTCTCCTTCTTGAGCAGGAGATTGACTAGAAGACCTCCAAGCTCCCTTCCAACTCTGTTATGCTGATTGCCACCCATACCTAGTCTTCCTGCCCAGGTGGGCAATCAAAAACTTGCCAGAGGTACCTTGAAGGAACAGCAGCTTGAGCCTGTTGTCATAAAGGGGATTCTAGAGACACTGATTGTTTGGATGAGTAAGAGAAGTTGGGTAGAGGTCTCTCTGGATGATACCTTATTGACCTTCTTACTCAAGAACAAGCTTTCAGCACCTGAGCTTGGGTTTCCAGATCAAAGAGTAGACCCGGGGTCTTCAAACTTGGTCCTTTTATGGCTTGTGGACTTCAACTTCCAGAATTCCTCAGCCAGGAATTCTGGGAGTTGGTCCACAAGTCATAAAAGGGACAACTTTGAAGACCCCTGGAGTAGACATTGCAAACTTCCATCTGACCGCACTCAACCCCTACCTCATTCCAGATCTCTTCGATTTAAAAGGGATAAACCCAACAAAGCTGCCGTGAAATTCCATTATGTCAACACTTTCTCCACCAGAGGAAAAAGGAAAAAATATTATTTTTCCAACAACACTAACAACAACAACAAAGGCTTCCTTTGTTCTTTGTGGTCGCTGTTGTGACCCCGGGACTGAAAACAGATGAATACTTGTCCACAAACATCAGTACCATTTGAAGTGGTTCGTGGACGTTTCAAGGTTAAATGAAAGTGATGAATAAAGTTAACTTTATTCATCGAGAAAGAAAGAAGACAGTGGGTCCTTGGTGATTCCATTACAGGTAGTCCTTGACTTAACGACCACAATTGAGCCCAACATTTATGTTGTGAAGTAACAAAATTTATGAAGTGAGTTTTGCCCCATTTTATGACTTCTCTTGCCACAGTTGTTAAGTAAATCACTGCAGTCGTCAAATTGGTAACACGGTTGTAACGGGAATCTGGTTTCCCCATTGACTTTGCTTGTCAGAAAGCCGCAAAAAGGGATCACATGTCTCTGGGATATTGCAGCCGTCATAAATGGGAGTCTGTTGTCAAGGATCTGAATGTAAATCACATGACCCTGGGATGCTGCAACGGTCATCCGTCTGAAAAATGGTCACTTTTTCAGTGCTGTTGTAACTTCAAATGGTCACTAAATGAACTGTTGTAAGTCAAGGACTAGTTAGCATTTGCTATTTTAGAAAACTTTTAAAACTTTTAAAGCCACCCAGAGTCGCTTGGTAGCAAGGTGGGCAGCATATAAATGTAATAAATAAAATAGAATAAATCAATAGAATAAATAAATTTAATAAATAAAATAGAATAAATAAATGCTCTTAAATTAAAAAGGTAAAGGTAAAGGTTCCCCCGCACATGCGTGCTAGTCGTTTCCGACTCTAGGGGCCGGTGCTCATCTCCGTTTCAAAGCCGAAGAGCCAGCGCTTGTCCGAGGACGTCTCCGTGGTCATGTGGCCGGCATGACTAGACGCCAAAGGCGCACGGAACGCTGTTACCTTCCCACCGTAGTGGTCCCTATTTTTCTACTTGCATTTTTACGTGCTTTCGAACTGCTAGGTTGGCAGAAGCTGGGACGAGTAACAGGCGCTCAATCTGCTACGCGGCACTCGGGATTTGACCCGCCAAACTGCCGACCTTCTGATCGACAAGCTCAGCGTCCTAACCCACTGAGCCACCGCGTCCCTAATGTAGGGTATACGGTAGTATATTGGATGGTAAGTCAGCCCTTTCATGCTGACGTGGGCCAAATTTGGCCCCACTGGATCAAATCAGATGTCAAAGAAGAATTCAGAGAAGGATCTTTTTGTTAAACTACTTTTTTTCAACATTCAGGCACAATGCAACAGCAAAAATAAATCAACATCATTACGGTTTTTTACAGAAGTGCAGAAGACTCTTACAGGTCCCTGAAATACTTGGCACGTGACCTGAGAGATCCTTCAAATTATGCAATCCATTTTTGATGGTTTTTAAACAAACTGAAAGAAGAAACAGACATTCTACTTTCTATGGTTCACAGCTGTGTTTTTCAAAGTTGGTAACTGTAAGATGGATGGACCAACACCCAGAATTCCCCAATCAGCAGTTGCCAAGTGTGAAAAACATTGGTCTAATACAGGGGTCTTCAAACTTGGCCCTTTTATGACTTGTGGACTTCAACTCCCAGAATTCCTGAGGAATTCTGGAAGTTGAAATCCACAAGTCATAAAAGGGCCAAGTTTGAAGACCCCTGATCTAATAGCAATGCATAACTCTCATAATCTTTGAATTGAAAATGTATCCACAAATGTGTGCTTGTTTTCCTCATTTTTATCTTTCTGGAATTATATTTAGGCTTCTACAGTATGTCTTCGTGCTAAAGATTGTGACCCGCAAGCACACATAGGAAAAAAATCTACCACGTCCAGCAATGCTCCCCATGCTTCCATCGTAACAGTTTTCATTAAGGAAAAGTGTTAGCAACAATATTAATATAATTTCAATGTGTTAAAGATCTCTGTAGGTCTTGTTCATATTTATGACTTATAGCATTGCCCCATTAAAAACAAATTCATTTTGAGAACCAAAACCAACGTTTAAAAATGGAGCAGGGGAGAAATCTGAACATATTTTTCAAAAGTTTGTTTGCAGAGTTTGTATGTGGGTTGGGTGTGGGTGTGGGTGGTGCCGTAGGCTTCAATAAAAAGAACAGAACATGAAGATTTTATTTCAGCATTATGCTGAACGCAAAAACAACAACAACCACCCATTCAATTTCTTAGACAAAAGTTAACATTTGAAAGTATAAATTGTAAAATGAGTGAAATTTGTAACCTGAAATGTGAGCTTGCATTTAGCACTAAGCCAAGGGTAGGCAACCTCCCAAGAATTCTGGGATTTGAAGTCCACGAGTCATAAAAGAGCCAAGGTTGCCTACCCCTGGCCTAGGCCTAGGCCGCTTTATGACTTGTGGACTTCAACTCCCAGAATTCCTGAGCCAGTCACGCTGAGGGAAAAGGGAGAGGTTTCCAAGCTGAGCCATGGCTGGCTCAGGAATTCTGGGAGTTGAAGTCCACGAGTCATAAAAGAGCCAAGGTTGCCTACCCCTGCACTAAGCCATGATTAACTGTTCCGGGGCACAGAGATGCCTGGGTTTGTTCCTTGCTCTTGTGCAATGAGAGAAAAATAAAACTTAGAACATAGAATAATAGAGTTGGAAGGCATCTTGGAGGTCTCCTAGTCCAATCCCCTGCTCAGGCAGGAGACCCTATGTCAGGGGTCTCCAAACGTGGCCCTTTTATGACTTGTGGACTTCAACTCCCAGAATTCCTCAACCAGGCACGTTGGCTGGGGAATTCTGGGAGTTGAAGTCCACAAGTCATAAAAGGACCAAGTTTGAAGACCCCTGGAGTAGACTTTGCAAACTTCCATCTGACCACACTCAACCTCTACCCCATTCCAGATCTCTTAGATTTAAAAGGGATGAACCCAACGAAGCTGCCATGACATTCCATTATGTCAATACTTTCTCCACCAGAGGAAAAAGGAAAAATATTATTTTTCCAACAACACTAACAACAACAACAAAGTCTTCCTTTGTTCTTTGTGGCCGCTGTTGTGACTCCGGGACTGAAAACAGATGAATACTGTCCACAAACATCAGTACCATTTGCAGTGAAGTCCACAAGTCATAAAAGGGCCAAGTTTGAAGACACCTGCCCTATGTCTTAAATGGTTGTCCAGTCTCTTCTTAAAGCCTCCAGTGATGAAGTACCCACAACCTCTGAAGGCAAGCTCTTCCATTGGTGGATTGCTCTCACCATTAGGCACTTTCTCCTTAGTGCTAGGTTGTTTTTCTCTTTGATTAGTTTCCATCCATTGTTTCTTGTCTTGCATTTTGGTCCTTTGGAAAATAGTTTGATCCTCTTGTCTTTGTAGGAGCCTCTCAAATATTGGAACACTGCTATTCCCTAATCCTTCTTTTCATTGGACTAGACCAGGGGTCTTCAAACTTGGCCCTTTTATGACTTGTGGACTTCAACTCTCAGAATTCCTTGGCCAGCGTGCCTGGCCGAGGAATTCTGGGAGCTGAAGTCCACAAGTCATAAAAGGGCCAAGTTTGAAGACCCCTGGACTTGACATACCCAGTTCCTGTTACCGTTCTTCCTATGTTTTAGCTGCTAGCCCCCTAATCATTCTTGTCGCTCTTCTATGCTAAACTAAAGCCAAAGAAACTGAATTATGGCTTTGCTATATGAACCTAGTGTGACGTCATCTTGTCTTCAGAATACAAAGTCTCCAACAACTTAGAACACAGAACATAGAATTGTAGGTTTAGAAGGGGTCTTGGAGGTCCTCTAGTCCAATCCTTGCTCAAGCAGGAGCCCCTTTTCCACTCTGGATGAATGGCTGTCTAATCTTTTTTAAACATCTCCAGTGATGGAGCACCCACAACCTCAGGAGGTAAGCTATTGCTCTCACTGACTGGAAATTTCTCCTTATTTCTAGGTTGGATCTCTCCTTGATTAATTCCCATTCTTTGCTTCTTGTCCTGCCTTCAGGTGCTTTGAAGAATAGGTTGGCCCCCTCTTCTTTGTGATATTGGAACCCCTTAGAAATTGGAACCCTGCTATCATGTCACCCTAGTCCTTCTCTTTGAAAGGCTAGACTAGGGGTCTTCAAACCTGGCCTTTTTATGACTTGTGGACTTCAACTCCCAGAATTCCTCAGCCAACGTGCCTGGCTGAGCAATTCTGGGAGTTGGAGTCCACAAGTCATAAAAGGGCCAAGTTTGAAGACCCCTGGACTAGATAAACCCAGTTCCTGCAATTGTTCATCAAATGCTTATCCTTATTCTCTGAACTCTTTCTTGGGACGTTGGACTTTCTAGGGACTTGGGATAAGCCACAATGGAAAAAAAAGTGCACTATGACTTCACAAAGCAAGTTCCACCTCTTATGTACTTGCTTGTGATATAATTTATTTGCGCCATCAATATCAATCTCCTATTACCCATGCTCAGTACTTTTTTTGTAAAAGAAAAAAGTGCCGGAGCTCACACACGTCATACAACCCGCCTTGCCTACCCTACAAGGTTCCATCCAAAAAAGGTGCCGGAACTCCGTTCTGAGCGTTCTATGAGGGGAAAAAAAGCCCTGCACCATGCTTAGGGTTACCAGAAGTCTTTTGTCTGGCGAGCATAGCCTTAAAATCAAACGTTGTCTGGCTTTTTGAGTGTCTTTTTTTTTAACTGAACTATTTTCACAATGGTAATCATTGACATTTTTGTGCATTTTAACCTTGTAAATTGCTTTTGTCTTTCCCTCGTCCATCGACAGACTCAGTAGCCTAGATTTGCATGTTTTAATGTATTTCCTGATTCCATCCACTGACTTCAATCCAGCTGCTTCAGACTGTGGTAATCTGTAGATTGTGTGACTTACATATGTCTAGGGTGAAGTTTGGAAAAGCATTTCTATTTTATCTATTTTATCTCTAGCTTATGTTCTTAAAAGTAAAGATTTGTTGGAAAACGCAGTGATTAAAAAAAAACAGTCTTTCTTATGCTGGAAAAAGTAATTCCACAGACCTATAAGCCCAAGTACATTATTTTTTGCAGTTTTCCACTGGGGTTTTTGTTACATGTACCAAGAAAGCTAAACAGTGTGTCCTCCTTTCCTCCCCTCTTTGGCTCTTCCAATTATCCATGTCCTCCTTTGCCTGTTCAGATATCTGGTAACCCTCCTTATGCTAATATTAAATGGGCAATAACACCATCACAAACCAAGGCAGAAGCAAGGACACAGGATTCTCTGCTACAGAAATCCCAAAAGCATCATAGAAAAGATGCCCATTGGGCGTTATCCTCTATGACCCTTTTCATTTGTGCTAATAGACTGACCTGACACCAAAAGTAGACGAGCTTAGGACGAAAAGTAGATTTAATCTACAGGTTGTCCTCGGTTTACAACAGTTCCTTTAGTGACAGTTCAAAGTTACAACAGCTCTGAAAAAAGTAACTGATGACCTCTTTTCACACTTACAACCACTGCAGAATCCCTGTGGTCACGTGATCAAAATCCTGATGCTTAGCAACTGGCATGCATTTATGATGGTTGCGGTGTCCCAAGGTCATGTGGTCCCTTTTTGCAACCTTCTGACAAGCAAAGTCAATGGGGAAAGCAGATTCGCTTAACAACCGTGTTATTAACTTAACAATTGCAGTGATTCCATTAACAACCGTGGCAAGAAAGCCCATAAAATGGTGGGAAACTCACTGAACAAAGGTTTCACTTAGCAACAGAAATTTTGGGCTCAGCTGGGGTCATGAGCTAAGGGCTACCTGTACACTGAAATTGAATTGAAATTTAATAAATACAACTATAAGCTTACTCGTTTAGTTATTCCTATCAAGTTGAAAATGAACACATAGTGTTGGATGTGGGCTAATGCCTCCTTAAGTAACACCAGCTGCCTGCAATTAGTGCAGGTTCGCATCCCACCAGGCTCAAGGTTGACTCAGCCTTCCATCCTTCCGAGGTAGGTAAAATGAGGACCCAGATTGTTGGGGGCAACTAAGCTGACTTTGTAATAATGCCGCTTGAAGGGTGTATGAAAGCCCTAATAAGCAGGCATATACACAGAATGAAGGCTACTGCTAAGCTTGTAAGCCGCCCTGAGTCTTCGGAGAAGGGCGGGATATACGGTAAATGGAATTAAAATAAAATAAAAAATAAAAAATGTTCAATGGTGAGACAATCCTGATGCTAGGAAAAGTCAAATTAGGATGATGAACATGTAACGGATACCCTTTTCAGAGGATTACACAACATCTGTTGTATCTTTGGGAGGGGAGGTGTTTTTAAATGGCTCGCCTGATTTGCCATACGAAGGCTTTATTAAGTTTATACTGTCAAATTGGTATCAAAGACAGATGCCGTTAATCAAATTTAGCTCAGTCAGCTAAATCAGTCCAATGATATTCAAGAGTCCCTAAGATTTTGGAACTAGTAGGCATCAGAGGCCAGTTTTAATTTCTTTCTTTGCTGCATAAAGGTCATCTAAAAGTACCGATCAACTGATGATGCTTTGGCAGGACTGAGAGAGGTTTTAAGGTTCTCTTAAAGTTCTGATCCTTGGAATCTAGGAGAAGACTGTAGTGCAGTGTTGATGAAGGGTGCTCCAGATAGAGTTTCTTTAAGTTGAATTGTGGCAATTGGGCTCTTCTTTTTTTGTTGTTGTTGTTTGCAATGTTTTGTTCCTTATCCAATTAGCGTCTTCAGTCTGCAGCAATAAAACATTTCGAACCAAAAGAGACTCAACTTCCAGACTTGAGTGCAATGTTTCTCAACCTTGGCAACGTTAAGATGAGTGGACCGTGATGTGTGTTTGGTGTAAATGAAACCCAACAATGTGTTATTCAATAATCAGATTACATCTTAGTGCAAAGTAGAAGCTCGGTCATCAAATATGAAGCCACAATCAAATTTGATTGGTAACATATAAATGAATGAATCCATCCGTGGTAGTCAGCCATGGATGGTGACTCCTTCAGGGAACAGAACTAAGTGTGCTTTATACTGTAAATTAATGAAATCATGGCTTATTGCAACGTGTGAACAGCAGGAGGAGGAGGAGGAGGAGGAGGAGGAGGAGGAGGAGGAGGAGGAGGAGGAGGAGGAGGAGGAGAAGAAGAAGAAGAAGAAGAAGAAGAAGAAGAAGAAGAAGAAGAAGAAGAAGAAGAAGAAGAAGAAGAAGAAGAAGAAGAAGAAGAAGAAGAAGTAATTTGAAGAATATTGTATTAAAGAAGCCTGCTTGTTAGCTTAGAACGTAACATATATCCGCAGGATTGTCTGGGACGCTACACATCCTCTTCACAACGTGTTTTCCTTGTTGCCTTCTGGGAGGAGGGGGCTCTGTGGTATCCGAAGCAGAACATCCCGATTCAGTCACAGTTTTGTTCCATACAGAATCAACCTTGTGAACTCTCAAGCTTCCTCTTTCCGCTATGTATTCAAGATGGACCGTTGATTAATATTTATATGTATTGATATGCAAGGGTGTGTAGGTATATACATATGTTGTACATAGCATGCTTATACATGTGTCATGTATGTGTACACTTTTGGGAGCAGGCAACAGAATTTCATTTTTAATGTGTGCCAGTGTGCCCACAGTAAAAAAAAACGACAATAAAGCTTATCTTATCTCTATAATAGATTCCTCCTATTATCTGTGACTGAGGAGAGAAGAGGGCCTGCAAAGTGGGAGGTCTTGCCCGGGAGCGCAGAGGATGGTGAAGAAACTGTGGCGCAGGTGAGATCAGAATTCTGTCAGGCTCCCACACCCACGCACAGCACCCAGGCCTCTGGTGGAAGGCTTCCTTAATCTTCCACCTACCTTCAGAATTTAGGGAGGGGCCATCATCCCTGTTTTGGGCCACATGGCATGAAATATGAGTCAGTTACCAGGCGTTCCGAATTTTGGTCACGTGACCGTGGGGATGCTGCATCTGTCGCAAAGCTGAAAACGAGTCCTAAGAGGTCCCTTTTTTCACTGCCGTTGCAAGAATTAAACAATCACCAAATGAGTGGTTATAAGTCAAGGCCTAGCTCAGGGGTAGGCAACCTCGGCTCTTTTATGACTCATGGACTCCAAATCCCAGAATTCCTGAGTCAGCATAGCTGACTCAGGAATTCTGGGAGTTATTTATTTATTTTATTTATTTTTTATTTTATTAGATTTATATACCGCCCTTTCCCGAAGGACTCAGGGTGGTTTACAGGGTATTTAAAACAACCAGTACAAAAGTTAAAAACAAATTTAAAAAGATTAAATTATCCCTAAAATTAAAAAAACCCAGTTAAAAATTCTCAGCCTGGGCCGGAGAGCTCAAAGAGCCAGGTCTTCAGGTCCCGGCAAAATGTGCGAAGGTCAGGGGCAGTCCTAAGCTCCACGGGCAGCTGGTTCCAGAGGGCAGGCGCACCCACTGAGAAGGCCCTATCCCTGGGTGTTATCCGCCGACAGTCTTTTATCGGCGGCACCCTGAGAAGACCCTCCCCATGGGAGCGCACTGGACGAAGGGAGCTTGATACTGGCAGCAGGTGTTCCCTCAGATATCCCGAACCCAAGCCATTCAGGGCTTTATAGGTCATCACCAGCACCTTGAATCTCACCCGGAGGGCAACCGGAAGCCAATGCAGCTCGCGGAGTAGAGGTGTTACATGGGAGTATCGGGAAACCCCCATCACAACTCGCGCGGCCGCATTCTGCACCAGCTGAAGCCTCCGAGTGGTCTTCAAGGGCAGCCCCATGTAGAGAGCGTTGCAGTAGTCTAGATGGGAGGTCACGAGCGCATGAGTGACTGCGTAGGGCATCTCGGTCCAGATAGGGCCGCAACTGGCGCACCAGGTGAACCTGGGCAAAAGCCCCCCTGGTCACGGCTCCTATGTGATCTTCAAAATTGAGCCGTGAATCCAGGAGGACGCCCAAGTTGCGAGCCCTATCAATGGGGGGTAACACCTCACCCCCCATCGTTAAAGGTGGAATGGTCTGGTTAATCCGAGATGCCGATATGCACAGCCACTCAGTCTTGGCCGGATTGAGACGAAGCCTGTTTCTCCCCATCCAGACCTGGACCGCCTCCAGGCAACGGGACATCACGGCGAGGGCATCGCTGGGTTGGTTTGGGGTGGAGAAAAACAGTTGGGTATCATCAGCGTACTTATGATACCCCACCCCGAAACCACGAATGATCTTGCCCAGCGGCTTCATGTAGATGTTGAACAGGAGGGGAGAGAGAGCCATGTAGCCCAGTTGAAGTCCACGAGTCATAAAAGAGCCGAGGTTGCCTACCCCTGGCCTAGCTGTACAGGTCTTCTCTGCTTTCACTGATGCTGAATTGGTACTAAACTTGTGCTTTTGGCCACTGGCTTCAAAATGGATATCAGAGTCCATTGCCAATTGCCCGCCCTTGGGAAAGAACACAGGATGCTGTCAACTATGCTTTCTTTTTTTTTAAAGGAGGAGGAGGAGGAGGAAAGGGTTAAAAAGAAAAACATTGGGAAGGGTAGCCAATTATTCCGCTAAAATGTGACCACCCAGGACTGTTTTGACCATCATCACCCCAGTCCTTTTTAATATGGGACACCCAGTCCTTTCCTTAACCCAGGGTGGCTTGTAGAACAGTAGACTGGAGAGTTCAGATTTTTATAAAAGCTGTTCTCCCGGGGCAGAAACGGAGGGGGAGAAGGATACAAACAAAACGAAATGAAAAATCTGGGCCACCTACTACCGCTTCCCTTCTTCTGTGTGACTTCTTTCTTTTGCAGTGCTCGAGCATAAACAAACTTGTTTACCATCCTCCGAATGTTAATGATAATGAAACCCTGGTAATTTGGCCACAAGGAGACGTAATTGGTGTGCTGCTAAACAAGAAGGAGGAAGAGAAAGAAGAGAAAGTAGGGTAGTTATGGTTTGTAGCTTCCCAAAAATACCCTTTGCAAAGCTTCCTGTTGTGACCGACTTGGCTTTTTCCTTCGACTCTTTTCTCTGCGATAAATCAGCTTTCTCCAACTCCTATTCAACTCATTGAATTCCACCATTCCCAATCCAGCGTTTTTGTACCAGTTACCTCCAAAGTTTCTTTCTTCAGCCTAAATTTCCACCTCTTTCCAACTGACACGCAATTTGGATGCAGCAAAGAGGACGAGAGGATCTCTTATCTAATATATCGTAGTTTGGAGCAATTTATAATCTCAACAATCGCATGACGTTCTTGTACCGATTTACAAGCCTTCGTAAGGCCGCACTCCAGTTCTGCTCACTATATTATAAAAAAAAAAAGATATTGAGAGTCTGGAAAGAGTGCAGAAAAGAGCAACAAAGAGGATTAGGAGGCTAGAGGCTAAAATATACGAAGGAATGTTTTATGTTTCCAGGAATCGGGTATGGCTAATCTAGTGAAAAGGAGGACCAGAGGTGACATGATAGCAGTGTTATATTATTTGGGGGGGCTCCTACAAAGAAGATGGTGTCAACCTCTTTTCCAAAGCACCTGAAGGCAGGACAAGAAACAACAGATGGAAAAAAAAACGAAGGAGAGAAGCAACCTGGAATTAAGGAGAAACTTCCTGACAGTGAGAACAAATAATCAGTGGAATAGCTTACATTCAGAAGTCGTGGGTGCTACATCTCTGGAGGCTTTCAAAAAGAGACTGGACAACCATTTATCTGAAATGGTAGGGTCACCTGCTTGAGCAGGGGGTTGGACTAGAAGGCCTCCAAGCTCCCTTCCAACTCTATTATTATTCTGTTCTAATATTGAGTCATAGGAGGTGCTATGTGATGCTAACCCTAGAACAGGCTATTGTGTAAATTATCTCAGAGGAAAGATTTAATACTTTCCCCACCCCCCTTGCTATGATCCTGGCCTCGGACTCTTCAGCAAGCTTTGCCATCGTTTTCTGATTTGAATTCTCAAGATACTTTCCCTATCTTCAGCCTCAGAGAAATCTGCATAATCAGGCAAGGAACATTTTTCCTGTTTAGGGAGATCCTCCAAAGGAGGTGAAGCCGTCCATATTGCACACTGTGGCTCAGAATACAGAATAACACTGAACATAGAATAACAGGGTTGGAAAGGACCTTGGAGGTCTTCTAGTTTAGTACCAGTGGGAGACCCTGTACCCGTGGTGGCGAACCTATGTCACGCGTGTCACAGGTGGCACGCAGAGCCTTCTCTGTGGGCACATGGGTCATTGCCCCAGTCCTAGGCCTTCAGCTGGGTGTTATAAAACCTTTTCGCTTTAGGCCTCCGCCATGTGCAAAAAAAAAAAAGTTCAGTCAATCAATCAATTTCAACTTCTCACGGGGAAAAAAAAAGATCTCGCAAAGTTGGAATTGATTGATTGAACTTTTTAGTCCTACCCAGTCTGCTGTTAGCACCACAACCACGCCCACCCAGTGGGCCACACCCACCCAATGGGCCACGCCCACCCGGCACCCGACGATACATAAGTGGGTTTTGGGTTGCAGTTTGGGCACTCGGTCTCTAAAGGTTTTGCCATCACTGCCCAATGCCACTCTGAACAAATGGCTGTCAGGTCTCTTCTTAAAAGCCTCCAATGATGGAGCACCCACAACCTCTGGAGGCAACTCGTTCCACTGATTAATTTTTCTCACTGTCAGGAAATTTCTCCTTAGTTCTAGGTTGGATCTCCCTTTGATAAACTTCCACCCTACTTCTTGTCCTTCCTTCAAGTGCTTTGGAGAATAAGTGTGAAGGATGGTCATAAAGTCACCTCCTTCAGTGCCCTTGTAACTTTATACAGTCACTAAACTAATGGTCCTCAACAAAGACAAGGTAAATCAAGGACTACCTTTATAGGCAATCTACTCATAGGTGGAAAGTGTATTCAGGTCTTCCATCCATTAAGTGAATGGAGCCATGCAGTTATCTTTCCAATGTTGCAGTATCAGTTCTCTAGCTGCTGCAAGGGCACAGACAAATCTATTTATGTTATCTAGTTGTCAAATTCCTTGTACTAGGTATATAGTTGAGAAAAATACTGTCCTCTGAAATTTTGGGCTTCAGAACCTCTCCTGACAACACTAAATATGCTTTATATTGTCAGCCTAGACCAGGGGTAGGCAACCTCGGCTCTTTTATGACTCATGGACTTCAACTCCCAGAATTCCTGAGTCAGCATAGCTGACTCAGGAATTCTGGGAGTTGAAGTCCATGAGTCATAAAAGAGCCAAGGTTGCCTACCCCTGGCCTAGACCAATCTCCTTTCATTTGATCTTTATCATTACATTATTTTTATTGGTTCACCACACAGTCAGCCAGATGTTCAGGCTGGAGTTGGCATTTTTGTCCAACGATCGAGGACCTGGGATAAGCAGATCTGGATGTTTGAAGGTCTTAGATGTCTTGTTGTTGTTTCCGAGCAAAGCTGCCTTTTGCAATTGACTGATGGTGATTTTTGTCAATGCTGATGGTGTTCAAGTGGTGCTCCATTTGTTTTGGGATTGGACCCAAGTTGCATATTGCAATTGGTGCCACCTTTGGTTTCTTTTGCCACAGTCATTCTACTTATCATGTTATTATTTATATTATTATTGGGTTTATCATTCCTTCTTTATCTTGTTTTTTAAATAGAATATGCACACTTGTCTAAGATGATAGGTTTAAAAAGCTGACGCAATGGTTAAAATGAGGTATTGCAGGCTAATTCTGCTGACTGCCAGCAGTTCGATCCTGACCGGCTCAAGGTTGACTCAGCCTTCCATCCTTCCAAGGTCGGTAAAATCAGGACCCAGATTGCTGAGGGCAGGAGGCTGACTCTGTAAACCACTCAGAGAATGTTATAACACAGCGTTCCCCAAACTTTCCAGTTTGGTGGCAGGGGGGAAAGCATGTGATTGGCAGGTACACACACACATAGCTTCATTTATGCAAGTGACATGCGTGTGTGCCCTCCACTTGCACGAATGGAACTTTGCGCATGAGCGGAAGCTCCTTGCGCTTACACAGGATGCTCAGCTTGGGCGAGCGGTGGGCATTTGCGCTCCACTCGGGCAAATTGAGGGCATTTGAGCAATGGGCACTTGCACTCACGTGCAAAGCTCCACTCCGGTGAGCATCCTCTGCTCGCGGGAGTGTTGTGTGCGCACCCATGCTCCCCTGCTGCTTGTGCGAGTGGAGCTTCACGCACACACGCCTGCCCATTTCCCCCACAACCCAGTAGTGGGCCACAGCCCAGTCGTGGGCCACTGGGGTTCAGGACCCCTGCTTTGAAGCACTATGAAGCGGTGTCGAAGTCTAAGTGCTATTGCTAAACCAATCCGCAAACAGGTTGGTGCAGATTTCTGCTGAAGAGAAAAGACACTTTCAGGAGCTGCAGAGCGGGAGGAGAAGGAAGCGCTATAAATTTGTCTCTGCAAGGGAGATGAGAGAAAAGCAGTTGCTGCTGCTGCTGCTGAGATACTTATTCATACGTCTTAGGAAGCCCGGGGAGCAAAGAAGGGCGTGCTACTTCAAAGGAAGCATCTCTTGGCCGTTGCTGCCGTCCAGCGCAAACGGCCAGCTGGCCTCAGAATTGTTTTGACTGGTTAGCCCAGCGCGTTCCAGGAGTGTGCAAAAACATGTAGCTTATAATATTGGAGTAACTTGTCAGCCTGTGGTGTAATTCAGCAAAAAGAACAAAGATTTATGGAGTTGGGAATGCCTGGCTAGATGGGGGGGAAAAATCACTTGCACGGAACGGTTTGGGGGAAAATGAACATTCCCCACCTAAAACCAACGGAGAACAATGACCGTTGGGTGGATACAACTAAGCAGGTCCCCTCAAAAATATCTATTGAGGATGAAGATTGCCGGGACGGGATGAGATGACACGCAATGCTGCAAATATAAATTGTGCTTTCAGACAAAAACATACTTCCACAGGGAAGCGTTCCGATCAAGGGTGCAGCCTGTCTTTTAAGAGAGGACATCAGTAGCAGCTCAGGACAGAACAGAATACAGGTAATCCTCGAGATATGACCATGACTGAGCCCAAAATGTCTGTTGCTAAGCAAGAGAGTCATTAAGTGAATTTTGCTCCATTTTATGACCTTTCTTGCCACAGTGGTTAAGCGAATCATTGCAGCTGTCAAGTTAGTAACACGGTTGTTAAGTGAATCTGGCTTCCCCATTGACTTTGCCCTTCAGAGGTTCACATGACCTTGGGACATTGCAACCGTCATAAATACGAGTCAATTGCCAAGCCTCTGAATCTTGATCACGTGACCCTGGGGATGCTGCAACAGTTGTAAGTGTCAAAAATGGTCATAGGTCACTTTTTCATGCCGTTGTAACTTTGAGTGGTCACTAAATGAACTGTTGTAAGTCGAGGACTACCTTTAAGTGAGTTGCAAGGGACCTTGGAGATCTTCCTGCTCGAGCAGAAGACCCTATACCAGGGGTAGGCCACCTTGGGTCATTTATCACTTGTGGACTTCAACTCCCAGAATTCCTGAGCCAGCATGGCTCAGCTTGGAAACCTCTCCCTTTCCCCTCAGCGTGGCTGGCTCAGGAATTCTGGGAGCTGAAGTCCACGAGTCATAAAAGAGCCAAGGTTGCCTACCCCTGGCCTAGACCATTTCAGACAAATGGCTGTCCAGTCTCTTTTTATCATTCAGATCTCTGGGTGATTGTGCAGACCTGAGATTCAGATACGATGCGATTGTATTCTATATGGAGATAGGCTTCCTTCGAAAAGTTAAAATGGGGGTGATCCTCAACCCAGCTTTGCCCTGGATGCAGAGAAAGTTCCCGTGCATGGAACTGTTTTTAATCTATCATCAGCTAGGTCACAAATCAAGACCGTTCCTAGACTAGCCACAGTCGGATAGGCATTATTTTAACTGACGGTTTTATCACAATGACTTCAGTGGGGTTGTTTACAAGGATCTTTCCAAACCTCAGTTAGTACAGACTGTGCCTGCTACATTTGAACCAGGATGAAATGCAGGATCTGAATGACAGGATTAACCATTCCTTTCTGAGCAGAGGTTGCACTGCTGGTCATTTCTTTTGAAGCCTGGAAGGGTTTCCTCTCTTGAGGAATCGTCCACTGTCTAAAGTCACTGCTAAGACTGTTGGTGCAAGCCCCAGCTTTCTGAGGCACAGGCGTTTCTGCAGAGGTGTCCTTTTCCCTTCTTTCAATTGTCATATTGTTCTCTTGGTCATTTTAATTACTGCTTAAAAACCATTTTCCGCCTGCAAACCTCCAGGCATCTATTATTACCTAGGTTCCCTGGAGATTGTAATTTTGGGCTAATTTTCTCTCTGATGGGATAGGATTGTGGTCAGAGAAGAGCAACAAATATGATAAGGAGTTTGGAGGCCAAGCTAGATGAAAAGTTGAGAGACTATGTCAAGTCTAAGAAAGAGAAGGGCCAAGGGTAACACGATAGTCTTCCAATATCTGAAGGTCTGTCTCAGAGAAGAGAGAGTTGACCTATTATCCAAAGCATCAGAGGGCAGGACAAGAAGTAACAGATGGAAGATCCAACCTGGAATTAAGGGAAATCTTCCTAACAATGAAGACAATCAACCAGTGGAACAGCTTGCCACCAGAAGTTGTGGGCACTCCATCACTGGAGGCTTTTAAGAAGAGACTGGACAGCTACTTGTCTGAAATGGTATACTGTAGAGTCTCCTGCTTGAGCAGGGGGCTGGACTAGTAGACCTCCAAGATACCTTCCAACTCTTACTGGATTTGGTTATTCTATATTTTGTATTCTAGAAGACGTGACTACTATACTACATTCAAACCTAATTAACCTGAGCCAACTTCCCACTGGGGGAGGAAAATACCAGTAACTGTGACATTGGTTTTTACTCAAGATATTGACATTTTTTGAGTAGCAACCCCAAATCAGTCTGTGAATCAGTGTCTTTGAACAACTCAGACTTAAATTATCCCAAATTGTCCTGAATTTAAAAATAAATGTTTTCCCCCCTCAAATTATAAAGATGGTTTTGCACCTTAACAAACAGTAGCCTTTCCAAGTCAATTTCAGGGCCAGGACTAAATATGATGTACACGAATAAGAAGGTTAACATCAGCAGCAATTAATACAAGTCCCCTAGCATGGAATTAAAATGAGATTGATAAAAACAAAATATGGGATTGCATTCCCATGGCAACTGCTCCCTATAGACCAGGGGTGTCAAACTGCGGGCTGGGTGTGTCATGCACAGGCCACACCCACCCCAGCTCCACAAAGGCAAAAAACGTCATGATACATCACATGACGCGATCGAGTTTGATACCCGTGCTATAGACCAGTGGTAGGCAACCTTGGCTCTTTTATGACTCGTGGACTTCAACTCCCAGAATTCCTGAGCCAGCATGGCTCAGTTTGGAAACTTCTCCCTTTTCCCTCAGCATGGCTGGCTCAGGAATTCTGGGAGTTGAAGTCCATGAGTCGTAAAAGAGCCAAGGTTGCCTATCCCTGCTATAGACCAACCTTATCAATCTGGTATCGTCCAGATGTGTTTCAGCTGCAGCTCCAGAATTTCCAAGCAGCATGGTCTTCAAGAGTTCTTGGACTTACAATTTAACACCTCTGTTTGGGGAAGGTGAAAGTGTACCAGACTTCTCTCTTTTTCCCCCCTCTGATCTGAAAATAGCTAATCTCCAAACCAAGACTCCTAGATAACCTGTGACCCATTGGGCTATCATTTCAGAAATATTTCTTTATCATATTCCCCAATGCCTTCATCAATAGTAGAGCTTCTAATGCACTGCCTTCTTTGGGAAAAGCTCATCAAAATTAAGGGAGATATCCAGAGATGCATCTGCCTCATAAAATGCGATATGATATGATATGATATGATATGATATGATATGATATGATATGTCATAAATATTTTTTAAAAATTTGGAGGCATTCTATAGGTTAGCCCATTTGAGGAATCTTGGTTGAAAAATGATTGCCCTACCATGCACTGTCTTGTCCATTTAAAGGCTACACACAGACAAGCGAAACAGTTCTAGTAGTACAGTATTTATTAAAAGGAGGGGGAAAGATACAACACAAAATTTCCCATGTTTACTTTGCTTTCAAATGAAATTCTTATAGAGAGAGTCATTTTTAAGGTGTCAAAACTCCTGTCCATTTCTTGCCATTCTTTCTATGCAGAGCCGCCCCCCCCCTGCAATCTTTTGAAAAGGAGGGCCCGTTTGAATCACTTTGCCCTTGCAATAATTATCCTCCTTTGGTTGTTTTCAGAAGGAGTTCTCCCAGTAGAGATGTAAGTTCTCAGGCTTTGGAATTAACTGAAATTAAAAAATGCAAACAAGCGCCTGTTGGTTTGGGAAAGAATTTCAGTCACGGGTGACTTTTTGCCTCAAGCCCTAAGATAATTCAAGGGTAGACTTCCCTCTAGTGGTATTTAAGTATTTTAGCTTCAGGGAATTCTTTCCCTAAGGACTTTCTCCTGGCAAATCCCTTAGGTTGGCCAGGGAGATGGATCCTTCCACAATCCTAAGTGTTTTCACTTGGACACCTGGAGCTCATTTTCCGATTGCAGCTTAGCCATCAAACAGGTTTTGTGCCTTTTCTTAGAATGGTGATGCAATTGTTGGCAGTCTAAATATACCAGGGAATGCATTTAAATACATATGAAAAGTAGCATGATGAACGATTGAGGGAACTAAGTAGAGAAGGACTAGGGGTGATACCATAGCACTCACTCTTCCAGGACTTGAGGGGTTGTCACAAACTAGAGGGGGGTCGACTTAACGCTCCAAAGCACCTGAGATGGAAGGTTATCAAAGATTGTCAAAGAGAGATCCAACCTAAAAACAAGGAGAACTTTCTTGACCGTGAGAACAATTAACCAGTGGAACGGCTTGCTTCCAGAAGTTGTGGATGCTCCATCACTGGAGGTTTTCAAGAAGAGACTGGACAGCAATTTGTCCGGAATGAGTAGAATGTTGGAGTAGAAGACATCCAAGGTCCCTTCCAACCCTATTCTATGATCTATGCTCTAGTGGTGCTACCAGAGTTGGCACGATCCTCAGCTAGTTGCCCTCCAGTGTTCCACATACGGACACTTGGATATTCTCACATCTTTCACCAAGGTCTCCTGCTGCTTCTTCTTGTCTCTCCTCCTTCTCCCATCACCACTCAACAACATTCACACTTTTTTTTTCCTTTAACTTTGGGTACGCTGCATAACAAGGCTGTTCTAATTTCACTTTTTACCTTCTCCAAAGAATTTGCAGGGGAGGAGGAGGAGGAGGAGGGGAGGAACAGAAGGGGAGAGCATTGGGGTTGATGACTTTTGCATTCTTTAAAAAGCACGAGGCTGGAGTTGGGGCACCCTTAAGCTTTTGGCTCTGGACTTGTTCCAGAGAGTCTGGTCTACATGGCACCACTGATTAAAATATGTATATTAAGGCTTCTCTCTCTCTCTTTTTTTTAAGTGGGAACAGGTTGTATTAAAATGATGTGATTGAGATACACATGCTGTCTCTAGAATTCCTGACAGATCTGCCAGGGGCTGTCTGCAAAAAAAAATAAAAAAAAATTCTGCACGATCCAAGACAGCATTTCTCAACCTTACCAACCTTAAGATTTCAGGAATGTATCGATTTCAACTCCCAGAACTTGCAGCTGGGGAATTCTGAAAATTGAAGTCTACCCATTTTAAAGTTGCTAAAGTTGAGATCTAAGACTTAGATTCAGAATTAAGATTCGGCACCAGAGGGCAGGACATGAAATAATGGATGGAAACTAATCAAGGAGAGAAACAACCTGGAATTAAGGAGAAACTTCCTAATGCTGAGGACAATCAACCAGTGGAACGGCTTGCCTCCAGATGTTCTGGAGGCTTTTAAGAAGAGACTGGACAGCCATCAGTTTCAAATTGTACAGAGTCTCCTGCTTGAGAACTACCTCTACAGTTCTGAAAATAGAGAATAGAATAGAATAGAATAGAATAGAATAGAATAGAATAGAATAGAATAGAATAGAATAGAATAGAATAGAATAGAATAGAATAGAATAGAATAGAATAGAATAACAGAGTTGGATGGGACCTTGGAGGTCATCTAGTCCAAACCCCACCTAATCAAGAGACTCTACACCATTTCTGGCAGACGGCAGTCCAGTCTCTTCTTGAAAGCTTCCTGTGATGAAGCTCCCAGAACTTCTGAAGGCAACTTCTGTTCCACTGGTTGATTGTTCTCACTGTCAGAAAATTTCTCCTTATTTCTAGGTTGAATCTCTCCTTGATCCGTTTCCATCCGTTATTCCTTGTCTGGCCTTCAGGTGCTTTGGAAAATAGGTTGACCCCCTCCTGTCTGTGAGACCCCCCCTTAAATATTGGAAGACTGCTATCATGTCTCCCCTGGTCCTTCACTTTGTTTCAAATTTCAAACTTTTGTTTCAAGTTTCAAACTTGAAATTTGAATCCACCCTGCCACCAAACACTGACATTCTCCACATGCGGTTCTGCAGATGAAAATTAATATTCCTGATCTTTACAGTTCTCCAGATTTTGGAGTCTGGGCTGAGAATGGAGAAAAAAAACAAACTTGAAAGCTCCATAAAAGTTTTCACAATACCTTAAGAAGCTCACATAAAAGACTAATAGCCTCCGGATGCCCTTTCTGTAGTGAACCCTATACAGGAATGTGAAATTTTACACACTTGCGTGAAACATTCCACATGGCAAAACCGCCAAATGGTTTAAATCTGCACTCTACAAAGAAAGAATATTTTAAAGTTTAGCTAACAGGCTGCCTATGTAGGATCTTCAGCCCCTGAGACTTAAAAACTTCCCTCTTTAAATGCTGCAATAGTTTTATCCTGAAAATTGTCCTTTTTTTTCAAACCCTGAGCAAAAAGTAAATCTCAAGGAACACTCAGCTGCCACTGCAGCATTTAGCCAATTGTACCTTTAAATATTTAACATTTAAACATTTGAATACTGCAGTATTTGAGGAGAATAACAGCTTTGAAGATAATTCTCTAATTAATTATCTAACATACTAAGCTGATTAGTTTAGTAGGTTAGGTATTTGCTTTTCTGATTATTTAAATGATTGTTATGCTTTTATGATATGGCAAGAAGTAATTGATAGAAGATTGATAAAGAGATCCAAGCTAGAAGTAAAGAGAAATTAATTTAAACCAGAATTGTTTTTGTTAGGTATAATAGTAGGAAACTATGAGAAAGAATCTATATACTTAATTTTACATGTATTAACTGCAGCAAGAATAGTATTTGCTCAATATTGGAAAAATGAAAACCTACCAATGGAGGAAGAATTAATTAAGAAAATCTTAGATTGTGCGGAAATGGACAGATTGACACTGAAGATAAAAGAGATAGAAGATTCTTTATACTTTAGAACATGGGACAATTTCTATCAATGGCTAGAAAAACGAGTTAGAGAGAAAGGAATGTGATATGTATTATGTAACATTAAATATGTATTAGTAAGAAGAAGACTATTGGGTGAAGTGAAGGTGTAAGAAATATATATATTTTTTATTTTTTTTTATTTTAATTCCATTTATATCCCACCCTTCTCCGAAGACTCAGGGCGGCTTACAAGCTTAGCAGTAGCCTTCATTCTATGTATATGCCTGCTTATTAGGGCTTTCACACACACCCCAAGCGGCATTATTACAAAGTCAGCTTAATTGCCCCCAACAATCTGGGTCCTCATTTTACCTACCTCGGAAGGATGGAAGGCTGAGTCAACCTTGAGCCTGGTGGGATGCGAACCTGCACTAATTGCAGGCAGCTGGTGTTACTTAAGGAGGCATTAGCCCACTGCTCCACCAAGGCATTGGGCATATTGTTAACATATTATGAAAATATGGAAACTAATTATTACTGATTGTTTTTTAAACACATGAATCCCAACAACATGCTGTTTGCTGAATACTAAAGAATGTTATTTTATAAAATTATATATATATATATATATATATATATATATATATATATATAGGGACGCGGTGGCTCAGTGGGTTAGGACGCTGAGCTTGGCGGGTCGAATCCCGAGTGCCGCGTAACAGAGTGAGCGCCTGTTACTCGTCCCAGCTTCTGCCCACCTAGCAGCTCGAAAGCACGTAAAAATGCAAGTAGAAAAATAGGGACCACTCCGGTGGGAAGGTAACAGCGTTCCGTGCACCTTTGGCGTCCAGTCATGCCGGCCACATGACCACGGAGACGTCCTCAGACAAACGCTGGCTCTTCGGCTATGAAACGGAGATGAGCACCGGCCCCTAGAGTCGGAAACGACTAGCACGCATGTGCGGGGGAACCTTTACCTTTACCTATATATATATATATATATGGCTCAGTGGGTTAGGACGCTGAGCTTGTCGATCAGAAGGTCGGCAGTTTGGCAGGTCGAATCCCGAGTGCCACGTAACAGAGTGAGCACCTGTTACTCGTCCCAGCTTCTGCCAACCTAGCAGTTCGAAAGCACGTAAAAATGCAAGTAGAAAAGTAGGGACCACTACAGTGGGAAGGTAACAGCGTTTCATGAGCCTTTGGCGTCTAGTCATGCCGGCCACATGACCACGGAGATGTCCTCAGACAAGCACTGGCTCTTTGGCTTTGAAATGGAGATGAGCACCGGCCCCTAGAGTTGGGAACGACTAGCATGCATGTGCGGGGGAATCTTTATTTTTTATATATATATATATATATATACATATATATATATATATATATATACACACACACACACACACACACACACACACACACACACACGTATGTATGTAATTGATAGAAGATTGATAAAGGGAGATCCAAGCTAGAAATAAAGAGAAATTTCCTAACAGTAGGAACAATTATCAATGGAATAATTTGCTTCCAGAAGTTGTGGGTGCTCTATCACTGGAGGTTGCCAAAAATAGAGTGTACAACCATTTGACCAGGATGGTATAAAGTCTCCTGTCATGAGCAGGGGGTTGGACTAGAAGACTTCTGAGGTCCCTTCCAGTCCTATGATTCTATATCCTTTTTTATCCTGTCTAATGGATTAATACTGTAGATCTAAGGAGGTCTACAAGATAGGGGGGGAAAGTCAAGTTTCATTGCAGCTGTGATAGTGCAATCAAAGTTCCACCAACTTTTTATGTGGGCCACACTCTGCATATATTCTATAGGTGCATACAACCTCCTTTCAAAATACAAATCTAAGTGTGAAATTTTCCATTGCTACAAAATATAAGATATTCAGAAATAATTTTTGCTCATCCTTTACTATTATTTTTCTCCCAGACTTGTGTCACTTATTCTTCCAGATTGTTATGTAATAAGAACAATCCGTCTGTTGTTGTTGAATAAAATGAATAAAATGCACCATCTAGAGGCAGAGGCAGGAATTGCAAGCACGTTAGAATCGAATCGAATCGAATAGAATAGAATCGAATCGAATAGAATAGAATAGAATAGAATAGAATAGAATAGAATAGAATAGAATAGAATAGAATAGAATAGAATAGAATAGAATAGAATAGAAGCTGGAAGGGACCTGGGAGGTCTTCTAGTCCAGCCCCCTGCTCAAGCAGGAGAACCTATAGCATCTCAGACAAGTGACTGTCCAGTCTCTTCTTAAAAACCTCCAGTGATGGAGCACGCACGATTTCTGGAGGCAACTTCTGTTTCACTGGTTCATTGTCCTCACTGACAGGACATTTCTCCTTAATTCCAGGTTGCTTCTCTCTTTGATCAGTTTCCAAACATTGTTTCTTGTCCTTATTAACTGACACATATACACACAAGGGGAGACACATTGTATAAACACCCAGACAAATTGACAGTCAGATACAGGCACACAGAGACACTGTAGAACACAGGTGTCAAACTCAATCACGTCTCATAAAAGACCCATGGTTCCCCATCCCCGGAATATGAGATATGTGTTCAGTTGGCTTTGGAGTTGAGCTGCTCCGAAAATAATCCTCTGAGCCCATCCATTTATTCCACTGGGGACCCATAGCAAGTTTTTATATATACCCTCTTTAGAACTTTTCAAATCTCTCTTTTGAATTGTTCCTATGGTGAACATCTGACTTTCCCCATTAAAATAACAGCTGTAAATATTATCCCAAGATGGTTTTTCACAAGGCAACTGGACTTCCTTGTAGAAAGTCCAGTTGCCTCGTGAAAAACCATCTTGGGATAACTATGGCCTGGATGACTGAGAATCTCCATAGACACTCTAAATATTATGCTTATGTTGTTGTTAGTTGCAAAGTCGTGTCCGACCCATTGTGACCCCATGGACAACGTTCCTCCAGGCCTTCCTGTCCTCTACCATCTTCTGGAGTCCATTTAAGCTCACGCCTACTGCTTCAGAGACTCCACTTCTTCTCTTGCCCTCAACCTTTCCCACCATTAGGCTCTTCTCCAGTGAGTCCTTCCTTCTCATTAGGTGGCCAAAGTATTTGAGTTTCAACTTCAGGATCTGACTTTCTAAAGAGCAGTCAGGGTTCATCTCCTCTAGGACTGACCGGTTTGAATGCCTTGCAGTCCAAAAGACTCGCAGGAGTCTTGTCCAGCACCACAGTTCAAAGGCCTCAATTCTTTGGCGCTCAGCCTTTCTTATGGTCCAACTTTCACAGCCATACATTGCAAGTGGGAAGACCAGAGCCTTGACTATACGCACTTTTGTTGGCAGGGTGATGTCTCTGCTTTTTACCGTGCTGTCTAGATTTGCCATGGCTTTCCTCCCGAGGAGCAAGCGCCTTTTAATTTCTTGGCTGCAGTCCCCGTCTGCGGTGATCGTGGAGCCCAGGAAAATAAAATCTGTCACAACCTCCATTTCTTCCCCATCTATTTGCCAGGAATTGAGAGGGCCGGATGCCATGATCTTGGTTTTCTTAATGTTTAGTTTCAACCCAACTTTTGCACTCTCCTTCTTCACTCGCAACAAGAGGCTCTTTAGTTCCTCTTCACTTTCTGCCATTAGAGTGGTATCATCTGCATATCTTAGGTTGTTGATAGGTACTTATGCTCAGTACCTATTTTGTCTTGAATGTTGGTTTTAATCACAACAGAAGAAGGCAACTTATCTCTCTGCCCTTATTATTATGGATGCTTTCTGTTAAGTGAATCACCGCAGTTGTTAAGTGAGTCACAGAGTCATTAAGTAAATCTGGCTTCCTCCATTGAGTTTGCTTGTTGCAAGTCAGCTGGGAAGGTCATATACATAGCAATCACATTCTGCAGCAATTATAAACATATGCAAGCTGCCAAGCACCCAAATTTTAATCACATGACCCCGGGATGCTGCAACAGTCCTAAGTGCAAATCACTTTTTCAAGTGCCATTGTCATTTCAAACAGTCCCTAAACAAATACTTGTAAGTTGTGGATTATCTGTATAACTGTGTGGATCAGCTGTATGCTGGATCCAGATTGCTGAAGTTTTTCTCTGGATCTAGGAGAGAATTTGAGATTACCCATATGTACTCTGGACAGCAGCTTTTTTGTGTGAGTAGATAGCAAAAACCAAGGTTTTTGTGGTTTCTTACAACCAGTTGGGAGTTGCAGGATTTCACCAAGCTCAACACTATTAAAGTAGTCTTTTACAGACTCAAGACTGAACTCATATTTTTAATCACTTTGTTTGGTTGGTTTTTTTAGCTACTTGTTAAAGATTGGAAGCCCTCAGAACCATAAGTCTGGTTTACTAAGTGGGTTCTTCTTTAGTCTGTTAAGACAGAAAATTACAAGTTTCCAGCTTTGTAAGTTTTTTCCCCCTGGAATATATAGCAAAAGGGTGATCACAGTTGATTACTGTAAAGATTTAAATGGAATATTGGCTCAGCTGGTCTTAATGTAAGACTTTGAAGTTAATTGGAAAGGACCCTTTCTCCTGGGAAAAATCCCCTTGTTAATACTTGGAGACTGATAAAATGACTTTGAAGATTGAACGCCAGAGGGCATCAGATGGTTAGTTTCAAAAGAAATGTGTACTGGGAGTGCCCAGGAAGTTTTGCAATTATTTAATTCTGTAATGGAATTGAATAGGAACAAACCACATTGAATAAAAGTGAAACTGACTTACAGATGGATTTTTTAAAAAATATATTCTACAAGAAAAGGATGGGAATAATGGATTTACAAAAGGAATTGGATGCCAAATGAAGGTGTTTTTTTGTTTGTTTTAAAGGATGAAGTGGTGATAATTTGTTAATGTTGATTATACTTGCTGGGGATGAAGGAAGAGGCTTCTTTTTCTGCCCCTTTTTTTCTGCACTTTTTAATTTTTAACTTTTTTCCTCTTTGATGTATTTCTGTATTATGTACTTCTGTTTCTTTTATCTGTGTAATGTAATCTTTAATGAAATTATTGGGGGGGGGGAAATGAAGAAAAAAAATATCACAGTCAGGTTTACATGTAGTCCTTGACTTATGACCACAACTGAGCCCTAGATTTGTGTTACTAAGTTCTCACTGTTGTCAAGTGAATTTGTCCCATTTTATGACCTTTCTTGCCACAGTTGTTAAGTGAATCACAGCAGTTGTTAAGTTAGTGAACACGGTTGTTAAGTGAATCTGGTTTCTCTATTGACTCTGTCACTTTTTCCAGTGCCTGTAACTTTGAACTGTCAGTAAAGGAACGGTTGTTGAGGATTACCCATACGTTATACAGATAAAATTAATAGAACACATAATACTGAAATACATTCACAAAGAAACTATTAAGGAGTGGAAACTCCATCCAACGTCTTGTCCAAATGTGGGTTTCCTGCCTTTCGGTTCAGAAATTTTTGGCCATTCCTTTTTTGTAGCTGGGCACAGAAGGTAGTATAGAATCAGAATCAGAAGAGAACTGGAAGGGACCTTGGAGGTCTTCTAGTCCAGCCCCCTCCTCAAGCAGAAGATCCCACATTAAATTGTCCTGCGGTCAGTTGTCCTGTGGCAAGTTGGCCAGGGTGAGTCGACTGCAGGATCTGGGTTTGGCTAGTCTAGAGAAAAAAAAGGACCGGAGGTGGGGGCATGATAGCAGTGTTCCAGTATTTGAGGGGCTGCCACAAAGAAGAGGGGGTTCAACTTATTCTCCAAAGCACCTGAAGGCAGGACAAGAAGCAAAGGATGGAAACTGATCCAAGAGAGAAGCAACCTGGAATTAAGGAGAAACTTCCTGACAGTGAGGACAATCAACCAGTGGAACAGCTGGCCTTCAGCCGTGGTGGGTGCTTCATCACTGGAGGCTTTTAAGAAGAGACTGGAGAGCCACTTGTCTGAGCAGGGGGTTGGACTAGAAGACCTCCAAGGTCCCTTCCAGCTCTATTCTGATCCTATCACATTTCAGACAAGTGACTGTCCAGTCTCTTCTCCCCCCCCTCCCCCCGCCCACGCCAAATTCTGGAAGGAAGGAGACTTTGGGTGGGTCCCGCTTAGAGGCCTCCCCAGGAGCGAAAACCGCCAGCAGAGGCCGCTGCTTGGCCGCCGCCTCTGCCCGTCTCTCTCCCCACCCTCCGTCCCGTCCCGTTTCCAAAACGCCCGAGCAGCTGCCGGGGTGCCAAGCAAGAGCCGTCGGTGCGCCTCGGAGGAGACCCTCGGACCGGGCTGGGAGAAGGGAGCCGACCGGCGGCCATGCAGCGGGACGAATGGGACGAGCAGAGCGAGCTGCGGGAGCTCAACGCCCGCCTGGAGCTCTACGTGCGGCGGGTGCGGGACTTGGAGCAGGAGAACCGGCTCTTGGCGCAGGAGCTGGTGGCCTTGCGCGGCCGGGAAGGGCGCGCCTGCCGCTGGCTGGAGACGGAGCAGGAGGTGGCCGAGCTGCGCCGGGTGGTGGCCGAGCTGAGCCGGGCTAAAGGCGAAGCCGAGTTGGAGCGGGAAGCGCTGCGCCAAGAGCGGGAGCGCTTGGAGAGGCTGAGCGCGCAAGCCGGGGAGCTGCGCCGCCGCCGCCGCCTGGAGCCCGAGCTGGCCCAGCAGCAGCAGCGGCTGGCGGGATTGCGGGCCGACTGCGCCGCCCTGGAAGCGCTGCTGGAGCAGCTGCTGGGCGAACGCGAGCGGCTGCGGGAAGCGCGCAAGCAGCGCCCGGCCGCGCTGCTGCCTGGCCCGCGCGTCCTCCGGGCTGGGCGCGTGGATGGGCGGCGGCTGGAAGCCGACTACGCGCTGGAGCTGCGCTGGAGCTGCGCGCAGAGCCTGGAGCGCTACGAGGCCGAGCTGCGGGCGTTGCAGGAGCTGGAGGGCCGCCTCGGCCACCAGGAGCTGCGCAAGCTGCGCGCCCAGAGCCAGGAGAGCCACCGCCGCCTCCAGGAGCTGTGGCGCCGCTGCCGGGAGCTTTGCGCGCTGGGCGAGCGGCTGGAAGAGGAGCGGCTGGCGCAGCAGGAGCGCCACGGCGCCGAGCTGGCCGAGTACCAGGTGAGGCCGTCGGGCAGGCATGCCCAGATGCGGGGGCTGAAGCTGGTTGGGTCGTCCGAAAAGTCCCTTGGCCTGTTCCAAGTTTTTCTTTTTTAAAAACATCGGTAGGAAAAGATGACTCGCCTTCCTTTTGCGGACTTGCCCGTTTTGCTTTCCTTTGCCAGACCCAAAGCGATCTGAACTAGCGGTACTAGACAGAATAAGAGAATAACATACTGGGAAGGGATCTCGGAGGTCTTCTAGTCCAGCCCTCTGCTTAAGGCAGGGGACCCAACACCATTCCAGACAAACAGCTGTCCAATCTATCCTTGAAAACCTCCAGTGGCTGAAGGTTCACAACTTCTGGAGGCAAACAATTCCACTGATTAATTTAGTTTTCCTCTTATGCTTTCGTGCCATCGCATATATATAATCCCAGGAACATTTACAATCACCTGACCAGACAGGTCAATATTATTCCCACATTTCAGCTCAAGAGAACCGGCAGATGGAGTAATTTGCCCTCAAAGCCGTTTTCCCCACCAATAGTTTAACCAAGGCCCTCAATAAAGCAAGAGAGAGTTTATGCTTTGACATGCTTCCTCATAGGTGTGGCCTTTGTCAGTACAGGCAGTCCTCGACTTATGGCTACAATTGAGCCCAACGTTTCTGTTGCTAAGTGAGACAGTTGTTAAGTGAGTTTGGCTCCATTTTCCAACCTTTCTTGCCAGATTTGTTAAGTGAATCGTTGCAGTCGTTAAGTTAGCAACACGGTTCTTAAGTGAATCCGGCTTCCCCATTGAATTTCCCGGTCAGAAAGTCGCCAAAGGGGATCACATGACCCCGAGACACAGCAACTGTCATAAACATGAGTCAGTTGCCAACTGGTCATGTGACTATGGGGAGGGTGCAGTGACCGTAAATGTGAAAACTTACCGTGATTCAATTTTGTCAGTGCTGTTGTAACTCCGAACGGTCGCTAAACAAATGGTTCTATCTGTACTCAGTATAGGTTTGCTGAAATGGGAAGAAGGCCAACACAGTTTCACCAGTAAGATCTTTTCTGCCAGTTGTCCATCCATTAAACACTCCACCCCCAAGAGACCCAGGCCCATGCTGCCCCTTGACCCCCTACCGCTTGACCAGGGGTAGGCAACCTTGGCTCTTTTATGACTCGTGGACTTCAACTCCCAGAATTCCTGAGCCAGCCATGCTGAGGGGAAAGGGAGAGGTTTCCAAGCAGAGCCATGCTGGCTCAGGAATTCTGGGAGTTGAAGTCCACGAGTCATAAAAGAGCCAAGGTTGCCTACCCCTGTAGGTGAAAGTTTCTGGACAGATTTTAAAACATGTTCTTTTCAGCCCTTAAAATGTAAACTGCAATGAGGATTCACTTTTTGGGTAAGGAATTAAATTCAGCCTGGAAAGTTATTCCATTTTATCCCCACGAAACAAACCAAAATGATTGGATGGCTCACATTTTGGCTTCCCCTGTCCACGCCCAGGACAAAATGTTCTCTCTGGAAGAGAGAAATTAAGACATATCACTCTTTCTACCCTCCCCTGTTGAAAATAGCTTGGCCAGGTTTGAATTTCACCAAGGGCAGCTTGCCATGATTATTCTGCAGAGATTTTGGCTCCAGTGAAAGACTATAAAATGCTCAGATGGAATGGCAACCAGCTATTTTTTTTTTTTACACAGAAAGCCGGTTGGACTCGGTGTGAAGAGACAGGTGTCATGACACCTGTGCCATTGAGTGAAAAAGCAGCTGGGAAAGTGTAATAAATATATCTCTGGGGTGGCCTGGATAAGCAGCATATTTATTACACGAATGAAGGCAAATCTATGTGTCCCAGGATAATATTGCAGGATCCAACCTGGGTGGGCTAGGCTAGAGAGAAGTTACTTGAAGATGGGCTTCTGTACCAGTCTAAAAGCTTGGAAGACGAGACCTCTGCTCTTGACCCAGCTTGGATCCTGCAATATTTATTACTCTTTGCTAGCTGCTCTCTTAAAGATTTGTACCTCAGCTTTATTTTGTCCAACTCAAGGGGACAAGTTCTATTTTTCCACAAGCACCCTGGGCTGAGAGAGAGGGATTGGCCCAAAGCCACCCAGCCGGCTTTCATGCCTATGGTAGGACTAGAATTCACCATCGCCTGGTGATTGGCCACAAATCACCCAACCGGCTTTCATGCCTGAGGCAGGACTAGAACTTTCCATCTCCTGGTGATTGGCCCAAAGTCACCCAGCTTGCTTTCATGCCTGAGGTGGGACTAGAATTCACCATCGCCTGGTGATTGGCCCCAAATCACCCAACCGGCTTTCATGCCTGAGGCAGGACTAGAACTTTCCATCTCCTGGTGATTGGCCCAAAGTCACCCAGCTTGCTTTCATGCCTGAGGTGGGACTAGAATTCACCATCGCCTGGTGATTGGCCCCAAATCACCCAGCCGGCTTTCATGCCTAAGGTAGGACTGGAATTCACCATCACCTGGTGATTGGCCCCAAATCATCCAACCAGCTTTCATGCCTAAGGTTCAACACCTTCACCACTATATCCAACAGGGTCTACATGTGGTAGCTGGAAGGGTCACTGATCCTGACGTCTGCATGTCCTCAGTTGCAATCAGTTGAATACGTTTTGATCTCTTGTTACATTTGAGATAACACAATTGTGCGTATGGAAAGTCTCATGAGGTGCATCAAAGTTCCATTTATTTACATTCTGCTGTGCCACTAAGTGCCTCTGACAAACCCCCAGAGGAGGAGAGCAGAAAAGTAAGAGGGATCTTTCTTGCCGTTCCCAAACCTTTGGCATTCAGGGTTATACAGTATGCCTCTGGATTCTGCTGAAAAGCCATAAATTCATCTGCTGAAATTTGGCTCTCCTGTTTTACTACCATTAAGCTAATGGCCATCGTCATGCTTTTTTGGCAGCACAGTTTGGAAATGAATTACAATAAGAACATCTTTGCTTTATTTTGAATTCCAGGCCATCAGTCACCTTGAATGGCCTCTATGATTTTGTAATCGAAGGCAACTTGCTCTGAACTTTTTCTTCACCTTTTAAGGAAGGACGAAACTGCTGCAAAACAACCTTTATGATATTCTTACTATAGCGATTAGGGCCTTTTCTCTCCTGTGGCTGCCGGTTTTATTAAGGCTTAAAGGTAAAGGTAAAGGTTCCCCCGCACATGCGTGCTAGTCGTTTCTGACTCTAGGGGCCGATGCTCATCTCCGTTTCAAAGCCGAAGAGCCAGCGCTTGTCCGAGGACGTCTCCGTGGTCATGTGGCCGGTATGACTAGACGCCAAAGGCGCACGGAACTCTGTTACCTTCCCACCGTAGCGGTCCCTATTTTTCTACTTGCATTTTTACGTGCTTTCGAACTGCTAGGTTGGCAGAAGCTGGGATGAGTAACAGGCGCTCACTCTGTTACGCGGCACTCGGGATTCGACCCGCCAAACTGCCAACATTCTGATCGACAAGCTCAGTGTTAGGTGAAAGTTAATTAATGCAGCTCTTTATCTCAATTTCCAGTGGAAAACACTTTGTTCCCATTAATGAAGAATGAAGCCAAGCAGTGTGCTGCAGCTGCCTAAAAAGCCAATGCAGTCCTAGGCTGCATCAAAAGAGGGATAGCATCAAGAGCACGAAAAGCGTTAGTACCCCTTTATAAGGCCTTGGTAAGACCACACTTGGAATATTGCATCCAGTTTTGGTCGCAAAACTGATTTTTAAAAAAGGTGTTCAGATTCTGGAAAGAGTGCAGAGAAGAGCAACGAAGATGATTAGGGGACTGGAGGCTAAAACATAGGAAGAACAATTTGCAGGAATTGGGTATGTTGAGTTTAATGAAGAGAAGGAGGGACGTGATAACTGCCTATTCTCCAAAGCACCTGAAGGCAGGACAAAAAGTAACAGGTGGATTAAAGAGAGATGAAAGCTTTATTTTATTTTTTATTTTAATCCCATTTATATCCCGCCCTTCTCCGAAGACTCAGGGCGGCTTACAAGCTTAGCAGTAGCCTTCATTCTATGTATATGCCTGCTTATTAGGGCTTTCACACACACACACCCAAGTGGCATTATTACAAAGTCAGCTTAATTGCCCCCAACAATCTGGAAGGCTGAGTCAACCTTGAGCCTGGTGGGATGCGAACCTGCACTAACTGCAGGCAGCTGGTGTTACTTAAGGAGGCATTAGCCCACCGCTCCACCAAAGCTAGAACTAAGGAGAGATTTCCTGAGGAAACAGGGGAACAACTTCTGCCTTCAGAAGTTGTGGGTGCTCCATCATTGGAGGTTCTTAAGAAGAGACTGGACAGCCATCGGTCTGAAATGTTATAGGTCTAGAGTTGGACTAGAGCAGACATGTCAAACTCGTGACGTCGCGCAACGTATCGCAGCTTTTCCCCCATTGCCGGCAATGGGGTGGGCGCGGTTTTGTCGTGACGCGTCTGGCCTGCGGGCCGGCAGTTTGACACCCCTGGACTAGAGGACCTCCAAGGTCCCTTCCAACCCTCTTACTGTATATTCTAAGAAACTATGAACTTAACGAGTTCTCGAACTTAAATGAACTGAAAGAACTTTAAAAAGCGAACGATACTTTCACTCCCATTTCTAAGTACTAACACAGATCATCGTCATTTAGCGACCACAGTTTTGGTACTGGGAACTCGGTCATTTAAGAGAAGCAGTCACTAAGTGAAACCGCAACTGTGCTTACCATCTGACTTCAGCTTTCCAAGTCTGCAAAGGTTGCAAAATACAAAGATTAGTCGTAAAGCCACCTTTTCAGCGCTCTCAGAACTAGGAATGGTCACTCAATGAGGCGCTTGCTAAACAAGGACGATGAGCAAAAGGAACGGCCGAGTCTGAGAACCCAGCTGCGATGGGAAGAGGCAGAATTATATTGGTTTGGATTGTCGGAATGCCTTTTCTGTAGGTGCCCTGGCAGGTTGCAGATGGTTGCAATCCTGTCTGTCTTTCTCTCACTGCCGGGAGATATTTTAAGACTTGCATTATCTCTCCCCTCGGTATTTGCCTGGCTGAGCTGTCTCAGCCTTTTCAACAGTCGTAATGGAGCCAAAACACTTGCCCTACTCTTGAGTTAAAGCACTAGGTGCCCTTCTCTTGTCAGCAAAAGGTTGGCAAGATGTTAGCCAGCCCTCCTGCCGCTTCCTGCCCTGCCCTCTGTGGTGACTTTCCAAGTCACTACTGAACGGTGTTGATTTACGAACGTGCCAGTTGTTGCAGGCAACACGATGACTTTTCCTTCCCTGACTTGGCTTTTCACTTCACCAGCCATCCGCCAGGTAGAGCCCTGCAGAGGAGGGAGCCAGCCCGACGGCAGGATTTTGCCAGGGCTTCCGTAATTTTGTAATCTGCTCCTCCTCCCACCCACCCACCCACCCTGTTTGAGCATTCTTCCAAGTTGAAATAATGTGGAATTAAAAAAACACCAACACCAGGAACCGAATCATGCCAGGGAAACTGACTAGCTCAGGGGTGTGTATCTAAGCCCTCTTTCCACGCTGTGGACTTCAAATCCCAGAATTCCTGAGTCGGCCTGGCCCACCCCAGGACTAGCTGAACAAACATGGGGTGGTGGAATCAAATGGTTTAAATTGAAAAGGATTAGGAAATTGACAGAATTCTATTCAGCATCCGGTATTATCTGTGGCACTTAAGAGGCAGCTGTTAGAGAAAGAGGGAGGGAGGGAGGGAGGGAGGGAGGGAGGAATGGATAGATAGATAGATAGATAGATAGATAGATAGATAGATAGATAGATAGATAGATAGATAGATAGATAGATGGATGATATTCACTTTTGGGGAATGGGTGGGAGATGTAAAGCAGGGCTTTTCAACCAGTGGTATGGGTACCACCTGTGGTACATTGGCACCTGGCAGGTGGTACGCGACCATCCTAGAAAAGTAGCGGGGGAGGGGAATGAGCTAAACCAGTGGCAGCACCACACAAGCCTGAGCGAGAGACGGCTGGAGCTGCAGGGCTGTCAGGGCTCAGCAGAAGCGCCAGGATCGGCACTTCTTCAGTGCTGACAGGGTTCAGCGGAAGCACCAGGATCAGCGTCAGGCTCCAGCTGGAGCTCGGCACTGATCCTGGCGCTTCTGAGCCCAGAGGAAACGCCAATTAGCTGGAATGTTGCAGCATCTCCAGGGTCTTGTGATTAACATTCAGATGCTTGGCAACTGATTCATATTTATGATGCTCACAGTGTCCCAGGGTCATGGGAAGTGACCAAAACCTGCTGCAACCACCCAGCAGAGGGGAGGGGGAATAAAAACCAAACATCCCCCCCCCTTCCCTGCTGCCAATCCTCAACAGAAATGCTCACAACAATGAAAACTTCGGACAGGAGGAAGAGCGCCGCCGGGCGGGCAGGCAGGTGTCTTGCTCGGCTGTGGCTTGGGGGGCACTTTTTTCAGGGCCATTGTAACTTCAAACAGTCACTAAGCGAACTGTTGTAAGTCGAGGACTACCTGTGCTTCATCACTTTTTTCCTTTTTTTTTTTTTGGTCATCCAGTTTTTGACACCTTGCTAGGCGACTGGTGGTCCTCGGATGTTGCCATATCCTAAAAGTGGTACAATGGGTGAAAAGGTTGAAAAGCCCTGATATAAAGAACCTGGTGGGATCAACTGATTACAGTTTGTGATCAAACAACTGACTAGCTGGCTATCATGGTGGAAGAAAGTATTGAAATCTGCAAATCTCTATAAAGAATTGTTTCCAGGTAGCTTATGCACAGGGGTCAAGCAGCTTAAAGCTCCAGTGTGGAAAGCCCCCCCCCCTGCAAGCCAAGCCCTGGTAAAGGTGGGCTTTTGATCCCGTGAGCGTATCTCGATTTACAATCATTTGTTTGGTGACCGTTCGAAGTTACAATGGCAACGAAACCAATGACTGATGACCGTTTATCGCACTGACGTCTGTTGCAGCATCCCCTTGGTCACGTGATCAAAATTCAGACGCTTGCCGACTGGCTCGTACTTACGACGGTCGCAGTGTCTCGGGGTCACATGATCCCCTTTTGCCGCCTTCTGACAAGCAAAGTCAATGAGGAAGCTAGATTCGCTTAAGAAGCGTGATACTAAATTAACAACTGCAATGATCCACTTAACTATAGGTCGTAAAATGGGGGCAGAACTCACTTAACAAACGTTTCATTTAGCAACATAAATTTGGGGCTCAATTGTGGTTGTAACCTGAGGACTACCTGAACCAGCCAACCATCGTGATTATTTCTGTGTTTTGGTCTAGATGATAATTGAAGCCCTTGAAGATGAGAAGAACTACTTAACCTTGTCCATTGCAGAATTCCTGAAGGATTACCATGAACTCCTGCAAGTGAAAGCTGCCCTCAGCCTTGAAATTGCAACTTACAGGTAAAATATATATTTTATCCTGCAGGAAGACACAAGAGAAGCCTTATCCTCATATTACAGTAGGGCAGGGGTAGGCAACCTCAGCTCTTTTATGACTCATGGACTTCAACTCCCAGAATTCCTAGTGCAGGGGTAGGCAACCTCGGCTCTTTTATGACTCATGGACTTCAAAAGAGCCGAGGTTGCCTACCCCTGCACTAGGGCTAGGCCAAATTCCAGAAAACGTTTTTGAGATTCCTGCTGGAATGAAATTTCTGCAGAATTTGAAGGGAAGATAAAAACCCTTGATGAGTAACGAAATGTCTTATCATTAAGAATAAGCTGGAAAGCAATTTAGAAAAAGACTCCTGAGGTGCAGGCGACAATACGAATGCTAATCTAAGTAATTCTGGGACTGTGGTAATTTGGATGGGGAAATTTAGTTTCGGTCAGGGGTGAAGATTGAGAAGTATTTGGCCATGTGTATCTTTAGATATATTAATGGTGGTAAAGATGTTGAAAGGGTTGGTTTGGTCTTTTCTGGAGAACATATAGACCCAAGTTAGGCCCTCCCAAAGCCTCAGTTATCTCGAAACTTTAGTTGTGCTACATATCATTTGGTGATCAAAGTCTGGAAAACAGAATTTCATGCTGTCTGTACATTAATTCAGGGTTTATGTAAGAAAAGGTCTGCGGTCACCCAACTCAGTAACTCTGGGGGGCTTAACAAAGATAAAAACTCAATATAAAACCAAATAAAAAGCAATAAACCCAGCTCCACCCCCTGAATAATCAAATGAGCCCTTTGATGGGCTCTGTCCCTTTCTGGGGTCCCCAGAACCATTAGCCAAAGCATGGCGTCATGGTTCCTCAGCATGGCTGGCTGAGGAATTCTGGGAATTGAAGTCCACAAGTCTTAAATCGGCCAAGTGTGAAGACCCCTGCGCTAGATGGGGCGGGACCCATAACTTTTCCTACCTCCCCACTCTGGTGGGTCAGATAGATGTGATCAGGAAAAGATGGTCCTTCAAATAACCTCATCTCAGGCCATGTAGGGCTTGGAAGGTGACAACCAGCATCTTGAATTGGACCCGGGTGCAAATCTGCAGCCAATGCAGCTCCCTACAGGAGAGATGACCCATGTGCGCTGCGCATCTGGGCCTGCACAAAACCATGCAGGCTGCTGCATTTTGAATCTGTTGAAACTTCTGGATACTTTTCAAGGCCAGCCCCATGTATGATATTTTGATATTTTATATTATATGATATTTTGACATTATGATATTTCTAGTTAAAGTTGATTTGCCAATCAAATTTGACCCAACTGAAGGGGTTATTTTTTAGCATGACTAATGAAAGAAAAAAAATTCCGAAACCTACTTTATCATGTTAAGATGCCAGATTTACTTTTGCTATGCGCTACATCTAGCATAATTTCTGCAAACATTCAAGTATAAAAAAAGGCATCGTAAAAGAATCTCTGCTCCCTTTGAAGCAGCCAATAAAATGTTTCCATGTTTCCTTTGGGTAAGAGTTCTAATGCTTCTTCTTGTTCGAATCATAACTTTGAATTGAATGAATTCCTCTACTGGGTGTTTCCCAGTGACTTCATAATACAATTAATCCTTCCGAAAGAACCTGGATGCAGCTCTGGATCACTTTCACTTTTCCAGAAGGATAAATTGCAGCATTACAGATTACATCACAGGGAACAAAACAAGTGGAGCCTAGAATTTAGTTCTTGTTCCCTTTTTGCCTGCCAGTAGTGGTAAAACTCATGTTCAAAGCACATAAGAGGCAGTTGAGACAAAGAGAGAAGCAACCTGGAATTAAGGAGAAACTTCCTGACAGTGAGGACAATTAACTAGTGGAACAGAAGTTGCCTCCAGAAATTGTGGGCGCTCCATCACTGGAGGCTTTTAAGAAGAGGCTGGACAGTCACTTGTCTGAAATACTATAGGACAGGTTCTCCTGCTTGAGCAGGGGGCCAGAAGACCTCCAAGGTCCCTTCCAGATCCTATCCTATCCTATCCTATCCTATCCTATCCTATCCTATCCTATCCTATCCTATCCTATTCCATTCCATTCCATTCCATTCCATTCCATTCCATTCCATTCCATTCCATATTTTCTATTCTATTCTATTCCATTCCATTCCATTCCATTCCATATTTTCTATTCTATCCTATCCTATCCTATCCTATCCTATCCTATCCTATCCTATCCTATCCTATCCTATCCTATCCTATCCTATCCTATCCTATCCTATCCTATTCCATTCCATTCCATTCCATTCCCATATTTTCTATTCTATTCTATTCTATTCTATTCTATTCTATTCTATTCTATTCTATTCTATTCTATTCTATTCTATTCTATTCTATTCTATTCCATTCCATTCCATTCCATTCCATTCCGTATTTTCTATTCTATTCTATTCCATTCCATTCCATTCCATTCCATTCCATTCCATTCCATATTTTCTATTCTATTCTATTCTATTCTATTCTATTCTATTCTATTCTATTCTATTCTATTCTATTCTATTCTATTCTATTCTATTCTATTCTATTCCAAAATGAGTTGAACTAAACAGCCAAACCTCATTGGTGAAGAAAAAAAGAACAAGAGGCTAAAGGACACTTCAAGACACTACAATTGAGCCCCAAATTCTGTTGCTAAGCGAGACATTTGTTAAGTGAGTTTTGCCCCATTTCTTGCCACAGCTGTTGAGCGAACCGCTGCAGTTGTTAAGCTAGTAACAGGGTTGTTAAGTGGATTTAGCTTCCCCGTTGACTTTGCTTATCAGAAGGTTGGAAAAGGGGATCCCATGGCCCCAAGACACACAAACCGTCATAGATACATGCCAGTGGCCAAGCATCTGAATTTGGATCATGTGACCATGGGGATGGTGCAACAGTCGCTAAGTGTGAAAAATGGTCCTAAGCCACTTTTTCAGTGCCCCTGTACCTTCCAGTGGTCATTAAACCAAAGGCTGTAAGTTGAGGACCACTTGTTCTGAGATCAAGTTCTTCAACTTTTCTTTGAGGTATTCATCCTGCTGATGATTTGTGTTATTGTGTAGAAGAGGGTCATTCTCAACGAATGGTCTCTTTACAGGGCTTTTAATTAATTTGGCACTTAGAACATAGAATAATAAGATTGGAAGGGACCTTGGAGGTCTTCTAATCTGATCCCCTGCTTGAGCTTTCTGGACAAATGGCTGTCCAGTCTCTTCTTGAAAACCTCCAGTGATGGAGCACCCACAATTTCTGGAGGCAAGCTGTTCCACTGATTAATTGTTCTCACTATCAGAAAAAAATTTCCTTAGTTTTAGGTTGAATCTCTCTTTGATAAGCTTCTGTCCGTTAACTTCTTGTCTTGCCTTCCGATTTTTTGGAGAATAAGTTGTCTCCCTCTTTTTCATGTAAAAAAGATAAAGGTAAAGGTTCCCCCGCACATACGTGCTACTCGTTTCTGACTCTAGGGGCCGGTGCTCATCTCCGTTTCAAAGCCGAAGAGCCAGCGCTTGTCCGAGGACGTCTCCGTGGTCATGTGGCCGGCATGACTAGACGCCAGAGGCGCACGGAACGCTGTTACCTTCCCACCGTAGTGGTCCCTATTTTTCTACTTGCATTTTTACGTGCTTTCGAACTGCTAGGTTGGCAGAAGCTGGGACGAGTAACAGGCGCTCACTCTGTTACATGGCACTCGGGATTTTACCTGCCAAACTGCCGACCTTCTGATCGACAAGCTCAGCGTCCTAACCCACTGAGCCACCGCGTCCCTTTCTTTTTCTTTTTCTTTTTTTTTCTTTTTCTTTTTCTTTTTTTCTTTTTCTTTTTCTTTTTCTTTTTCTTTTTCTTTTTCTTTTTCTTTTTCATGACAGGCCCTCAAATATTGGAAGATTGCTATCAAGTCAACCCTAGCCCTTCTCTTCATTAAGCTACACATGCCTAGTTCCCACGACTGTTGTATCTTACGGTTTTGCCTCCAAACCCCTTATCATCTTGTTGCTGTTCCTTGGGCTCTGTCTTATACAACCCACAAAATTAGATTACGGTTCAGAATCAAGCCATCTCAAGCCGTTGCTGATTTCTTTGTGCTTTTCTCCAAGATTACGAACCTCAAAACTGTTCATTTCATATATTGGACCAAAGACAGATCGGAAGCAATCAGCCCTTGCTGTTCCCTTTGTCCTTTCTGTGTGTGTCAAATGGTTTTTATTTACACTATTTCATGTTAATGCATGGCTTGTTCCTAGCAGTCATGCTGTGACATCTCGCTTTTAAAGATATGTATACTTGGCTCTCTTTTTGCCAGATACAGGGAATGCTCAGCTTGGGATTTATTTTTAGTGACTTCTGTGTTGCTCTGGAAACCGTGCAAACTGTTGTCTTATCAGTAGCCAACAGTCATTAGTTAAAACTTCCTGCATTCCTACTTTCTGTCTTCACAAGTGAAGGTTTTCAGGGACTTCAGTTAGGGAGGGGTTAGAGAAGACCTTCAGATTTATTTTTCTGGAGGGTAATTCTTACACAGAGAAATGGGAATATGCTGCAGTTTTATTTATTTATTTATTTTAATCCCATTTATATCCCGCCCTTCTCCGAAGACTCAGGGCGGCTTACAATCTAAGCACAAATCAAATGTGCTTAGCAGTAGCCTTCATTCTATGTATATGCCTGCTTATTAGGGCTTTCGCCCCCCCCAAGCGGCATTATTACAAAGTCAGCTTATTGCCCCCAACAATCTGGGTCCTCATTTTACCTACCTAGGAAGGATGAAAGGCTGAGTCAACCTGGAGCCTGGTGGGACTCGAACCTGCACTAATTGCAGGCAGCTGGTGTTACTTAAGGAGGCATCAGCCCACTGCTCCACCAAGGAGAAAGAAAAAAAATTGTAAGTTTTCTCTTTATCCTCCCAGATGGGAAAAAGTAATATCAAGATGTGAATGAAAAAAACAGAAACACAGACTCTTAAATGAGCTTATTCCAAACCTTGTAGGTTATTTGGAAATATCGTAAGGGCTCCCACTTGTAGTTTGAGAAGAAAAGCACAAAGATAAGGAGAAATGGAGTTTCAGAATCAGTTTGTTAAAACTTTCATTTTACTTGTTAACCCTGCCGAATTCACAGAAATAAAGTATCTTGGCACGGATATCTGCCCAATCTTTGTTCAAAGAAACAATAAGAGGCGGGCTCAACCTATTCTCCAAAGCTCCCGAAGGCAGGACAAGAAGCAACGGATGGAAACTAACCAAGGAGAGAAGCAACCCAGAACTAAGGAGAAACTTCCTGAGAGTGAGAACAATTAGCCAGTGGAACCACCTGCCTCCAGAAGTGGTGAATGCTCCAACACTGGAAGTTTTTAAGAAGAGACTGGACAGCCTTTTGTCCGAAATGGTATAGGGTTTCCTGCCTGAGTGGGGGGGTGGACTAGACTAGAAGACCTTTCAACTCAGTTATTCTGTAAATTCTGTAAAATTTCTCTCCAGTGAGAGAGAAATCCATCACATCTCAAATATGAGCTGGTCCAAGGCAAGACTTAATGATTCCCAGGGCGGATAAAATGGTTACGTCTACATTACATAGGTAGTTTTTCCCAAGGTTATGTCTACACGGGTAATTTTCTCAAACTTGTGAAAAGAACAGAAATTATGTCTTAACTAGAAAGCCAGGAGGAAAAGGCCTAGAATTTAAACCCTGCAGGAAACAATCATATAAATTCATTTCTGTGTTTTAACTTTGGTAGATCAGTGCGTATGCAACTTCTGTCTTGTCTATAGTAAATCAACCTACTTGGTCCTGTCAAGTTTGCAAGCTTCTGTTGTAAGTAACTTTGTACATACAGAATCATGTCCAGAGAGTTAAGATTTATTGTTCAGGACGTTGTTTCATTATTGGCCTTTTTTTTAATACTGAGAATTTGCTCCTAACATTTAATCCAATGCTGCTTCCCTGCAATTTTCATTCGCTGATTCTAGAGCAACAGAGATCACATCTGCTCCACATTCTACATCTTCCTAAGCAAACCATTTCAAATATTTTTATAAGCCTGGTAGTAGTTTGTCACAGTCCTTGACTCACTTCTCATATCAGATGCAGACTGACTGAAACAGAATAAACAGCTACTTTCCATGATCCCAATGCTTCTAAATAAATAATTTCTTTAAAAAGTTAAGATACAACTCTTTAAAAAATAAGTACACCATAATACACGTATATATATTTGCAGAGGACAAATAAAATTAATCCCTGTCTTCAACACAGAATTATATCCATTCATTTATTTACTTCCCCTGTATTTTACTTATGGGACATTTCAATTCACGTAGCAATGTTTACACTGATTACCAAGCTATGAAATTCCTTGGCTGCATTATTGTTTTATAACTCAGAACGAATAGAACAAGACTTCCTCGGTGTTTCAATATGGTGGGTTTTTAAAGGCAACTGACTTAACTTTCTTATTGCTTTCCAGGAATCTTAGCTATCAAGCGCTTCCAAATGAACTCCTTATAGAGCGCACGTAGATAGCCATCCTGCATTATCTGCTCAAAACATTTGGCAGGGAAGCTGAAAATGTTGTTTTGAGAGATTACACAGTTTAAAACATTATACTTGTTGCCTTTATGAGCCCAGCATTTACTAGCAGCTGCAGGAGAATGTCCATATTGCTATAGTTCTAACTTTAGTATTTCTTACGGGAGAGATTTTTTTACCAGCAGTCAGTTTGGCAGGTTGATTTATTGTACCTTAAACATCTTTTTATATCTATCCATAATATAATTTTAAAAATTCAAAGGATACATTTTTTAAAAATTCTGTTTTTAGAGTATGAGCCAATTGTCAGTTAGCAATGATACTGAAAAAAGATATCCTAACAATACGGGCAGCTGCCTTAGGGTGAATTAGATCTATTGAAATTTCTCATTTAATATTACCGATTATTGCTGGAAACATCCGATGACTTTTTCCAATCCTACTGCCAAGCGCCAGGGAAATCAGGAGGTCCAGGCAGTTCAAATGGGTATAAAGATTTATTGCAAGCTTAAGCGCTCTACAAGAATCTGACCAACTAATGGTCAAGGGAAATGAGCGGGAGATAAGAAGGGCATTGAAGATGGGCTGGACTTAGATCTCTTGTGGGCACGCAGGGACTCATGACTGATGATGCATTTGACCCCTCCCTCCGGCTCAGCCTGGTCATCTCTTACACCAGACATGTCAAACACAAGGCCCGGGGGCCGGATCCGGCCCACGAAGTGGTTTCATGCGGCCCGTGAAGCCATCCTGGAAACAGTGAGGGAACGGCCCCCACTGCCTTGGCCCTGGCCCAGAGACCCTCCTCCTGCCAGAGACCCTCAGATCTGTCCCACTCCTGCCCAGGCCCCCATAGGCACCCTTGATGCGAACGATGTAGAGCTGGCCACGCCCACCCAGTAGGCCATAAGCACTCTAGCCACGCCCACCCAGTAGGCCACGCCCACCCTGGCCACACCCACCCGGCCCCCTGAGAGCAACCACAGTGCTGATGCGGCCCTCAATGAAATTGAGTTTGACACCCCTGTCTTACACCTATTTTGAAGATGCAGTATATTCAACAGGAAGCCTTCCATAGAATTCATGTATCAATTCCTATACCGTAGTCCTCCTTTGTTTAGCAACCGATTGAAGTCCCAACGGCACTGAAAAAAGTGACTTATGACCAGTGCTCACACTTATGATTCCCTACAGTCAAGTGATGAAGCTTTGGATGTATTTATGACAATTGCAATGTCCCAGGGTCATATGATTACCATTTGCATTCTTCCATGCTGGTTTCCAATAAGTCAATAGGGGAAGCTGGATTCTTTTAACAGCTGTGTGAGTCACTTAAAAATTGCAGAGAATAGAATAGAATAGAATAGAATAGAATAGAATAGAATAGAATAGAATAGAATAGAATAGAATAGAATAGAATAGAATAGAATAGAATAGAATAGAATAGAATAACAGAGTTGGAAGGGACCTTGGAGGTCTTCTAGTCCAACCCCCTGCTCAGGCAGGAGACCCTATACCATTTCAGACAAATGGCTGTCGAGTCTCTTCTTAAAAACTTGCAGTGTTGGAGCATTCACAACTTCTGGAGGCAGGTTGTTCCATTGATTAATTGTTCTAAATCTCAGGAGATTTCTTCCAAGTTCTCGGTTGCTTCTCTCCTTGATTAGTTTCCATCAATTATTTCTTGTCCTTTACGACGATTTCCTTTACGCAAAAATGGTCGTAAAAAGAGGCAAAACTTACTTAACCACCTTCTTATTATTGGAAATTCTGGTCTCAATAATTGTCTTAAGTCAAAGACTACCTGCGTTTGCAATAATGACATGAAGCTTAATTTGCATTCAGTATTCAATCTTCTTTTTCAATGATATTTTCCCGGTATGCAAAATTCTCCTATCTTTTCAATTCTGTTAAAAAAAAATTGAACATAGAAGACTGAATTTCAGCTACATGCCATGTTAATTCAGTCAGTAGGTAGACATGTAATATCTGCAAAGGCTATAGTGTGAAAGATTTAACTTGAATGTTCTTGATTTAAATCAGTTTAAAAATGTGATTAGCCAAAGTTACTTAGAGACCTTGGTTAAAGTTAATCAAGGCTGATTTTGTCCATGGGACAGGCAGAAAAATTAATTTCCCAAAGGGAAAAGAGATGAATATTTTTTATGTTAGATAGAAAGTGTAGAAATATGAAGAGAAATATGAGCTCTCAGCATTCTTGCTTTCATAAACATTACTGCGAAAATTAAAGAAAGTGGATGTTGCACTGGATCAGTGCTACCAAAACTCAGGCACTTTAAGATGGGTGGACTTCAGCTCCCAGAATTAAAATGGTCAAGGTTGAGAAACGCTGCCAGGATGTCCCAAAGATGCTTTTTCAAGAGGCAACTGGACTTTCTTGGTTTTCTTTGAAGACGTTTCACTACTCATCCAAGAAGCTTCTTCAGCTCTGACTGGATGGTGGGGAATGGGAGGATTTATACTGCTTTCAGACAGCTGGTCATTTGCCTTCTTTTTTGAGAGTAGTTTATTTATTTATTTATTTATTTATTTGATTTATATACCGCCCTTCTCCCGAAGGACTCAGGGCGGTGTACAGGGCAATAAAAATAAGAATACAGGATACAAGATTTAAAGTAAATGATTGTGCCCAATGTAGTAGGTTAGTTAACGTTAAAACCCAAACCCATCAGGCCAGGCCGGCTTGTTCGAATAGATAAGTTTTTAGATCACGCCGGAAGGAGCGAAGGTCGGGGGCCATCCGTAGTTCAGCTGGTAAGCGGTTCCAAAGGATTGGCGCACCCACCGAGAATGCTCTCCCCCTGGGGGTCACCAGCCGACATTCTCTGACCGGTGGTACCCTGAGGAGGCCCTCTCTGTGGGAACGTACAGGACGGAGGGAAGTTGACGCCGGCAGTAGGTGCTCCCATAGGTAATCCGGACCCACGCCATGTAGGGCTTTGTATGTCATCACCAGCACCTTGAGGTTGGAGGTTCACCTGTGTCCTCAAGGTCACCTGAGTGGTGCAAATTGGTGTGGAGCCTTCTTGGAACTGAGATGAAGAAGCTTCTTGGAGGAGAAGCGAAACATCTTCAAAGGAAAACAAGAAAGTCCAGTTGAAAAAGCACCTTTGGGACAACCATGACCTGGATGGCTGAGAATCTTCGTAGACACTGCCAGGATAGTTGCTTGGGTCATGTTCCTATTTCTGATTGAGAAATACTACACTGGACATACACATTTTAATTTGGTATTAATTCACTTTTGTTTTTCTGTACGGCAGAGCTTTGCTCGAAGGAGAGAGTAGTCAATGGATTCTCATGTGGAATGAAGAACATGGAAGAAAATTACCCCAAGGTACGAAATATGAAAATGTATAAATGCATTTAAAAGCAGAAGGGATGGATCAACATCCATTCCTGTTTTGCTCCAAACTATATGGACCCTGCATAATTAGATACACCGTATACAAGTAGTCCTCATCTTACGGCCACAACTAAGCCCAACTTTTCCGCTATTAAGCAAGACAGTGGTTAAGTGAGTTTTGCCCCAGGTTGTAAAATCAGCTGCTCCAGACATGCAAAGTCAATGGGGAAGCTGGATTTTCTTAGCAACCATGTGGTTCACGTAACAACTGCAGTGATTTCCTTAACCACAGTAGCAAAAAAAAAAAAAAAATCAAGTCCAGCTTATTTAACCACCTTGCTTATTAATGGAAATTCTGATCCCAATTGTGACCATAAACCGAGGACTAACTGTACGAAGAATTGTAGGATCCATCCTGCAAAATAAGAAAAGATCGTAGCAATTGATAAAAGTTATTGTTATATTTGGTCTACATAAAATGTAGCGCAAGTATAGTTGTGCTGATTGAAAGCTGATTGAAAGAAATTAAAATCATGCATGAACTTTATTTTGTAGAAAAGAATATTATGGCTTCCTTGTAAATTTCTTGTAATAATTACACACTGAATATGTCCCATGGGTTTGCATTTCATTTTGTGCACAGACATATCATTTGTCGCTTTTCAGAGTGAGGTGGGCGGCATATAGATTTGATCAATAAAATAATAATAATAATTTGCTTGTTTGTCAGGACAAATCTCATTTAGTCTGGCAATGTATCATAATAAAGAATATAATAACTGAACCAGTTATAAAACCATATAGTCCAAATTGTCATCCCTTGTTTTGCAAAGAAATGCAAAAATGAATAGAATTGGTAGCAAATTGGTTTTATTTTTCATAGGTTAGGACTATGATTAGAGTTAAGTCAAAAGTCTATTGCAGTGTTGACTAGTGGTTAGAGCACCAGCCTAGAAAGCTGGAGACTGAGAGTTCAACTCCTGCCTTAGCTATGAAAGTCAGCTGAGTGGCTTTAGACCAATTATCAGAAGACTGTGAGTCCTACTTCGGCCTTAGCCATGAAAGCTAGCTGAGTGACTTTCAGCTACTCACAGGAGACTGAGAATTCTAGTTCCGCCATAGCCATGAAAGTTGGTTGGGTGATTTGGGCCAGTCACCAGGAGACTGAGAATTCTAGTTCCGCCTTAGCCAGCTGTGGAATTTGAGCCAGTAACTCTCTCTCTGCCCAACTCACCTCACAGGGCTGTTGTGGGGAAAACAGGAGGAGGAAGAGGTGTTGGATATGTTTGCTGCCTTGAGTTATTCGTGAAAATAATAAAAGTGGGATATGAACTTAATACAAGGGACACGGTGGCTCAGTGGGTTAGGACGCTGAGCTTGTTGATCAGAAGGTCGGCAGTTTGGCGGGTCGAATCCCGAGTGCCACGTAGCAGAGTGAGCACCTGTTACTCGTCCCAGCTTCTGCCAATCTAGCAGTTCGAAAGCATGTAAAAATGCAAGTAGAAAAATAGGGACCACTACGGTGGGAAGGTAACAGCGTTCCATGCCCCTTTGGCGTCTAGTCATGCCGGCCACATGACCACGGAGACATCCTCGGACAAGCACTGGCTCTTTGGCTTTGAAACGGAGATGAGCACCGGCCCCTAGAGTCGGAAATGACTAGCATGCATGTGCAGGGGAACCGTTAACTTTTACCTTTTATGAACTTAATAAATATAAATAAATATTAATTGTGAAAATTAATGAATTGATTACATGGTATTAACAGCCATTTTCATTTCTCTCCTGGCAGATGACCGAAAACTGCGTTACGAATACAGCAACCGATACTCCTCTTATCAACAGGACAAAGGGAAGAGAGCTCTTCCCGCAATTCCAAATGTTGACCTAAGATATAAATTCCCACAAACAAATATTAGCCGTTCGGTGGTTTCTTCATCCAAGACAGGAAGTGCTGCAAAGCAAACCGTTTTCCCTGAGAAAAAAGGGCTACCAAAGGAACTCTTTGGGTTGGGACAGCACCCTTCGACTGCCGCCAAAAGGTACGTGACTCACGAAAGAAGCCTGATAGGACAGAGAGAAAGGCAAAGCTTTATGTCGCCTTATCGGATGAGCAGAGAAGGAGACGGTCAGCCAAGACCACCGGCGCCCGAAAGGAAGACCCCCGAAATGGGAAGTATGGCGTCTGCTTTAAAAGAGTCTACCATCCTTCAGAAGCAAATGAAGAGGCCAATGAGTTCTGAAGGCATCAGGGCAACAGTGATTGTCTCTTCGCCTCTGTCTCCCAGCTCAACCTCTTCTTCTAAAGGAAGTCAGTATGAGACGAGGGAAGGGATTTGGGGTCAGATTAATAAACTAATCCAAGAGGGCAAACCAGGAAAAGAGGAAAAAGACCTTTTGGTAGAAGGAGTTGAGCAGAAGGAAAAGGTGACCCAAGAAGCAACAGGTTCTGCCGCGAAGAATGGCGAGAAATTGAATGGGTTAGAAAAAAAGGTTCAAAAGAAAGTTGAAATTGAGGAAAGTCTGGCTAACAAAGAGGATACAGTGGAACACGGTATCTTTAAAGATAAGACAACAGAAGAGAAATTAATGAAAGATAAGAGGCCTTCTAGAAGATGGGAGGAACAGGTGGAGGCAGTGGAGGCAGAAGAAAGAAAGAATCCAGAAATCACAGCAACATTTGGAAGGGAGAAAATTGTGAGCATCTCCTCCAGAAGCCAAGAACCTCTTGAAATCCCTGTTCATTCAGGACATACTGATGGCAAAATCCTAAAGAAGAATCACAACACACTACAAGACCTCAAAACCTCTCCAGAAAAATCAAAAAGTGGAACTGAATTTAAACTCAGCAATGAAATGATTCAAGATAATGTAAGCAAAGAAGAGAATTCTAAAATAGATACTTCGCTCACTGAGAGTATGGCAGAGAACATTGTTTCTGACATCCTTAAAGGTTTTGTACAAAAGTCTTCAGAGGAAGGACTTCCTCCTGAAGCTAAAATAACTTCCTTTGAAAAGAAAGACATTTCTGAAGATGGAAAAGTGAAAACCAAGATCAGCATAGAGTCCACAGTTCAAAGAGATGGACTTGACATGTCTAAGTCTGAATTGGGAAGTTTCTTAGAGAAAGATATTAAAAAAGTATTGGATGATACTAAAGGAAGTTTAGATGAAAATGTCATAGAAGGTATAATTAATGCTGGGATGAAAGGAATGGAAGACAAGGTCAAGAGGACTATTAAAGTTAAAATAATTGAAGAGCCTGCAACTATAGTTGATGAAAAGGTGGAGTTTTCAACACCATTCGAAGTAGAAGAAGCAGAAGATGCATCACTCAATTTGAGAGAACATCCATATTATAGTGATAAAGAGAAAGCGACCACAAGTGTCGCTGGAGACCTTAAGGAAAAACCAACTGATGAGATTGTGCCTCATGTGGAAGAAGTATCTGAGGGGGATGAGGTAGTGGATGAAGAAAAGTATTTTGTTTCCACTCCAGATGAATACCCATTTGGATATGTGGAAGGAGAAAGTTCCACCTATGGTCAAATCCATTTTGAAGAAGAATCAATTGTCAAATATGCTTGGCAAGATGAATTTCTGGAAGGGTCTCAAACCAACATAAAGGAAAGCATGGCTTCACCAGAATTGATTTATCAAGTAATTGGCGCAGATGTCGGGCCCTTTATTTCAAAGGCAGAATCCCCAAAAGAAGAGGTGGCCCATACTGAATCTGTAGTTATTAAGAAAGAGATTAAAATCCCACATGAATTTCAGGAGTCAATAAAGGAGGTTTTTTCTCAACAGGCAAAGGACCCTAAACATCAGTTGAAAGAGGCACTAGGAAAATTGGAAGCAACTCTTCCAGAACTCGTAAAACAAGAACTCGGTGAACTCACAAAAGAGGACAAAGCTGATTCTAGTACCTTGGAAGTAGATATTAAAAAAGTAGAGCATCCCGAAAAAGAGGGATTATTTACTATTGTTGCTGAAGTTAATTTATCCCAGACAATAGACTCTGATCAGTTGAGTACAGAATTGCTTGATGAAGCTGTGACCAAGCAGATAAAATTTCCCAAGCAGTCACCAAAGGAAGGTGGCTTTGATCGATACATACAAGAACCAGAAACCTGGCAGGATGAAAAACATCAAGCAGATGTTTCCTCCACACTTTGGACCACAGAAGAAACCAGTAAGAGAGAAGACGCCTATCCTTCTAAGGAGTCATTTGATATCAACAGACGCATCAGGCATGTTGTAATTGGTCCAACTGAAATTCGCAAGTCTGAACATGTTTTTTATGAAGGTCCTATTTCTGAAACATTAGAGTTTGGAACAACGGACTTTACAACAGGAGTACCAGCAGATGCAGGTCAATTCATGAAGTCAGTGAAGCTGAGTCCTGAAACAATGGAAACCAGAGAAACAATAATTTACAGAAGTCCTATTTATACATCTGAAGAAGTGAGTTATCCTGAAAATTCTACTCAGACCCAGGTTTCAAGCGATATTAGCTCCTCCAAGCATATCACATTGGATTCAAAACAAATTGTTGAAGAGGTCACTTTTGAGGGATCAGCTTCAGACTTGACATCAGATAATAGCAGGGATATCTTTTCCAAGATGGAAGATCCCACAGCAATCAGCACATCGATCAGACACATTCAAATAGATCCCAAAGAAATACATATTGAACGAAAAATATACGGAGTGCCTTTTCCCACTGGAGACTATGATCTGTCTGAAGAAACAGTAAAAAAGATTACATTAGGACAGAAGGACACACCAACATCTGACCAAAACATTTATCAAGGTTCCTTCACCAAGACATCAGATGATGCTTCAGTCAAGCTTGGTGAGGAGAAGGTGCTGGATGTTAACACTACAATCAGACATATTAAATTAAGTCCGAAGGAATTTGTAAGTGAACAAGTTGTTTTTACAGAGCCCATTTCTGAACAGCACCAGAAGGTTAGTGAATTGGGGCAGATGTTCTCTTCTGAAGGGTCAGTACATCATGTTAAATTAGGGCAGAAAGAAGTCCAGAGCCATGACATCATGTCCCAAGATTTTGTTTTGCAATCTCCAGGAGCTCTTTCTTCCAAAGAAGACACCTGGGGAAAAATAAGTCCTGCAGAGACCAACAGATCAACACATCACATTCAGATTGGGCAGGGGCTCCATGGCCTGGATGCTCAACCCTTCAGCGGTATGGAGTTTCCCCCCACAGATGGCCCATCAGAAAACAGTAGATCTGTTGGACAAGTCAAACTAGGACAGAAAGAAGCATCGTTTACCTTCCACATGGACATAAGCAAAATGGCTGGGAGAGAACCACAAGCTACCATAGTTGCATCAAGTAGGAAAGAGGCAGGCAACGGCCAGCTTGAAGGCAGCATGGAAGAGGCTTGGAAAGACCCAGAAGGTGAACAGAAGTTAGAGGAGTCCATGTTTGATCAAACGGTGCAACTGCAAAGAATAGTTGACCAACGATCAGTGGTTTCGGATGAAAAGAAAATTGCTCTCCTCTACTTGAATGAAAACGAGGGGGGGGAGGAGGAGGAGGAGGAGGGACCCTGGTTTTAAACAGTAAAATTTCCAAGATTTGTTTTTAAAGCCTAGAAGCTTCATTGCTGCATCATTGAGTTTTAAGCCTTGGGATTTCTCTTCCTTTTGCCCTTAACAAGGAACTGAGGACTTGGAACGTAAATTTTCTGATACAATAATATTTTAGCAGTATTCTTTGCTTAAATTATGTTAGATTTCATTTTACAGATGCTGTGGACTCTCAAAGAGATTTCTTTTGGTAGTTTCCTTGTTTCTATTTGAAAAAGGATTTAAGTGAATGTACGAAAATACCATTTTTGCCCAATTTAAGAAGCGTAGCCATTTTTTAAAAAATATATATGACAAAAGCCTGATCATTTCAATCAATATCATACTGACTCACCTGGATTGCCCAGAATAAACATACAGATCATCCTTGACTTACAACCACAATTAGGACTAGAAAATTCTCCGTTAAGTGGAGTGGTGGTTAAGTGAAGCATTATGGACAACATTTTTACAACCGTTTCTACTGTGGTTTGATATTAAGTGAATCTAGCTTCTTCCATTGATTTTGCTTGTTGGAAGCTTGCTGGGAAGAGCGCAGATTGTGATCCCGAGATCACAGGTCATACAACTGTCCTAAGTGTTAAATCCCGTTTTTTCAGTGCTGGTGTAATTCCAAAACTCTTATTGAATGAATGGTTGCTAAGTCAAGGACTGCCTGTATTAACAATCTAAGGAATAAAGACAGGCTTGTAATGATTGCAGTTTATAGACAACATGTCTAAGCTGTGTACTCTATTAGCAAACACGTGTCCCTGATTTCCCAGATAAATCTCATTCTAAACTCTTACTCAGCTACCTTTTTCAAAAGTAAGTGACCAAACAGGAACAAATGAGACTCGTTTTATATCATGTCAGATCATTGGCCTTTTACGTTCATTGCTGTTTGTGCTCTCCCTCTCCCCCTCCTCTCTCTTTCTCACACGCACACACAAACACACACTCGCACACACAAACACACACATAGAGACAAACACACATTCTCACACTCTACACTCTTGTTGCAAAGTGAAGGGTGCAATGAGGATATTTTACTAATAATGCCAGTTTGTAAGGATTTAGATTCTCACGTTTATGCATTTCCATATTTGATGAGTTAAGGAGCATGGGAAAATCTTCAGTTGCTCAATTAACCTGTTGTGCTTTAATTAAAGCTGCCAGAGCAAGTCCCTATTCTGTTTCAAATGATCTACATGGAGCACAATCCTTGCACGGCTTCATTTCTTTGGTATTGGCTGGGTCACAAGGAAGAATGCAAATCACCTTGAACATGGACTGCTAAGTATTGGATCCAAGGATCCTAAGCTCCTTTTTTAAAATAAAGGTGCTGGAGGTTTGGATATTGTTCAAGTAAAGTAAATTAATTTGCTTTCATTAAAGTAGCAGTCTTTGATGCTGGCAAATAAATATGAAGAGAGAAACTGCATTAGCGCCTGTTACTCATCCCAGCTTCTGCCAACCTAGCAGTTCGAAAGCACGTAAAAATGCAAGTAGACAAATAGGGACCACTACGGTGGGAAGGTAACAGCGTTCCGTGCGCCTTTGGCATCTAGTCATGCCGGCCACATGACCACAGAGACGTCCTCGGACAAGCGCTGGCTCTTCGGCTTTAAAACGGAGATGAGCACCGGACCCTAGAGTTGGAAACGACTAGCACACATGTGCGGGGGAATCTTTACCTTTTATTTTCTAACAGCAATTTTCCCCATATATCAAAGGTAATCAGATGCAGACGATAACCAGATACGTTCCTAGCATAAGCTATGTAGGACTTGGAATTCATTTCAGTTATGCGACTTACAATTTGTTCAGTGTGGAGAAAAGCCAACGCCACTACAGCTTTGAATCTAAATTTAGAACTGTCCATCACCCATGATATTTATTTTAATAGCGACCAACCCAGTGCCTTTGGGAAACCCACAAGCTGAGGATCAAAATAATCTTGTTGCAGATAATACCACAGCATAGACAAAATAAAGTTACTATATACAGGTAGTCGTCAAATTACGATCTCACTTGAGCCCAAAAGTTCTATTGCTAAGTGAGACATTTGTTAAGTGAATTTTGTCTCATTTTACGACCTTCCTTGCCACAGTTTTTAAGTGTTTCAGTGCCGTCATAAATTTAAACAGTCACCAAATGAACTGCTTAAATCGAAGGCTACCTGTATTAATACTTGTGCTCTACTTTAGATATAATTCAACTTGAGTTTAAAGTAAAAGAATCTTGAGGAGGAAGAGTAGAGACACCCAATGTTGTCTCTCTACTGTAGCTCAGTGTTTATCAACCCTGGCAACTTTACTGAGCTGGGTGGCACAGTGGTGAGAATGCAGCATTGCAGGCTGAATGCCCACTGCCAGCAGTTTGATCCTGACCGGCGCAAAGTTGACACAGCCTTTCATCCTTCCGAGGTCAGTAAAATGAGGACCCAGATTGTTGGGGGAGGGAATATGTTGACTCTAAACCACTTAGGGCTGTGAAGCATTATGAAGCGGTATATAAGTCTAAGGCCTATTTCTATTTCTATTATTTCTATTCTTTTGCCATGGTGGTGCAGTGGTTAGAATGCAGCATTGCAAGCTGACTCTGCCCACAGCCAGCAGTTCGATCCTGACCAGCTGAAGGTTGACTCAGCCTTCCATTCTTCCGTGGTCGGTAAAATGAGGACCTAGATTGTTGGGGGGAATATGCTGAATCTGTAAACCGCTTAGAGAGGGTTGTAAAGCACTGTGAAGCAGTATATCAGTCTAAGTGCTATTGCTATTGCTATTAAGATGGGTGGACTTCAACTTCCAGAATTCCCCAACCAGCCAAGCAGAGCACAATACTCTATACATGGCTGGCTGGGGGATTCTGGGATTGAAGCCCATCCATCTTAAAGTTGCCAGTTTGAGAAATTGATCACACAGCTTATCAGCCACGGTCTTGCCTTCATGATATGACAGACACAATTTCTGCAAGTCATAGTAATTATTTTTGAATATTTATATAGCTTAGTAGGGATGCGGTGGCTCAGTGGGTTAGGACGCTGAGCTTGTCGATCAGAAGGGCGGCAGTTTGGCGGGTCGAATCCCGAGTGAGCACCTGTTACTTGTCCCAGCTACTCGACCACTGCGGTGGGAAGGTAACAGCGTTCCGTGCACCTTTGGCATCTAGTCATGCCAGCCACATGACCACGGAGATGTCCTCGGACAAGCGCTGGCTCTTCGGCTTTGAAACGGAGATGAGCACCGGCCCCTAGAGTCGGAAACGACTAACACGCATGTGCGGGGGAACCTTTACCTTTACCTTTATAGCTTAGTACGTACACATTTGGGGTCATTTTTTTTTGTTCTCTCTTTTTTACTTTAGGTGCTATCTTAGACAATCTGTTGGCTATCTGTTGGCAGCAACATCAGGATTTTAAATTTAAATTTAGGGGTCTTTTCAGAGCTAATTTGACAGATTCTTTCAGTAGACTTTTTCAACTGATGCTTACATTGTGGCACAAATGAAAGGATTTGCACTTATAATTTAAGCTAATTTCACTATTTGTTATTGTATATCAACAACTGAATCAGGTTTGGGTTGATGCTAGAGTTTTTGTCCACAAGAGCAAAAGCAATGAAAGTTTATTAATTACCTTTATCTAAATATGCATGTAGGGCAAATCTGTTTCATTGAAAAGTGTGCTTTGATCACGAAAAATATTACCATTACCTCAGCAATGGTCGGTCTTATTTAAATCTTTTTTTTGCAGTCAAAAACTGTGGAATTTTGAAGGGAAATATTTTATTTAATTCAAATATAGGCTTCCTTGATTATTTTTTTCCAAAGGTTGGAAGAATCTTCCACTTCATAATGCTGCAAACCTAATTTGGAAGCAAAACTTCAATAGAGGTTTTCCTATGAAAATGTGCCTTCTCATTAAAGTGCAGAATCTGAAACTAATAAAAATGCCAGGATTTAAGTTAATTGAAAGCAGTAAAGTGGAGTTGCTTGTAATTAACTTGCTCCATCGGTTCTAATTCTAGTAAGCTTGATGTTGTAGTTGTGTAAGTGAACTGAAGAAGAAAACATGGGAGCGACAATATGAGTTATGCACAATTGTAGGCTGAAGTTGGTCGTAGTAAGTGATCATAAAGATTGTAGTAGATATTTAAACTAGTGAGTAATGTCAGGTGGGATTTTGGTAGTCTATGTTGCCCAGGAATAATCAGAGTTGTAATGTTGGTGATGGTTTAACGTTACACTTTTTTTTCTGTTGAGCATTAAACATTGAAAAAGAATGTGTCTCTTTCTCCTTTTTAATGCCAAAAACCGTCCCAGATATAACTTTCAAATCTTACTTTCTTCTTAGTTTGGATCCGTTGGGAAGTAATTGGGCTTGAATCTGTAGTGATTGGATTCAGCTACAAGACCGTATAAAGGTAATTCTCGACTTATAACCGCAGTTGGTACTGGAATTCCATTTTAGGTCATTGCAGCCATAGGTCGAGTTGGACCTGATTTTAATACAGTTTTTTCAACCAGTTGTTAAGCAAATCACCCATGTGGTTAAAGGAATCCAACTTCCCCAACGTTTATTTTCTTTTTTTCCCTGGAAATTGCCAAAAAACTCCCAAAGGTAACAAATTGCGATCAGTACGGCAAGATGATGCAAATGGTCATAAAACTGAGCCAGTTGCCAACGCATCCAGATTGCAGTCACACGATCATGAGGGTGGTACAAGAGTCTTAAGTGTGAGTCCGGGTCGTAAGTCGGTTTTTCCGAGCCCATTGTAACTTTAAACTGTCATTAAACAAACTGTTGTAAGTCGAGGACTACCTAAAATCCAAATTATGAATTTTGCCCCATTTTATGATTTTCCTTCCCACAGTTGTTAAGTGATTCACTTAACAGCTGTTAAGTTAGTAACATGTTAAGTGGATCCGGCTTTCCCCATTGACTTTTTTTTTTAATCCCATTTATATCCCGCCCTTCTCCGAAGACTCAGGGCGGCTTACAATCTAAGAAGCACAAATCAATGTGCTTAGCAATAGCCTTCATTCTATGTATATGCCTGCTTATTAGGGCTTTCGGGGGGGCCCCAAGCGGCATTATTACAAAGTCAGCTTAATTGCCCCCAACAATCTGGGTCCTCATTTTACCTACCTCGGAAGGATGGAAGGCTGAGTCAACCTTGAGCCTGGTGGGACTCGAACCTGCACTAATTGCAGGCAGCTGGTGTTACTTAAGGAGGCATTAGCCCACTGCTCCACCAAGGCTCTTTTGCTTGTCAGGCAGTCTGAAAAGGGGATCACGTGACCCCAGGACACTGCAACCGTCATAAATGTGAGTCAGCTGCCAAGCGTCCGAATTTTGATCACGTGACGACGGAACAGTTGTAAGTGTGAAAACTGGCTGCATGTTACTTTTTTCAGTGCCGTTGTAACTTCAAACAGTCACTAAATGAATTGTAAGTACTACTTGTATAATTCTCTAAATATTTGTTGTTAGTTGCGTAGTTATGTCCGACCCATCACAACCCCATGGACAACGTTCCTCCAGGCCTTCCTGTCCTCTACCATCTTCTGGAGTCCATTTAGGCTCACGCCTACTGCTTCAGTGACTCCATCCAGCCACCTCATTCTCTGTCGTCCCCTTCTTCTATTGCCCTCAATCTTTCCCAGCATTAGGCTCTTCTCCAGTGAGTCCTTCCTTCTCATTAGGTGGCCAAAGTATTTGAGTTTTAGCTTCAGGATCTGGCCTTCTAAAGAGCAGTCAGGGTTGATCTCCTCTAGGACTGACCGGTTTGATCGCCTTGCAGTCCAAGGGACTCGCAGGAGTCTTCTCCAGCACCACAGTTCAAAGGCCTCAATTCTTTGGCGCTCAGCCTTTCTTATGGTCCAGCTTTCACAGCCATACATTGCAACAGGGAAAACCTCTCTGAATATACTGATGTGCTTTTAGCAAATTGGACAATTGGCTCGTTTTGTCTTATTACTGTTTGCATCTCAACTTTTGCTAAGAGTGATAATACTATCGAGTGTAAAACTCCACAGGGGACTCTTCAAATGCCGCCATGCCAGAATTAGACAACCACCGAACAAAGGCAAAGCTTATCTGTTACTGTATGAGCTGGTAATCTTGGATGGTGACTCATGCGTATTTCATATAGTGGTTTTGTAACATAAGTTGCCTGTCACTCTTGTCTTGGAACATGCATCTTAAATTGACAAGGACAACTGGAGAGTTAAGGTTCTCATCAAGATCTTTGGCCCTTGCTGCTTTTATGCTTCCAGTTATGTCTTAGACAATTATGCAATGTTAAAAGAAGTTTCTTTTGTGGCCTTGATTAATTACCTCTGGACAATATGATCAATAAAGGCATTCCACAACTTACAAGCATTTGTTTAGTGACTGTTTGAAGGTATGACAGCAGTGACTGATGACCAGTTTTCACATTGATGACCAACGCAGCATCCCCCTTGATCACATGATCAAAATTCGGACGCTTGGCAACTGGCATGTATTTATGACGGTTGCCCTGTTCCAGGGTCATCCAATCATCATTTGTAACCTTCCCAGCCGGCTTCCGACAAGCATATTCAATGGTAGAAGCCAGATTCACTTAATGACCAAATGATTCACTTAACAACTGCAGTGATTCATTAGCAATTGTGTCAAGAAAAGTTGTAAAATGAGGCAAAACCCATTTAAGAAGCATCGTGCTTAGCAACAAATTTGGGGCTCAACTGTGGTCATAAGTTGAGGACAGTCTGTATGTTGGAAAGAGGTTCTAAGTAATCTCCAGCGTGAACCCCATCGGAAAAGATTTAGTTTCCTGAGGCTAAAGCCTGTTCCATGGCACAGAAGCTTTCTAGAGCAGGCCTGTTTTGGGTGTGAATTGAGACCTTGGGGTGATCAGAATTAGAACCAGGAGCTTGCTATTGAGAGCAATTTGATATTATCACCTTTGGAGAAATTGCAGGGGTCGGTCCACGTAGAGTGCAGTGTCTAATTCTATCAAAACCTTTATTACGACCAGCTTAAGGGGAATGGGATACAAAAAAAATCACTTTTAAAAAAGCTAAACGGTATCAAAAAAAGTTACAGAAAATTAAAAAGCATAAAACACATGATAAAAAGTTAAAATATATATATATAAAGCAAAAGTCTTAAAAAAAAACCCAAAACCCAATCTTTTCAAAAATTATTGTTTGTATCCCATTCCCCTTAAGCCGGTCTATGATCGTAATAAAGATTTGGTGGTTTGGAGTGTAATGGATGAGCAAAAAGTCACCTTCATGATCACAGTATTTCACCTGCAAGATCAGGGTAAATAAATAAATAATATGTTTTTTTGGAAAGCGATTATTGTTTTATTTTTTAAAAAGCAGTATTAGGCAATAATACAAAGTACAGTGTGGCATGCTGTACATCAGTGGCCCCCCTCAGCCATTTTGGCACCAGGGACCCGTTTCGTGGAAGACAATTTTTCCACAGACCAGGTTTGGGGGAGGAGATACGCACAACCCCTGATCCTCACATGTGCAGTTTACAGGAGGGTTTGCACTCCTATGAGAATGCTGGATGATCTGAGGTGGAGCTGGGGCGGTGATGCTAGAGCTGGGGAACCTATGGAGATTCCCCGTCATCCAGGTCCTGATTATCCCAAAGGTGTTCTTTTCAGGAGGCAACTGGACTTTGTTGTTTTTCTTTGAAGACATTTCGCTTCTCAGCCAAGAAAGCTTCTTCAGCTCTGACTGGAGGGTGGGGAAAGTTTGAGATGCAGACAACACAGACTCATCCCAGACAGCCTGTCTTCAACAGTGAAGGGACACAGGGGAAAAACATCCTGCAGCCAAGAAGGCTACACACACCTTTGCACTACTCAGGTGACCCTGAGGACACAGGTAAACCTTCAAATGGCTTCAACTCTGCTATTGTTAGCTATCAGCAAATGAGCAGCTGTCTGCAAGGAGTATAAATCCTTCCATTCCCCGTCATCCAGTCAGAGCTGAAGAAGCTTCTTGGATGAGAAGCAAAATGCCGTCAAAGAAAAACAAGTCCAGTTGCCTCTTGAAAAGGCACCTTTGGGGCTAGTGCTAAGTAGTGACTGCAAATTCACTCATCCACCGCTCACCTCCAGCTGTGAGGCTCAGCTCCTAATGGGTCATGGACCACTACTGGCCCATGGGCTGAGGACCCCTGCTGTATGTCATAAAAAAATTCTGTAGTAAAGTACAGCTTACTTTGAATCATAGAATCATAGGGGCTGGAACAGACCTTGGAGGTCTTCTAGTCCAACCCCCTGCCCATGGCAAGAGGCCACTTAATTTTTTGCTGTCAACAATCATAAATTCTGTCAACTTTGCAACCACAAGGGCTATCCTATGTGAAGCCCCTCAGGAATGCTTTAGTCCAGGAGTCCCCAACTCCCGGTCCATGGATCGGTGCCAGGCCAAAGCATGCCAACAACCGGTCCGCACAAACAAGCAAAGCCCCATCCGTGGGATGCAGGCAGCACACAAAACCATGCATCTTCCAGTCCGTGGAAAACACCTTCTCCACGGAACCGGTCCCTGGTACCCAAAAGGTTGGGGACCTCTGCTTTAGTCCATGGGTGTCAAACTTTCCACGTCTCGTGTCACGACATGGCGTGACTTTTTTTGCATTGCTGGAGCTGGGGTGGGTGCGACCTCCATATGATGCAACCGGCCTGCAGGCTGGCAGTTTGAAACCCATGCTTTAGTCAGTCAATTTTGGTGAAAAAAAACCATGGCATAACTCATATAAAGAGGGAAACCTCTCGAGTGTGTATAATCTGTTAGTCAAAAGTTTGCTTAATCATAGTTTATCCTATCCAATCAAGTAGGTTTACGAGACTCACAGTCCAGCTTTTTGATCAAGCAATCTGTAAAAGCTAATCTGTAAATCTATGGGCTCTCCGAGCCTAGCCAGCAAAGTCAAAATGAGGATAAAGCAGTTCCCTTCAAGTTCCTTCTGTGTTTTTTTTTTAAAAAAGCATAGTATAGTACACAGGTCTGCAACCCGCGGCTCTGGAGCCGCATGCGGCTCTTTCAGCCGTCTCCTGCGGCTCCCAGTCCTCTGCCATGTGCAGTCCAAAAAAAAAAAAGTGGGACTAAAAAAGTTCAACCAATCAATTCAAATATGCAGGGTAGGTGCATATCTCGCCCTGGCTCAACTCTTCAGTCAAACCCTGTTCTGCGCATGTACGCATGTACGTGCATGCGCACACATTTTTTGCGGCTCCCAGTTTTTCCTTTTGTGAGGGAACCGGTTCCGAGTGGCTCTTTCACTGTTTCAGGTTGCTGACCCCTGGTATAGTCTATTTAAAAAGCGCAAGGACAATTTTAACATGCAACGCGCTTAAGGAATCTTTCTTTTCCTATTGTGCCATCCAAAATTCTTACCCTTAAAAGCAGAAATAGGCAACACTTATTTTGTAAAGAGTTTAGGATGGGAACTGAGGAGAAGAACATAAAAATAGTCATGCTAGCTCAAGAACAGTAAACTCTGACAAGGGAGCTGCGCAGACAGCTTAATACTTTAAAAGGCTTCCCAAGCAAGCACATTCGCCCTGCTTTAGGCAAACTGCCCTGCAAATTCCGGCCTCTGTTTTCTTATGAGAAGCAAAGCAGCGTTTTTGAACTACTGGATAAGGGCAGGCTTTTAAAAAAATACCCCTGGAATCTCGTCTTGCCCAGATTTAGCTTCTGGCTGACTCCCAAGTACAAGTAATTCTCGACTTACGACCAAAGTTTGTTGAGCCCAAAGTTTCTGTAGCTAAGTGAAACAATTGTTAAATTAGTTTTGCCTCATTTTACAACTTTTCTCGCCACAGCTAATAAGTCAATCCCTACAGTTGTTAAGCTAGTAGCCACGGCTGTGAAGTGAACCTGGCTTCTCCACTGGCTTTGCTTTTCAAAAGGTCACAAAATGGGATTCCGTGATCCTCCCAGGACACTGCAGCCATCATAAATACATGCCAGTTGCCAAGCCTACAAATTTTGATCACGTGACCCTGGGGAGGCTGCAACAGTCACGAGTGTGAAAAACGGTCGCAAGTCACTTTTTTCAGTGATGTTGTGCCTTCAAACAGTCAGTAAATGAAGGACTACCTATATTACATTTTCCTGGATCTTCCTTTTGTTAAACAGGCATACATACAACTTGGTGTGTGTGTTTGTGTGTGTGTGTGTGTGTGTGTGTGTGTGTTTTAAAAATCTAACTTTCTCATGGGACTTTGATGGATAATGAAGGATTTAACTGGTTTTTGGACATGTTTTAAGAACAGCTGGAGCACTAAGTGCTAAACACTTTTCTAACATTGGAAAGAGGAATTTTGAAGTGAAGCAATTAAATGTTTTCAAGCATATCACCCCTGGGAATTCGGGGTATTCCCCCACTTGCCTCATTTTATAGAAGTGCTTTAGCTCACCAGACAACTCCCTCTGTAATTCATCTCCATAAAGATGTTTTTCACTCACTTCTGTCAGGCGCAGGAGGAGTTTTAACAACTTAAATGTCTCGCATGCCAACATTTGCATCTCTAGTAGCAATTTCTCCCCCTTTCTACAGCCAGTAAGCCCCTATACTTTAAGGTGCAAATCCTTAAACCCCAAAACCTTTGTAGCCCATGACATTTTAGTAAGACCACGCCTGGAATACTGCATCCAATCTTGGTCACTGCAATATACAAAAAGATGTTGAGACTCTGGAAAGAGCGCAGAGAAGAGCAACAAAGATGATTTTGGGGGGGCGGGTTTGGGGCTACAACATACGAAGAACGGTTGCAGGAATTGGGTATGTCTAGTGAAAAGAAGGACCAGGGATGACATTATAGAAGTGTTCCAATATTTGAGGGGCTGCCACAAAGAAGAGGGGGGTGGGCAACCTATTCTCCAAAGCACCTGAAGGCAGGACAAGAAGCAACGGATGGAAACTAATCAAGGAGAGAAGCAACCTTGAACTAAGGAGAAATTTCCTGACAGTGAGAACAAATAATCAGTGGAACAGCTTCTCTTTAGAAGTTGTGGGTGCTCCAACACTGGAGGTTTTTAAGAAGAGACTGGACAACCATTTGTCTCTAATAGTAAGTAGAGAATCTCCTGCTTGAGCAGAGGGTTGGAGTATGTGGGAGGTCCCCCTCTCAGAGAGGGAAATATTTTGGGGAATATTAAAAAAAAGGCAGAATATTATATTTCCCCAAAGGATCTTAAAGGTAGAAAAGCAGGCCCAGTTTTTCTTAATAACCCAAGCAGAAATTAGGCAGAGGGCGGGTCTGTAGAAATGCAGATTGGATAATCCCATTCAGAAAGACTGAGGCCTCATTCATGAGCAAATACTGCCTGCAGAAACCCATTCAAGACAGGATCTTTTGCAATCCTTTGCAGCAAAACTGATAGCTAACAATAGCAGAGGGATAGGATTCGAACCAGCAACCTCAACCAAAAAAATCCAACACAGGAAGTAAGCCATCAGCCACAGCCCCAGGAAAGCAGGAGGTGACCTTTAGGACATCATAGGATTAACTCACAACCATCAGAATGCCAAAATGACACGTTCAAAAGCTCAGGTCAACGTTCATGGCACAGGAACAACTCCAAATACAGAAGCCCAAGAAAGTATAAAAACCCAGCACTCCAGCAACATGTTGTCAGCTTTCCCGGAGCCACGCTTCTGTCTGGCTCAGTTCTTTGATAAACTACAACCTTCTTTCTAAAGCAGTCTCCATTTTGTTTAATCCCGGCTTGGTAGGACCCTGATGAAGATTTTTCTTTCAAGAAGTAGAAGACCACCAAGGTCCCTTACAATTCTGTTATTCTGTTATTTAATTTCATTTTATTCCTTTTGCACAAAGCATAACTTGGTTGTCATTGTTAGCTTGTAAATCAGCACAAAATTAACACTGTGTCGGACCCTGGTCCTTAGGACAGTTTCATTTGAGAACTTCCATCTGTTGCTCCATATCTTCACTAAAAGGTCATGGGTTAATTTAGTAACTGAAAGATCCAAGCAAAGACAATTAGCACATTTCCTTTAATACATCCAGTGTATCCCACTTAATAAGAAATTGCTAATGCTATCTGCAGAATAGGACTGTAATGAAGCTGATATACCAGCCTCTTCATGTTTTACAGTTGGGGGTCTCTGTACATCAAAGAACCCGTCCTGGCATTTTAGCTAATATTATATTTCATGGCTAGTATAAACTTTTCAGTTGCAAAGTTTACGCTGCATTGCAAGCTTCTGACACAACTGTACTGTTTGTCTCACTGTGCTATTTCCCCCCCCCCCCCAAGGTCTAGGGGAAAATGTACATCACCCATCCTGCAAAATTAATTGGTCATTATAAAATATTCTTTATGTGTTCTATGAAAGATAACATTCTTGGAATTATTACCAGAAATGGAGGGTGGTTTGTAGGCATTTCTCGGGTGAAATGTGTTGATGCTGGTGCTTGCAAAGAATGATCTCAACTAAGCTTAATTTTGTGCTTATTTGATTTGTGTATAGATAGAATTCCCTTCTAGCACACACCAGTCAATAGTTAGAAATTCTGTGGGTCCTGTTATGCATCTGAACATTGAGAGGAAAGGTGGAAAGTGAGCACAAAATCCTTTATTTCATAGTTTTGGCCCAGTGGTTAAAGCACCAGGCTAGAAAACGAGACCATGAGTTCAAGTCCTGCCTTAGCCATGAAAGCCTGTTGGGTGACTTTGGGCCAATCAGCCAGAGTTGGTTACTTCTAGGTCCCGCCTTAGGCAGGAAAGTCAGCTGGGTGACTTTGGGCCAATCACCAGGAGACGATAAGTTCTAGTCCCGCCTTACGCAGGAAAGTCACTCTTTCTCAGCCCATTTCATCTCACAGGATTTTTGTGGGGAAAATAGGAGGAAGACGTTGTGTTGAATATATTCATTGCCTTGAGTTATTTATAGAAATAATAAAGGCAGGGAATAAACAAACAAAGAAACAAATAAAGCTGGAAATTGGTCTGAACCAATCCGAACCAATCAAGAACTACTCTTTTGCAGTGGCAAAATGAGTCCTAGAAAATAAAGTACTTAGAAGAATATTTTATTGTCAGCTCCGTTATTAAAGCTGCTAAGGATATAAGGAAAACGTTATATAAAGATCCTTCCAGCATTCACTGTGGAGTTCGCATTCAGATATTTGTAATAGCAATCAGCCATGAAAAGACGCAGCCGTGGACTGCAGGGAGCAAAACAATTCCTAACAAGGCTGCCAACTTCCATTCCATTTTACATGTTGGCCTTTAAAGGTTTATACTGCTCCCGTTTCAAAGAGTTTCTGTCTGGATATAATTTATGCACCATCTGTAAACAAAACTGAAATGTCTTGCAGGCTTCTTCTGTGCTGGGGTGAAATGTTACCAAAGAACTGATAGTAACTTTTTTTCAAGTTCACAGAGCTTGAATTATTTTCATTTTGCAACCAATAAGTTACTTGGGAGTTACTGGAATATGTCTGGAATGTATTCTTAATGCAATTTTTTTTTAGTAAATAAATTCCACTGATTGGACTTATAAGAGAGAAGCAACCTGGAATTATGAAGAAAGTTCCTAACAGTGAGGACAATTAACCAGTGGAACAGCTGGCCACCAGAAATCGTGGGCGCTCCATCACTGGAGGTTTTTAAGGAGAGACTGGACAGTCAGTTGTCTGAGATGGTATAAGTTTTCCTGCTCGAGTAGGGGTCTGGACTAGAAGACCTCCAAGGTCCCTTCCAGATCTACTCTATTCTAAAAATATGTTGTTAAAACAAAACGTTGCTTATGGCTCAATATGATCTCTGAATCTAGCCAGTGTAGTTTGCAAATAATAGTTTGTGTTCTTCAGCGAACATCAAATAAATTGTGGCTTATTATAACAAGAGGCAATAATAGATTGTATAAAGTAGGCTGAAAGTAGTAAATGATCAATACAAGAATGTCTAAATCATTTGAATAAGCTTTAAACTGTGAAATTTCTTAGAACGTGCAAATAACGTGCAAATAACCCTAACCCTAACCATATATCTTTTCAGACAAATAGTTGTCCAGACTCTTCTTAAAAGCCCCCAGTGATGGAGCACTCACAACTTCTGAAGGCAACCCATTCCAGTGATTGGTTGTTCTCACCGTTAGAAAATTTCTCCTTAGTTATAGGCTGCTTCTCTCCTTGATTCATCTCCATCCATTTTTTCTTGTCTTGCCTTCTGGTGCTTTGGAAAACAGGTTGACATCCCCCCCATGTTTGTAGTAGCCCTTCAAATATTGGAGCACTACTATTATGTCTCCCCTAGTCCTTACATATAATCCCTATCATATATCCCTAGTCATTATATCTAATGGTTCTTCAAGGTTTTCATTTGGCTGGCAACCCTATAGTTTAAACCTATGGTTCTCAATCTCAGCAGCTTTAAGCAATGTGGACTTCAACTCCCAGAATTCCCCAGACAGCATGCTATGGAATTCTGGGAGCTGAAGTCCACCCAGCTTAACGTTGTGCAGATCCAATGAGTTCCTAATGCTGGCCATTAGCTATACAAGAGCGCCCTCTCCTGGACAGTGTCAAATACTTTTTGAGCTTGCAAGAGAGACTTGAAAAGATCAGCTCTGATAGTTTGACCTTTTTATGCACTTTTCAACCCACTAGGATTAAATGAACAAAATAATCTGGATGTGACAAATACACATGAAGCTACCAAGAGAAGAGAATAACAGATCGGAGTAACAGAAGCAGAAGCCAACCCAAGAGTGGAGCAACAGATTGCTCTACTGGGATGAGATTCTTATTACCCCTTTTCAGCAAATTTAAATCTTCCCTCCTACAGTTTCTCTCCAATGAAAGCCAAAAGGTACATTTCTATTCCAATGCTGTTGTGGGAAGTCAGCCCCCCGCCCAGAGAAGGAAATATTTAAAGGGCAAAATATTATATTTCCTCAAAGGATCTTAAAGAGGTAGAAAATCATGCCTAGTTTTTTTTAATAGCCCCAAGTCTCCCTCTCCCAAGCAGAAAACAGCTCTGCAGAAATGCAGATGTGATAATCCATTCAGGAAGGCTGGAGCCCTCCAGCTAGAATCTTAGGAAGACAAAGACACCTAAAATCTACACACCCCACCCAAACTCTACAATAAGACATAATAGGATTAACCCACAGATGCCAAAGGGGAACACTCAGACTCAGGTCAAAGTACATGACACAGGAAATACAAAGCCTCAAACAGGAACAGGAAACAACTCCAAACAAAAGCCCAAGAGGGTATAAAACCCACTGTGCTCACTCTTTTCTTCCAGGGCCATCTTTCAGTCTGGCTCTCCTCTTCAATAAACTGCAAGCTTCTTTCTAAAGCAGTCGCCATGTTGTTTATTCCCGGCTTGGACTGAACCACGACGAAGACTTTTCCTTCAACACTGTCTTCATGTTTCCTCTCCTGGGGAATCGTATGGGTTCGTCCTCTACCTGTAGCTTCTGGATGACAGCCTCACTTACAATATAGGTCATATTATGGTCATATGTCAAGGATCACCCTATATGTCAAGGTCCAGAGCACCTTGTAAATCATTCCAGACACCACAGAGAAATTGTGTCCCAATCCAAAACTATTATGGAAGTAACAGGTCTTTTAAAACCAGATTGTACAATGGAACGGAACATTCCTGAAGCCTTTAGTTACACTTGAAGTAGTCTTAATGAGTTTGGTTAGAAAATACAGTTAGGACTATTTATAAAATAAAAGCAGTTTCTTATTGTTTAAATGAAATGTCCCGTTGCATTTTGTTAAGGTTAATATAGAATGTCTGAAGAGTGAAGAAAGCATGGGAATTTTTTTTTCTAATCAGAAGCATTAGAAAAGATGTTTTTGATTTCCTGGTTTGCTGTACACTGTCTTTAAGAGTGTCATAATACTTTTTCCATAATTTCTGGAAAACTCCAGGATGTAGCTCTTTGCTGTGAATCAACTGCTCCATCACATTTCCAGCCAATCTACTTCTGAATTAGTCAAAAAAGTGACTTAACTGATACGAGAACTCAGATCGGATGTCTGTGTTGACCTTGGCTTGATTTCAGTCACAGAGTAAGCATCAGAGTGTGTACTTAAGATTATCTCATTTTCACCCTGTGTAAAAGCTCTTTGACATGACTAATTATAATATTGCCTGTACTGACAACGAGACAATAAAAGAAACAAGTACTGGGCATTTTTTCTGTTGTTGTACAATCTCATTTGAAAGTGGCTTTCAATTAGAATACATGGATACGTCCAAAACTATAAATCAACACAGAGCGAAGCCATCTAAGAGAAATTTACTGACATAGTTTTACATCTACCGCTATCTCTTTCCTTTTCTGTTTTTGTTGCTCTTCTCTAAAATTCCTAGTACAGCTAGCCCAATTGACCACAAAATTTCTGTTGTTAAGTGAGACATTTATTAAGCGAATTTTGCCCCATTTTATGACCTTTCTTGCCTCAACCGTTAAGTAAATCACTGCAGTTGCTAAGTTAGTAACCCAGTTAAGTAAATCTGGCTTCCCCCTTGATTTTGCTTGTCAGAGGTCTCAAAAGGGGATCACATGACCATGGGACACAGCCAGTCGTATCAGCCAGTTCCCAAGCATCTGAATGTTGATCACATGACCATGGGGATGCTGCAAAGGTTGTAACTGTGAAAAATGGTCCTGAGCCACATTTTTCAGTGTGGTTGTTAACTTTGAGCAGTCACTAAACAAACTGTTATAAGTTGAGGACTACCTGTACCAAAGCATAATGGAGTCCCTCTTCAAAGCTTTCATACTTTTTATAATGAAGCAAGTGTTGCTTTGCAATACTGTAAATCAGGGGTCCCCAACCCCTGGTCTGAGGTCCGGTTCCAGTCCGTGACCTGTTGGGAACCGGTGTCCGTGCAAGCGGCGGGCGAGCGTGCAAAGCTCCATTTGCGCATCCGCAGGATTAGGTTGTGCATGCTGAAACCATTCCTTCCCTCCCCCCCACTGCCCGTCCATGGAGCCAGAAAATTTGGGGACAGCTGCTGTAAACAGTTCACATAGTCACAAAGCAGCTTCAAGAAGATTGGCTCCACAATGTAAGACTTGACAGAATCCAATTGTCCCCCTAATATATACAGATGATGAAAACTCAGGTCCCATTCTCAGGACCTTCCTTTGCCAGCCACCTAAATGACAATCTCAGATGGAGCCTTGAATTGCAACCTGAAAGCACCCGATTCACAGCAGGCCTGTCTTCCCTCCTAACACCAATCAGCCAGACGTTGCTTTCACATCCTACTTAGCGCTTCAGCCCTACGGGTGATATTTAGCAACAAAAGCACGAATGTGGCTAACATGGGCTCATAAATGTCTGATTAATTGTTCTCGCTGTCATGAAACTTCTGTTTACTTCTAGGTTGTATCTCTCAAGGAGAAAGTTTCTATCCATTATTTCTTATCCTGCCCTCAGATACTTTGGAAAAGTATTCTCTTATTTTTGTTGTTAGTTGCAAAGTCGAGTCCGACCCATCGCAACCCCATGGACGACGTTCCTCCAGGCCTTCCTGTCCTCTACCATCTTCTGGAGTCCCTTTAAGCTCACGCCTACTGCTTCAGTGACTCCATCCAGCCACCTCCTTCTCTGTCATCCCCTTCTTCTTCTCTTGCCCTCAACCTTTCCCAGCATTAGGCTCTTCTCTAGTGAGTCCTTCCTTCTCATTAGGTGGCCAAATAATTCTCTTATTATAGCCCCTCAAATATTGGAAGACTGCTATCCTTTCACCCCTAGTCCGTCTCTTTGAGAGGCTAGACAGGCCCAATTCCCTTCAATTGTTCATCATTCGTTTTAACCTCCAATCATCTTTGTTGCTTTGTAACCAACATTACACCGCTTAGGGAGGAAGCCCAGGATCTAAGAGGCCAGACAGCCATCTATTTTATTATTTACATTTAAAATTATTCATTTGCTGTACAGTTATCTTCTGTATGGCACCAGGGGGCCTCCTGAAAAAGGAGGAGGATCATCAATCAAGCTGGGGTAGAGTTCTCTCTTGGTTAGAAGCAGGCACCAGGCAGGCATCGCTCAAGCACTCATGTTTGGTTAAGCAGCTGTGGACGCGTCATGCTGAGAAGTCCTGGGACTGGCAGGAGGGCATCGCCTTCAGCATGGCCATGCGTGACCCCAGATTCTCCTGGAGGTAGTACAAGAGGTAAAGTTCGTAGTGTTCTCCAGATTCAGGAACCCGGATGCTGTGTCTCTCCTGTGGATAAATCTGGGGCAGAAAGAAAGAGAAAGAAATCCGTTGTGACTGGGATGTAGAACGCTCTCTGGGGAAGAGGGTGGCAGGTGTTCACCTGTGGCCTAGCACTTCAAGAAATTTAGACAGCTTCTTTCCACCTAGAGCTAAGGAAAGCTGAGCTGTTTGATGCCAACCTTTAAAAAGGGGGGAAACAATGTCTGCTTTTCCGCAAAACTGCCATATAATGTGGTCACGGGACCGAGGGACTCTGCAAGTGGCAGTAAACATGGCTGTGTTGCGTAGTCAACCGAAGTGTGGTCACATGACCCCTGGGGCATCAGAAGAGTGGTCATGTGACCCTGGGGAGATGATCCTCGAACCTGGGTTGTAATTCCCTTGTTCCAGGTAGGTCGTAACTTCAAATGGTTGCTAGGAAACCAGTGGTAAGTCAAGGACTGCCTGTACAACACCTTTATTCATCCTAAGCTCCCTTTGTAATTTCTCAGTTCCCCAAGTTTCTAAGGCTTCAGAAAGAACCGCAGGCTCCTGAAGACAGGAAGAAAAATGTTGAGGTCAACCTGATTTGGCTGAACTCATTTGATCAGGGGTAGAAGAACAACAGCTCTCTTGAAAGTTAGCCAGGAGCTCTCCAAGGTCCTGATCCTGCCTCAGCCTGATCACTTTATATGACAGCGGTCTCCAACCTTTCCAGCCCGGTGCGCTGGCGGAAGCAGCAACGGCGCAGGGAGGGAAGGGGGATGGTTTCATGCATGCACAGCTTTCACAAATGTAGCTTCGTGCGTGTGTGCGCGCATATTCACCCACCACTGCTGTGGCCCAGTTATCAATGGGCTACAACTTGGCACCGGGCCGCAGACCAGAGATTGGGGATCCCTGTTATATGAACTCCAGCCCAACCCAGACCCAATTTTAACCCTTGCATTTTAGAGCAGCACAAATTTCTCTGCTACCTGGAGGTCGTAGGGTTTGCCAGCCCTGACCAGGAAGCTCAGCAAAATACTAGTATGTGCAAAATGAACATTTTCATCCAGGAATCCATGCAGTAGCAATAATCGGTTGGGCCTGCAGAAACCAATAAGCAATAGGAAAAATGTAATTAGAAATACAATCCAGTTGCTTAACTATTATATTTCCTGCAGATTTTTCCCCCCACATCTAGGAACGCAGTATTTTATAAAATCACCTAATGACCTAAAGAACAAATAAAAACCAATTAAAGTGAGCAACTGGGTTGAAAGCAAAAAAGCTAAATCCAGCAACAATACTAGAACTGTTTTTCCCCCAATAATGTCATTGCTCAGAGCACATATATTTGTGTATCAGCTTCTACAGCATACTCAGATTAATCATTTGTCAAAACCATCACTGAAAAAAAAATATTATTATTAGAGACAGGCATATTTTCTTTTTTATATAAAAACTTTTTTTACTCTTTTTTTAATATCACACACACTTACTGTGAAGGGAATTTGTCTGCCTGCATGGCTACTGAGCCCAGATAATAGCCCTGCTCGTTATTGTCCGGGTGCCCCATGTAACGCTCTGTATAGCCCGTGTCGTAGAAAAGCCACAATGTGACCGGAGCACCAGCAACTGCAACCTGAACAAAAAATAAAATCAATCAAGTTGACTGTAAGCATTTGGAAAAGTTGTCTCGACTGGATTGAAGCCTAACTGCAAACCATAACAGGAAGAAATAATACTGTAGTTCAGACATGTCAAACACAAGGCCCGGGGGCCAGATCCGGCCCGCGAAGTGTTTTCATGTGGCCCGCGAAGCCATCCTGGAAACAGTGAGGGAACGGCCCCCACTGCCTTGGCCCTGGCCCAGAGACCCTCCTTCTGCCAGAGACCCCCAGATCTGTCCCATTCCTGCCCAGGCCCCCTTGATGCGAACGATGTAGAGCTGGCCACGCCCACCCAGTAGGCCATACACACTCTAGCCACGCCCACCCAGTAGGCCACGCCCACCCAGACCACACCCACCCGGCCCCCCCGAGGGCAACCGCAATGCTGATGCAGCCCTCAATGAAATTGAGTTTGACACCCCTGCTGTAGTCTATCCTTTATCATACCTACCTTCAAGCAGTTCTCAACTTACGACTGTAATTGAGCCTGCTTGTAAGTCATAATGGTTGTAAAGTCGTTTATCCTGTGACTGATCCGAATTTACAATATTCTTTTTCTGGAAGTTGTTAAGGGAATGTGGTGGTTGCAAAGAGAACGCTGCAGTCATTAAAATAAAAGCTGCAGTTGTTAAGTGAACCCATTGTCCACAAAGGCCTTTTTTTTTGCTGAAAACCGGAAATGCCACTTTCCAACAAAAATCATACTAAATCATGGTCATGTGACTTTGAGATGCTACAAATATGGCTGTGAAAGATGGAGGGCAAGAGAAGAAGGGGACGACAGACAATGAGGTGGCTGGATGGAGTCACTGAAGCAGTAGGCATGAGCTCAAATGGACTCCAGAAGATGGTAGAGGACAGGAAGGCCTGGGGGAACGTTGTCCATGGGGTCGCGATGGGTTGGACATGACTTCGCAACTAACAACAACAAAATATGGCTGTAAATGCCACATTTGGTGTGGCCAAGCGCCCAAAATGTGACTGCAGGGGGAGCTTGGCCATCAGAACTACGCAGTGGTGAGTGGCCAATAAATTTGATAAACAAACGAACAACAAGCAAACTTCGAATCCAGGTTGTTAAATACTTTTAGGGGGACCATCAGAACTTCAAATGGTCACTAGGCAACCAGTCATTAAGTGAGGATTACTTGTATCAAATTTGTTATATATCCTTCTGTTCCAAGAAATGACTCTAGGTGGTGTACAGCGAAAGAACAATAAAAGTAACAAGCACAGTCATACTGAAATATACTGTACCTGTATAATTCAGTCAGCAATGGAGTCACCTCAAGAGCCCCCCAGCCTGCTCGAGACCACCTCAGGCCTGGCCTTGAGGGACTTCCATGAAAGTAGGAGGGAGGGATGGAGCTGGTCTTGACTTCTTTGAAACTTTAACCCAGAATAAAGATCAGCTGGGAGTGAAGTGTTGTGGTTAAAGGTGCTTAACTGGGACTAGAGAAACCAAGGTTTGAGTTCTGACTCAGCATGGAATCTCCTAGGTCCTAGGAGATTCAGGATGGGGAGAAGTGGGATGAAATGAAGAGTTGTCCCCCCGAGGTGAGACCAACCAACTTGGTCCAACTCTCAGAGAGAAAAAACAGATATAAAGCTAACAAGAAATGTATAGACAAATGTGATAAATTATACTTATTTATCCTGGTACCTCAATATGAAACTTGTGGGTGCCACTTTGCTTATGTCCATCTCCCTAAACTATTGAGTGAAGTACCTACTGTTATTGCAACCATGATGGCATGTTGTCCCCAGCCAACATATTGAAACAGGAATATGTTGATATTGAAACAGGAATAAAAGCATAAAAAGCTGCAGAGGAGGAAAACATTATTACTTTTTTCTATCCTTCTTTCCTTCCTGGCCTTCAACCTCAGATGTTTGAAAACGGAGCGAAGCCACAGGTCCTGTACAGTCCCCAAAGTCTAATCAGGGTCTCCAAACTTGACAACTTTAAGACTCGTGGACTTCAACTCCCAAAATTCCTCAGGCAGCCATGGGAGTTGAAGTCCACAAGTCTTAAAGTTGCCAAGTTTGGTGGTCCCTGGTCTAAATAATTGAATTTTTTTTAAAAAAGAATTCCACACAGAAAAACACACCCGCAGCACATCTGCCCAAAAGAGGTGAATGGGCCGTGGCAGCTGAACCAACCTTGAAAATATCTGGCTTCTGCAGCAGTGCCATGAGGGAAAGAAATCCACCATAGGACCAGCCATGAATGCCAACCCGGTCTAAATCAATGAACTCGTATTGGGAAGCCAAATACTGCAAGCCTTCCACTTGGTCGCCAATTTCAATTTGTCCCTGTTGGAAGAAAAAGAAAATATGCACGGAGGAAAAATATCAGTGTTTAAATACCAAACAGCAGAGTTAGAAGGGACCTTGGAGGTCTTCTACTCCAACCCGCTGCTCAAGCAGGAGACCCAGGGGTAGGCAAGCTTGGCTCTTTTATGACTCGTGGACTTCAACTCCCAGAATTCCTGAGCCAGCCATGCTGAGGGAAAAGGGAGAGGTTTCCAAGCTGAGCCATGGCTGGCTCAGGAATTCTGGGAGTTGAAGTCCACCAGTCATAAAAGAGCCAAGCTTGCCTACCCCTGGCCTAGGCCTAGGCCGCTTTATGACTTGTGGACTTCAGCTCCCAAAATTCCTGAGCCAGTCACGCTGAGGGAAAAGGGAGAAGTTTCCAAGCTGAGCCATGGCTGGGAGTTGAAGTCCACGAGTCATAAAAGAGCCAAGGTTGCCTACCCCTGCCCTACACCATTCCAGACAAGTGGCTGTCCAGTCACTTCTTAAAAGCCTCCAGTGATGGAGCACCCACAGGTCCTGGAGGAAGGTTGATTGTTCTCACTGTCAGGAAATTTCTCCTCAGTTCTAGGTTGAATCTCTCTTTGATAACTTTCCATCCGAAACTTCCTTCTCCTGCTTTCAGGATGAGGCCTGTGTCCTTATTCAAGTGATGAAAGGACACTGAACTCAAAGCGCCTTTCTTCACATTCCCATCAAAAAAGACGAACGTGGAAAACCTTCACTCTAGCTTGTGTTTATTTGCTGTTAATGTTTACCATCACTTTTGAGGACTCTGCTCTCCCAAAACTGAGAATGAGGACAGAGAATGATCAAATTGGACTTCAACTCAAAGAATTCCTCAGCCAGCATGTCAATGATGCCAAGCCTGGCCCAGAGGATAACCCTAATTACAAAAAAGACATATTAAAAAGGCCGTTGGTTCCTTTCAGCATTTGCTAGCTCCATTCATGGGGCACTCAAAGGTACTTGAGTGGACTTTCTTGTTTTTCTTTGAGGACGTTTTGCTTCTCATCCAAGAAGCTTCTTCAGCTCTGAGTGGATGGTGTGGAACGGGAGGATTTATACTCCTTGCAGACAGCTGGTCATTTGCATCCTTTTAGAGAGTGGCTAAGAGATGCGGTGGCTCAGTGGGTTAGGACGCTGAGCTTGTCAATCAGAAGGTTGGCAGTTTGGCGGATCGAATCCCGAGTGCCACGTAACAGAGTGAGCACCTGTTACTCGTCCCAGCTTCTGCCAACCTAGCAGTTCGAAAGCACGTAAAAAATGCAAGTAGAAAAATAGGGACCACTATGGTGGGAAGGTAACAGCATTCCGTGAGCCTTTGGCGTCTAGTCATGCCGGCCACATGACCACGGAGACGTCCTCGGACAAGCGTTGGCTCTTCGGCTTTGAAACGGAGATGAGCACTGGACCCTAGAGTTGGAAACGACTAGCATGCATGTGCGCAGGAACCTTTACCTAAGGTCATTTGGAGGTTTACCTGTGTCCTCAGGGTCATCTGAGTGGTACAAATGGGTGTGGAACCTTCTTGGCTGCAGGATGTTTTTGTCCTGTGTCCCTTCACTGTTGAAGACAGGCGCAGGCTGGGGGGGGGGGATGAGTCTGTGTTGTCTGCACCTCAAACTGAAGCGCAAATGGTTCCTGCAGTCTGCAGTTTTCTGGAAATCCGTTCATAATCCATCACCCTTCGAAGGGTAATTCATCCCGAAGTGAAAGGCTAAACATTTAAGTATAAATCCTTCCATTCCCCACCATCCAGTCAGAGCTGAAGAAGCTTATTTTCTACACTTTCACAGAGAAAAAAGGGAAGACAAGTTTAAAAAAACAATTACAAAAACCTTCTTGCCTTGGTATCTCCCACTTTCGTTTCTCCACCGAAAAGCATCTATTTCCCCATTTTCAAAATTCTAGCGATGTGAAGAGTTCTAAAAATTCTGAAAAACATTCCCCTGACACTGTAATTATTCTACTCCAAACCACTTTGCTAACTAAGATGGGTCTTGCACAGGATTGTAGTCCCTCCATCAGAGATACCATCACTGTTGCAACTAGGCTAGCATTGAGAACCCAAACTTGGCTAGATCACTCCAAAGGTCCACATCTCAAAACATCCCGAATCACTGGTTGGAGACGGGCGGCTACGCAAATTGAATAAATAAATAAATAAAATCCTTTTTACAAGGAGTAACCAAATTGTACGCAGGGAGACCATACGCAGGCCATGAAACTATCACCTTGTCTCAAAGCTGCTTTTTCAAGAGGCAACTGGACTTTGTTTTTCTTTGAAGACCTTTAGTTTCTCATCCAAAAAGCATGCAAACGACCAGCTGTCTGCAAGGAGTAGAAATCCTTCCGTTCCCCACCTCCAGTCAGAGCTGAAGAAGCTTTCTGGATGAGAAGCGAAACGTCTTCAAAGAAAACAAGAAAAGTCCAGCTGCCTCTTGAAAAAGCAGCTTTGGGACAACCAAAGACCTGGATGACGGAGAATCTCCACAGTCATTCATGGGACAATTTACCATCTTATATTTGAAGGCGCCTTCAAAGTTCAGGCCTCGGTGGCAGGAACCTCGATTGTCCAGCACCACCACCACGTAGCCCAGAGAAGCCAGGGTGTTCAGTCGGAAATATTTGACTCCTTTAAAGCGGTTGTTTACAAGCTGCACCTGGAAGGATGCATTAAAAGCATCATCATCGCGGTTGATGTTGTTTTTTAAATCATCGAGGAACAATAAAGGACAGAGAACAAACAAAAAGAATCACGTATTTGACTGGTGTTCTTTGGAAATTCATATTCCAGACAAGAGTCTTAGGACGTACCAAATATTCATGTAAATTATGGCATACGTTGAGTAAATCCACAGTTCAGGTCCAAATAGAGGTATACTGTAATACAGGGTTGTTGTTTTTTACAACCAAGACTCACCTGGGGGCCCCCATAGATGAAAAGCACCGTGGGGTATTTCTTCCCGGGTTGTAAATCATGGGGCTTATACATCATTCCATAAAGCACAAATCCTGAGGAACTGTGAAAAGAGAAGATCTCTGGGGGGACGTAATCTGGGAGAGATCCTGCAGGAAGCAAAGAAGGCATGGTGAAGCAGAGAAACAGGAGAGAGAGGCCTGGCGCCGTATTTGAACAGCTTTCCTGTGGGTGTCATATCCCAAATCTATCTGCAGAAGTCAGATTTAAGTTGGAATAAACTGGCTTCAAAAGGCTGAATTTGCCTAGAAGTGGGGAAAATGGGGTACCTGAATTGGAAGGTCTCAATGCCCATTTCTGCAGCCTCAGGACCTTCCTTCCTTCCTTCCTCCCTCCCTCCCTCCCTTTCCAATTCAAACAATTTCCCTCAAAAGAAGCAAGACATTTCTGTCTTCTGGCACAATTTTTTTTAACAATCTGCCTTTCTTCCTTCCTTCTTTCTTTCTTTTGTTCCTTCCTTCTTCCCTCCCTCCCTCCCCCCCCTTTCCAATTCAAACACTTAATTTCCCTCAAAAGAAGCAAGACATTTCTGTCTTCTGGCACAAAACAAATTTTAACCATCTTCCTTCCTTTTTCCTTCCTTCCTCCCATCCCTCCCTCCCGGTTCCCCACATAAAACCAGAATGCCCCTGAGCATCGCAAGCCCCACCGCACCCTGATCGCTCCCCCCAGATCAGAAACATGCTTAGCTTCCAAGAGCAATCTGCTACCTGAGGAATGCAAAATGGTGGCCCAGAATTCCTTGGACCTGTGAGCAATCTCCTTTTCCAGGCCAGTCAGCTTGTAGAGGGAGACCTGGTGGGGGCTTTTCTGATTACTAAATTTACATATAACCATTTCACAGTCCTGCCAAAAATAAAGAGAGAGAGAGAAATGGTATCAGAGCCATAAACCAATGTTGGCTTGAATTCCAGTTCCTTCTTCAATTTCCCTCAAGAACAAGGTCAAACTCTGCTAGAGCTGGGCTGCCATTTCTTCATGACTGAGCAAATCTCCAACTCAATATAACCTAGTTGTCAGAATCCATTTATATGCCATTCATAAATCCCTATCTGTATGTTCTAAAATCTTACATCCCTCACTGGATTCTGCCATTCCTAAGGAGGAGAAGAGAAGATGTTAATTAGCTATCCTCATCCATTTGTGGCAAGGGTGTTTATTTCAGCCTGCCTGGAGGCCGTCATTAAACCAGGGGAAGAACCTTTGAACTGAGAAGAACAAAGAAAGGCAGGGGGGGAGAGATCTGGTTTGTATCTCCAATTAGAATCTGAAGGGGAGGAAGGAAATGTCGTAAAGGCATGGAAGATTCCTCTTCCCTTGGAAGGTTTGGACACCTGAACCTTTATTGATCCAGGACTGACCAAATGGACTGAGGGGGGGGGTTCACTCGGGGATACTTTAAAAGTGTCAACCTGTAACACAGTTTTCATATCCTGTCTAGATTTTCCACTGACAATCATGTTTTAGTAAAAAGTTCCTTTTTGGACAATTCTGTCTCCAAGAGTTCTTCTTTCCTAAGACATGGATTGGAGTGGGACCTGACACTAGTTCCATGTTTCTCAGCCTTGGCAACTGGAAGCTGTGCTGGCTGGGGAATTTTCGGAGTTGAAGTCTGCACATCTTCCAGTTGCCGAGGCTGAGAAACTCTGGCCTGGATATCCTGAAACTGCCACTGGCTTCAAATGTAGAAAATTCCCGTCCCCGACACAAACGGAGCAGCTGCCAAATTGGAGAAGGTTGTTAAAGGCCGAATCTAACTTTCTGCAAAACTATCCATTTTCTTTTCTTTTCTTTTTTCTTTTGACTTTGTGTGTTGTGAAACCTGACCACTATAGTTTAGAAACAAGGCTTTATTACTAGGATCTACATGTGAATGTGGATTTTGCTTATTTGCACAAAGTGGGGCACATCCACCCAACTCCAGACTGAATCTGGACATCACGCTCCGATAACTGACTTGGTGCACACCACACGTAACACCATAAAACTTGGTGGATAAACAAACTCACAGTGGCTAAGTTCACACATCCGCCTAAGCTAAAAGAAGATTACCGCAATCTATCTCTGTCTACTTCTACCGGCAGTCCTGGAGTTACGATCACAATGGAGCCCCAAATTTCTGTTGCTATTTTGTTGAATTGGCAGGCTGGAGAACTGGAGGGATGGAGAATGTGATTTACGACTGTGAGTTAAAGGAGGGAATTGTGCTTTGATACTATGTTGTCGCTGAGGAGAGGGGAATTCAGATTTTGGCTTTGACTATGTAAGTGCCAAAGTTACGCTACTCGAATAAAGATTGTTTAAGGAAAACAATGCCTCAAAGTTCTTTGAAGAGTTTCCTCTGTCGGAACCATGACACGAGACAGTTGTTGAATGAGTTCTGCCCACTTTGTCAACTTGCCCAAGTTGTTAAGTGAATCACTGCAGTTGTTAAGTGAATCACTGCGGTTGTTAAGTTAATAACACGGCTTTTAAGTGAATCTAACTTTGCTCATCAGACTGTCACCAAAGGGGATCACATGACCCCCGGGATATGACAACTATCCTAAACACATGCCAGTTGCCAAGCATCTGAATTTTGATCATGTGACCACAGAGATGCTGCAACGGTTTTAGGTGTGAAAGATGGTCATAGGTGACTTTTTCCAGTGCCGTTGTAACTTCAAATGTCATTAAATGAAAGGGTTATTAAGTCGAGGACTACCTGAACCCACTTTATGTTCAGGAGAGGACTTTCTCAAGAAGATGACCAGGTTCCCTTATAAACTGAAGGCATCATAGATTGAGATAAGATACCTGACTAACGTAGCAAGCGTGTGAGAAACCACGTTCGGTCAGTCGCTTGATCTCTCCAGGGTTCTGGTAGCTAACAACGTATAAGTGGTGTTCCAAGGCAGAATCTTTTGTACCTTCAAAATATACCAGTTTGTTAACTTCATCCACCCGGATCTGATTAAAACAAAAACAAAAACAAAAGCACAAAAACAGAAGTGGCCCATCAGGAATACCCGAGCAGCATTTTCAGTTTTTGCTTTACTGCCTGACAAGGAAGTTAATGCAGAGTTACCTAGTCACGCAGGGGTAGGCCACCTCGGCTCTTTTATGACTCATGGACTTCAACTCCCAGAATAGCTGACTCAGGAATTCTGGGAGTTGAAGTCCATGAGTCATAAAAGAGCCGAGGTGGGCTACCTCTGCCCTAGTGCTATAATATCCTCCCTAGGACCCTGCTAAGCTATTTTTCTCCGAAATGGTATTTTGTCTGAAATGGTATCGGGTCTCTTGCTTGAGCAGGGGGTTGGACTAGAAGACCTCCAAGGTCTCTTCCAACTCTATTCTGATTATTATGATTAACTCTGCTATTCTGTTAGAAATAGTCAAGAAGAGACAGGACAGCCGCTTGTGTGAAATTTAATTTAATTAATTTAATTTATTAATATTTCTATACCGCCCTTCTCCCGAAGGACTCAGGGCGGTATACAGGCACTCCTGCTTGAGTGATATAGGCACTCCTGCTTGAGTAGAAGACCAAGGTCTCTTCCAACTCTATTCTGATTATTCTGATTATTCTGATTATTCTGATTATTCTCCTGATGATTATTCTGATTATTCTGATTATTCTGATTATTATTATTATTATTATTATTATTATTATTATTATTATTATTATTATTATGTCTGCTGTTTTGTTAAGCTGGAACCACCAAAACATATTGGATAAGATAACCTTTATTGTCTTTGAAGGGAAAAGAATTAAGACGAAGGGAAAGGAATTCAGACCCGGGTCGATAGAGTTGTCCTGAACCAGCAGGGCAGCCTCGTCTCCAAAAGAACTCTGGAGAGTACACTGCCCGCTGAACTTTTATTCACCTCCAATATTACAAAAATTACATCAGTCTCACAAACAGGATACACAGAAATAATTGGATACTCAGGTGCTTATGAGATCACAAAAAACAAGATAGCATAAGATGCATGTGAAGTCTTTATCATAGCGTTTCCCAAACCTCCCACATGCCAGGCCCCCCTCCCAGCCAGGAGAGCGTGCTCTGCACTGAAGCTACGGAGAGGCCCAACTAGGAAGGCACGGAAAGGATGAAAGGTGAAAAACCAAATTCTTGGGAGACCAAATTCTGGCCGTTCCCACAGTCTTTTTTTTTTTACCGTGGGTACAGTGGCACGCATTAAACACGAAATTCTGTTGCCTGCTCTCAAAAGTGTACGCATACGTAACACGCATGTAAACATGCTATATGCAATATATGTGTATATACCTACACCCTTACCTGTAAATACATATAAATATTAACATCTAAAATCGAAAACCGAAACCCAGCTTAGCCCATTGTACCAATGACGCTACTAGGTCTGTGAGTGAGCTCGTGCCGTGCATGGGTGAACACAGATAGTGGGAGAGAATGGATTGGACTACATTCGTGATGCTTGGTTGGTGATCCCCATTGCCCATCTTTATGTCAACAGAAGGACAGGAAGAGCCAAGGAGAGGGGTAAAAAGAGAGATCAGCCTAGAATCATTACGTAGCCACAAACGAATTAAATCCAGCCCTCCTTTTGTTGCCATTGAACCATACCTACTCTAACCAGAGGCTGTTAGTTGAGAACATTCCTGTGCCTAGGCTTTTAGCAATAAATCCGTTAAAACAGCTCCACCTTCGGAAAAGAGACAGGCCTCCACATGGGAAACAAAGAAGGGTATTGCTGCTATACAGGAAGTCCTCACTTAATGACCACTATTGAGCCTGGAATTTGGGAATTTGGCAAAACCAGACATTTTATGATCTAGCAGCCATGTGGCTATGGGATATGTTAAAGGTAAAGGTTCCCTCGCACATGTGTGCTAGTCGTTTCCGACTCTAGGGGCCGGTGCTCATCTCCGTTTCAAAGCCGAAGAGCCAGCGCTTGTCCGAGGACGTCTCCCTGGTCATGCAGCCGGCATGACTAGATGCCAAAGGCGCATGGAACGCTGTTACCTTCCTACCGTAGTGGTCCCTATTTTTCTACTTGCATTTTTACGTGCTTTCGAACTGCTAGGTTGGCAGAAGCTGGGACGAGTAACAGGCGCTCACTCTGCTACGCGGCACTCGGGATTCGACCCACCAAACTGCCGACCTTCTGATCGACAAGCTCAGTGTCCTAACCCACTGAGCCACCGCGTCCCTTCTATGGGATATGTTAAGATACCACAATAATCTCAGGCAAATGTTGAAGGGTTTAAAAGTCCGGTTGAATTTTATCGATTCAAGGAAAGGGAGACCAAGCAACTTACGTTTGAGCCGTGTCGGCCAAGCACTTCCCATTCTCCACCAGTGATAGTCAGCTCTTCTTTGACATGACACAGGAAGTCACCTACAAGGAGATGAAGGTTAAGGGAGTCCACAGGCGCCCTTCCTCACCTCATCCGAGCAGCATCTTTTCCGCACACCGAAGAGGCACGCAGAAAATTGGAACACCGCGCAAGTCTCTTCTTATGCCAATAAAAGATTTGGCATAAGTTAGCCAGAACAGGGCATGTAAGGGAATTGCCCCATCTTCAGAAAAGAGGCAGGCCTCCACTTCACACCCTGTATAGTCTTGCTGCAGGCAGTCCTCAATTAACAAACACAATCAAGCCCAGAATTTTGGGTTGTAAGTTATTGCAGCTGTCAAGCGGGTCACCCCGTGACCTGACGTACTTTTGTCAATGTCGTCGTAACTTTGAACAATCAGTAAACAGAGGGTTATAAGCTGAGGACTCCCTGTAATGAATTTTGAGGCCTTCTGCACGTGGGTCCAACTTCTTCCATTTATTAAGACCCAAGAAGCAAAATCAGAGGTTACCTGGAGCTGGAAGTCCCCCCAAAGATCGTTTGTATTTGCTCTCTTTTAAAACGGTGGAGATTTTGTACAGATGTCGGAATCCTGTTTTGCACTCGGAGGCAAAGATGAATTCTATGACATCCTCCTGAGTTTGGGGGAAAATATGGAAGATGTCGTGGATCTGCGGAAGTAAGGAAGAGGGGCAAGTCAAAACAAAGACTAGGAAAACGAGGATGGTTAGTTCAAAAACGATTCACAGGGAGGTCCCCCACTGACAACGGATCACTTAACGACTATTCGAAGTTATGACAGACCTCCCTAAGGCTGTGACCCGAGTTTTGACGTTTTGATGACCAGTACAGTAATCCTCGAGTTACGATCACTTAGTTATGTGGCTAAGTGCAACATTTGTTAAGTGAGCTTGCGCCACTTTAGGACTTTTCTTGTCACAGTTGTTAAGGGAATCACTGCAGTTCTGAAATTAGTCACAGTTGTTAAGTGAATCCGGCTTCCTCCATTGACTTGGCTTGTCAGAAGGTCGCAAAAGGGGATCATGTGACCCTGGGAAAGGTGCAACCGTCGTAAATAGGAGTCACTTGCCAAGCTTCTGAATTTTGATCATGTGACCACGGGGATGGTGCAACAGTTGTGTGAAAAACAGCCATTGCTTCCTTTCTTCAGTCACTAAATGAACTGTTGTAAGTCGAGGACAGCTTATACTCCCCAAATGTGGTTGGGGTAGGGGCCGTCAACATAAATGTAATAAGAGGCCCCTGATTTTGTTTTTATCAAAAATTTTTACGGGGTTGGGGAGGGGGGTGGGCGATAGGGGTTGTCTGGCTTTGGGGGGCGGCCAATCAACCATAGTTCAGGCCAGACTTGGGTCTGACCGCGCGGGGGGAGAACGAGGGGTCGTTGTCTCCGGGGCTCATGAGCGGGTCGTGGGATTACCAATTCCCACGACGGGGAATGGCAGCAGGCGGATAGACAGGGGGCCATATCGTTACCGGGAGCGCCGTCTCCGCTATTTGCAAGCGGTGGGGCGCTCCGACCCTCTGCTTCTTTCCCGAGGTTCAGGGAGCGATGATGTGCAGCCTCCTGAGCTCCGGCTGATGTACCTGAATGCCAGGTCCGTGGTCAACAAGGCTCCCCTTATTAGGGATTTAGTTGAGGGTGAGCATGCGGACCTGGCTTGCATCACGGAGACTTGGTTGGGCCCAGAGGGTGGGGTCCCTTTGGTTGATCTTTGCCCACCAGGCTTCCGGGTGCTACACCAGCCTCGAGCTCAGGGTAGGGGTGGGGGTGTGGCGGTGATCGTTAGGGAGACCTTATGTCCGCGGGAGACCACCGTTCCTCAGATAGTCGGGTGTGAGTCTCTCTTCATGAGATTTGGCTCTGGGGCGCAGTTGGGCTTGCTGCTCGTGTACATTTCGCCTAGTCGCGTAGCGGCAGCCCTGCCCGAGCTGCTCGATGTCCTCTCAGGGTTGGTGGTTGAGTTCCCCAAACTTATAGTTTTGGGAGACGTCAACCTACCATCCCTGGGAGGTTCATCTGAGCTTGCTCGGGAGTTCATGGCTTCCATGACGGCCATGGACCTGACGCAGCTAATTTCTGAGCCAACTCATGAGGGAGGCCACACCCTTGACCTGATTTTCTTATCTGGACGGTGGTTGGATGATCTTGGTGGGGGCTTTCCATTTATTATGCCCCTGTCATGGACCGATCATCACCTCCTGCGGCTGGTCTTCCATTTTGCCACCCCCCGCCGTGGAGGTACGGAGCCAACTAGATGGTACCGCCCCAGACGCCTAATGGATCCTGAGAGATTCCAAGCGGCGCTGGGGTCTCCACCTGCCTCCATTGCTCACAGCTCGGCGGATGCCTTAGTGGAAGCCTGGGAAAGGGCAGCCACTGAGGCACTCGACCGGGTTGTACCCTTGCGGCCCCTGACCCGGCGCAGATCCCAGCGAGCTCCATGGTTCTCCGCGGAGCTCCGGGAGATGAAGCGTCGGAAACGGGGCCTAGAGAGCTGCTGGAGGTCCAGCCGATCTGAACCCGACCGATTGCAGTTAAGAACCTACATTAGGTCTTATCTCGCTGCGATGAGGGAGGCGAGGTGTAATTACTTCTCCACCCTCATCGCGTCCGCAGATAATCGCCCGGCCGCCTTGTTTAGGGTGACTCGCTCCCTTCTTAATCAGGAGGTGAGGGAGGATCCCTTGCAGGGTCGTGCCGAGGAGTTTGGTCAACATCTGTCGGATAAAATCGCTCGGATTCGGACCGGTTTGGACTCCAGCTGGGCAGAGTCTGACGATCAGGACACGGGCGGTCTTGTCAATGTTATCTGGGAGGAGTTTGATTCTGTGACCCCTGATGAAGTGGACAGGATTATGGGGAAGCTGAGTTCCACCACATGTTTATTGGACCCGTGCCCTTCTTGGCTGGTTTATGCAGCTAGGGAGAGGACACGAGGCTGGCTCCAGGCGGTTATATCTGCTTCTTTGAGTGAGGGTTGTTTCCCCACCATCTTGAAGGAGGCGGTGGTGAGACCTCTCCTCAAGAAGCCTGCCTTGGACCCAGCTGTATTGAACAACTTTCGTCCAGTCTCCAACCTTCGCTTTCTTGCGAAGGTTGTTGAGAGTGTGGTGGCGCATCAGCTCCCTCTGGTCCTGGATGAAGCGGATTATCTGGACCCTTACCAATCGGGTTTCAGGCCCGGGCACAGCACGGAGACGGCATTGGTCGCTCTGGTGAATGATCTCTGGAGGGCTCGGGATAGGGGGTATTCCTCTGTCCTAGTCCTATTAGACCTCTCGGCGGCTTTCGATACCATCGACCATGGTATCCTGCTGCAGCGTCTCAGGGGATTGGGAGTGGGAGGCACGGTTTTTCAGTGGTTCTCCTCCTATCTCCTGGGACGCTCGCAGTCGGTGTTGGCAGGGGGGCAGAGGTCGACCCCTAGGACTCTCGCTTGTGGAGTTCCTCAGGGGTCGGTCCTCTCGCCTCTCCTGTTCAACATCTATATGAAACCGCTGGGTGAGATCATTCGTGGTTTTGGAGTTGGGTATCATCAATATGCTGATGATACCCAACTTTTTATTTCGACCCCAAACCACCCCAGTGATGCCCTCGCTGTGATGTCCCGTTGCCTGGAGGCGGTTCGGGTCTGGATGGGGAGGAACAGACTTCAACTCAACCCTGACAAGACTGAGTGGCTGTACATTCCGGCTTCCCGAGACACCTGGGATGTTCCACCTCTTTCTATGGGGGGTGAGCTTTTACCCCCTGTGGATAGGGCTCGCAACTTGGGAGTCCTCCTAGATTCACGACTCACTTTGGAGGATCACATAGTGGCCGTGACTAGGGGGGCTTTTGCCCAGGTTCGCCTGGTGCGCCAGTTGCGGCCCTATCTGGACCGGGAGGCCTTGTGTACGGTCACTCATGCGCTCGTGACCTCTCGCCTAGACTACTGTAACGCTCTCTACATGGGACTTCCCTTGAAGACTACTCGGAGGCTCCAACTGGTACAGAATGCGGCCGTGAGAGTTGTCTTGGGAGTTTCCCGGTACTCCCATGTTACACCTTTGCTCCGTGAGCTGCATTGGTTACCAGTTGTCTTCCGGGTAAGGTTCAAGGTTTTGGTTATGATCTTTAAGTCCCTACATGGCATGGGTCCGCGATACCTCGAGGACCACCTGCTGCCGGCGTCGACTCCCCTCCGCCCTGTGCGCGCCCACAGAGAGGGCCTCCTCAGGGTGCCTCCTGTCAGGGAATGTCGACTGGTGGCCCCCAGGGGGAGGGCCTTCTCTGTGGGTGCTCCGGCGTTATGGAACCAACTGCCGGTTGAGCTCCGGATGGCATCAGACCTCCGATCCTTCCGTCGCGGGTTGAAGACCCATTTATTTGAACTAGCGGGTCTGGCCTGATGGGGGTACTTGGGTTTTTTATAGGTTTGTTTTATTATTCTGGTTTTAACTTGGGCATTAATTTAATTATCTTTTAATGTTTGTACTGTTGTTTATATTTATGCCCTGTGAACCGCCCTGAGTCCCTTAGGGAGAAGGGCGGTATAAAAAAATCTCATTAAAAAAAAAAAACAAACTAAAACTAAAACTAAACATTTTAGGCGCTCAGCAATCAGCCTACATTTACAACCGTTTCTGAAGTCACATGACCACAATTTATTTATTATTTATGGAAAACAGTGTTTACTTCCGGTTTCTGGCAAAAAAAACAAAACCACCCAGGCTGGACAACATATTCAATTAATGACTTTGACATTTACTTAATGACACCCACCCCTGCAAAACATTACACAGGTGTGTGCTATCATGTCTGGACCCGCTTAATAATTAGCAGAATTTACAACCATAATTCCAGGGTCGTAGCTGGAGGATGAACTATATTTGTTCAACATTTATAGCTACCCAACTGGCCCTCTATCAAATCTAGCAGCTGACTACATATAAAACAAAGTACACATCAAAACAACATTAGACCCAACTGGCTTTCATACCTAAGCAGAACTAGAACTCACCATCGCCTGGTGATTGGCCCAAAGTCACTCAGTTGGCTTTTGTGCCTAAGGCAGAACTAGAATTCACCATCTCCTGGTGATTGGCCCAAAATCACCCAGCTGGCTTTCATCCCTAAAGTGGGACTAGAACTCACAATTTCCGAATTTCTAGCCTGGTATTTTCACCACTAGTGAAAAGTAGCTCTGTGCATGACTAGATTAACAATGCAGACTTTCAAAAGTCCCTTCAATTTCTATCAATACAGTCAATTCCTGGGCTCTGCCTTCCACCCCCCCCCAAGGTGGCGGCGCGTTCACACGCAGCGGCCCTGAGCTCCCGGTACTGGTGTGTGGTGATTGGAATAATGTGTGTATGGATGAGTGTGCACAGTGTAGTGCGAGGGGCTAAATTAGAATTTTATGTATGACTGACTTGCGAGGCCGGTGTGTTGTGCAATTAGTTCACATGGTGTAACAAGATGGTGGGTTTGTTGTCACTGTGAGCTGTGGTGGTGGTGGGGGCATGAAGGGAGGCTCAGCCAATCTCAGTGTATACATGGTTGTACTTTGACAATAAAGGTTCATTCATTCATTCAGCTAGCCAACTCTTCCTGCTGATCGAAAAGCTTTTTTTGTCAAACTTCATTAGCTGATTTCCTTCCTCTATCTCTCTGGACTTATACTCCGTCCCAACAATTCCATCCAAAGCTAGAGAACTTTTAGCAGGCCTATCCTGAAGGAATACATCCTTACATTTATCCAGATGTCTGTTGTTTCTTCGTAAATGATCAAAGGGGTAACGGAGTCAGGCACGGCATCAATTAATTTCTGTCTCTCCATGGCGTCCTCTTCCATGGGGATAAATAAGGCTGGGGGAAGCAAAGCAATCTGCAGCTGGGTTTGAGAACGATCCAGCAGGATGGCCCAGGCACTAGCGGAAAGGAATGGGAAATCAGAAACCAGAAGGTGCCACCATCGTGCAATATTACTTGATGCTTTATCTCCTGGATCTGAGCCGACAGACAAGGAACCTCCTGAAGTTATGGGGCCTCCATCACGGAAGGTGTATTCAAGAAAAGATTGGACAGCCTGGGATGGTCTGAGGGTTCTCGCATTGGGTGTAGGGGTGGACTAGAAGATCTCTAGGCTCCCTTCCAACCCAAGGATGCTCTGAAACACCAGGGCTCAGAACAGCCCAATCCAAACCTGAGCAAATGGAGGAATGATAGAATACGTACTATTTTCCGTCTTGTGTCCATCCTGCTCTGGCGATATATTCTACTGCATCGAATAAGATTTCAAAGGGTTGGACCAATTCTTTGTCAACAACATCCAAAATCTTCAGGGAAGAGGTAAAAATGCCAATTAGAAAACCCACTAATATCTTTCTCCAAAGTATATTAAGAGGCATGGAATGCCAAATGAAGGACAAATTCCGGATAATAATATACTTGGGTCATAATCTCTTTCCAGGAACCTTCACAGGTTTCATAGTTTGTATGGCTCTTAACTTCCTCCCATTATGTTATTTCGAATCTGTCGGGCAGGAATGATCTGTAACAATGCCCATAATCCTACATTTTTGCTTTCCTTGGAGTTTCCTCAGCCATACATAGTGGCACAAGTTGCTATTTTCAAACAGCAAACATAAAAAATCGAGTGTTTTCACCTGAAATTTGGTATGATGCTACGAACCACATTGACGGGAGGAAGGGAGAAAGAGAAGAAGGGAAGAGAAGGGAAATTCTTATCTTGCCTGCAGACCTTCTATAACACCTGTGTTTCAAACTTTGCAACTTGAAGATGTATGGACTGGTTGGGGAATTCTGGAAGCTGAAGTCCACATACAATTGCAAGAAAAAGTATGTGAACCCTTTGGGATTACGTGGAGTTTTGCATGAATTGGCCATAAAATGTGCTCTAAACGTCATGTAAGTCACAACAATATAAAAACACAGTCTGCTTAAAGTAATACTACACAAACATTAGCTGTTGTCATGTTTTAATTGAACATAAGATGGAAACATTCACAGTGCAGGATGGAAAAAGTATGTGAACCCCTAGCCTAATGACTTCTCCAAGAGCTAATTGGAGCCAGAAGTGAGCCAACCTTGACTTCAATCAGTGTGATGATATTGGGTGTGTTGCTGACAGCTGTCCTGCCCTTTAAAAACACACACCTGTTTTGGGTTTACTGGTCTCAAGAAGCACTGTCTGATGTGAACCATGCCTCGCAGAAAAGAGCTCTCAGAAGACCTATAATCAAGAATTGTTGACTTGCATATAGCTGGAAAGGGTTACGAAAGTATCTCCAAAAGCCTTGATGTTCATGTGTCCACGGTAAGACAGACTGTCTACAAATGGAGAAAGTTTACCACTGTTGCTACTCTCCCTAGGCGTGGTCGTCCTGTAAAAATGACTGCAAGAGCACAGCGCATAATGCTTAATGAGGTAAAGAAGAATCCTAGAGTGTCAGCTAAAGACCACATGCTAACATTTTTGTTGACACATCTACAATAAGGAAAACATTAAACAAGAATGGAGTACGTGGGAGGACACCACGGAGGAAGCCATTGCTGTCCAAAAAAAATATTGCAGCACGTTTGAAGTTTGCAAAAGAGCACCTGGATGTTCCACAGCACTACTGGCAAAATATACTGTGGACAGATGAAACCAAAATTGAGTTGTTTGGGAAAAACACACAACACTATGTGTGGAGAAAAAAAGGCACAGCACACCAACATCAAAACCTCATCCCCACTGTAAAACATGGCGGAGGGAGCATCATGGTTTGGGGCTGTTTGCTGCCTCAGGGCCTCGACGGATTGTTGTCATTGATGGGAAAATGAATTCGAGTTTATCAGGACATTTTGCAGGAAAACGTACGACCATCTGTCCACCAACTGAAGCTCCGCAGAGGATGAGTGATGCAACAGGACAATGACCCAAAGCATACAAGTAATTCAACAAAACAATGGCTTCAACAGAACAGAATACGCCTTCTGGAGTGGCCCAGTCAGAGTCCTGACCTCAACCCGATTGAAATGCTGTGGCATGACCTTAAGAGAGCGATTCACACCAGACATCCCAAGAATATTGCTACACTGAAACAGTTTTGTGAAGAGGAGTGGTCCAAAATTACTCCAGATCGTTGTGCAGGTCTGATCTGCAACTACAGGAAACGTTTGGTTGAGGTTATTGCTGCCAAAGGAGGGTCAACCAGTTATTAACTCCAAAGGTTCACATACTTTTTCCACTCTGCACTGTGAATGTTTCCATCTTATCTTCAATTAAAACATGACAAAAGCTAATGTTTGTGTAGTATTATTTTAAGCAGACTGTGTTTTTCTATTGTTGTGACTTACATGACGTTTAGAGCGCATTTTATGGCCAATTCATGCAAAACTCCACGTAATCCCAAAGGGTTCACATACTTTTTCTTGCAACTTGTATCTTCAAGTTGCAAAGTCTGAAAAACACTTTGATAACACTTTGACATGATTGCCTCACCCACTCTAACCAATTTTTAATCTCCAAAAGTTTCCTCGTCCTGTCTTTGTGACAAGCCTCTTCTTTCTCATCTAGGACCTGACCAGGTGGCTGGGCGTGCTTTTCGAATTAAGCCATAACTTCTCATGTCCCACAGCATCACATTATTAAGCCCTAGTTTGTAATCACCACTCATTACCCTATAAGCCAGAATGGCTTGTCTATGCTAAGTCATCAGCCCCAAGGCCAAATCAACCACTCTGTGGGTTTGTGCAATGGGGAACCAAACTATGGTTTATAGCAAGGCACTTTTGTGACTCAGGACACTAGAGTGGATTCAACGCACCACAGTTCAACCAATACAAGGCATCACACTATAGACATTTATTCGAGAAAAAAAACCAGAGCAGGCTTACTCTGCCATCCGAATCAAGAGTTATTTCAGATAACTTGAAAGTGACTTTGGGATTTGCAGTACCTATAAGAGAAAAAAAACCATTATGAGTTACAGAGGAATTAAAGCAGGGGTCTTCTAACTTGGCCCTTTTATGACTTATGGACTTCAACTCCCAGAATTCCTCAGCCAGCGTGCCTGGCTAAGTAATTCTAGGAGTTGAAGTCCACAAGCCATAAAAGAGCCAAGTTTGAAGACCCCTGAATTAAAGGCTCCTGATTATGTTTGTTTTCCAAGGTCAGTTGGTATCCACATTCTGATGCTTAGGGCAATGTTTCTCAACCTCAGCTACTTCAAGAGGTGTGGACATCAACTCCCAGAATTCTCTAGCCAGCACACCTCTTGAAGTGGCTGAGGTTGAGAAACACTGGGCCCTTTCTGGAATGTCCCACCAGGTTCTCTCACCTGTCTTGGGATACCGAAAAGAATCCGTCCTCCTGGTTTCCAACATGGGGGATGTGACATGAATAACTTCCACCTCTGACTCGTCGTTTTCTTCATAGAGAATTCTAAGAATTTTTCTTCCGTCAGCAACTACCAAGAGAGACACCCAAAGAAAGGCCAATGTATCTGACTCCTCCTCAACAGCTTCTGTCTGATGGTTTGCCTTCCAAGAGACAGCCCAACTTTGAAACCTGGTGCCTCTGATCCTAGTTGGCTACAGCAAACCAGCATTCTGGTCAAAGATTTAAACTAGGAGGGTTGAGACCAAGAGCCAATTGCATCCTTTGACGCAGAAGCCATCTTAGTGGCTATGCTACCTCTCAAGATTATCATGAGTCAAGAATAAGAAAGGGTCAAGCAGAGCCATCATGAGGTTTGGGAGAAAAGGCAAGATTTATATCAGAATCCAAAGATTTGTTTTTGGGTGTGTGTGTGTGTGTTGCAGAACTAGCAGGATGGCAAATGTGGCTTCAGAATACATAGAATAGGATTGGAAGGGACCTTGGAGATCTTCTAGTCCAGGCATGTCAAACTCGCGACGTCACATGACATCACGCGACGTATTGGAACTTTTTCCCATTGCCGAAAATGGGATGGGCGTGGTTTCTCCGTGATGCTCCGGCCTGCGGGCTGGCAGTTTGACACCCCTGTTCTAGTCTAACCCCCTCCTCAAGCAGGAGACCCTATACCATTCCGGACAAATGGTTGTCCAGTCTCTTCTTAAAAACCTCCAGTGATGAAGCACTAGCACATCTGGAGGCAGGTTGTTTCACTGTTTAATTGTTCCCATGTCAGGAAATTTCTCCTTAATTTCTCTTTAATGATCTTCCACCTGTTACTTCTTGTCCTGCCTTCAGGTTCTTTGGAGAACAGGTCGACCCCCTTTTCTGTGACAGACGTTCCAATATTGGAAGACGGTTATCATGTCATCTGTAGTCCCTCTCTTCATTAGGCTAAGGGTAGGCAACCTTGGCTCTTTTATGGCTCGTGGACTTCAACTCCCAGAATTCCTGAGCCAGCTATGCTGGCTCAGGAATTTTGGGAGTTGAAGTCCACAACTCATAAAAGAGCCAACCGTTGCCTACCCCTGGGCTAGACATAAGAGCCATAACACAAACCCAGCCAACTAGCAAGTCCAGATTAAAACAAGCTTAGCACCTTACGTACATAGTCTTTTAAGTTTAGTTTAGTTTAGTTTAGTTTTATTAAATTTTTATACCGCCCTTCTCCCGAGGGACTCAGGGCGGTGAACAGGGCATATGATAAAAATACAAAACTACAAAAGTTAAAATAGAATTAAATTAATGCCCAAGATAAAACTATAAAATATACAAATATTTAAAACCCAAATTAACTCCCCATCAGGCCAGGCCAGCTTGTTCAAACAGGTGGGTCTTTAACCCGCGTCGGAAGGAGCGGAGATCCGGTGCCATCCGGAGCTCCACCGGCAGTTGATTCCACAAAGCCGGGGCGCCCACAGAGAAGGCCCTCCCCCTGGGGGCCACCAGCCGGCATTCTCTGACTGGAGGCACCCTGAGGAGGCCCTCTCTGTGGGAACGCACAGGGCGGAGGGGAGTTGACGCCGGCAGCAGGTGGTCCCCGAGGTATTCCGGACCCATGCCATGTAGGGGCTTAAAAACCATCACTAAGACCTTGAACCTCACCCGGAAGACAACTGGTAACCAATGTAGCTCGCGGAGCAAAGGTGTAACATGGGAGTACCGGGAAACTCCCAAGACAACTCTCGCGGCCGCATTCTGTACCAGTTGGAGCCTCCGAGTGGTCTTCAAGGGAAGCCCCATGTAGAGAGCATTACAGTAGTCAAGGCGAGAGGTCACGAGCGCATGAGTGACCGTACACAGGGCATCCCGGTCCAGATAGGGCCGCAACTGGCGCACCAGGCGAACCTGGGCGAAAGCCCCCCTAGTCACAGCTGCTACATGATCTTCCAAAGTAAGTCGTGAATCTAGGAGGACTCCCAAGTTGCGAGCCCTATAAACGGGGGGTAACAGCTCACCCCCCATAGAAAGAGATGGAACATTTTGAATGTCCCGGGATGCTGGAATGTACAGCCACTCAGTCTTGTCCGGGTTGAGTTGAAGTCTGTTCCTCCCCATCCAGACCCGAACCGCCTCCAGGCAACGGGACATCACAGCGAGGGCATCACTGGGGTGGTTTGGGGTAGAAATAAAAAGTTGGGTATCATCAGCATATTGATGATACCCAACTCCAAAACCACGAATGATCTCACCCAGCGGTTTCATGTAGATGTTGAACAGGAGAGGCGAGAGAACCGACCCCTGAGGAACTCCACAAACGAGAGACCTAGGGGCCGATCTCTGCCCCCCTGCCAACACCGACTGCGAACGTCCCAGGAGATAGGAGGAGAACCACCGAAGAACTGTGCCTCCCACTCCCAATCCCCTGAGACGCCGCAGCAGGATACCATGGTCGATGGTATCGAAAGCCGCTGAGAGGTCTAATAGGACTAGGACAGAGGAACATCCCCTATCCCGAGCCCTCCAGAGATCATTCACCAGAGCGACCAATGCCGTCTCCGTGCTGTACCCGGGCCTGAAACCCGATTGGTACGGATCCAGATAATCCGCTTCATCCAGGACCAGAGGAAGCTGATGCGCCACCACACTCTCAACAACCTTCGCAAGAAAGCGAAGGTTGGAGACTGGACGAAAGTTGTTCAACACAGCTGGGTCCAAGGCAGGCTTCTTGAGGAGGGGTCTCACCACCGCCTCCTTCAAGACGGTGGGGAAATTACCCTCACTCAAAGAAGCAGATATCACCGCCTGGAACCAGCCTCGTGTCCTCTCCCTAGCTGCATAAACCAGCCAGGAAGGGCACGGGTCCAATAAACATGTGGTGGAGCTCAGCCTCCCCATAATCCTGTCCACTTCATCAGGGGTCACAGAATCAAACTCCTCCCAGATAACATTGACAATTGTGACTATAATGAAGCCTGTCTATCACAGTCGTAACTGGCGACATTTATTACATTGTCTGCAGCAATTGTAAACCACATGTCTTGGTTGTCAATGGATTGCTCTGGGCCAGTTTGCCAAAAACTGGACATAAATGCTAGTTTTTGGAAAAAAAAACCATTGTAAATCAGTCTCATGGCCGCAGAACATCCCAAACAGCTATAAATACAGCCCAAAATTGCTGAGTCCCTGATGTGTGGTCATGACGGCTGGGGGGACCATTGGAACTTTGAACCCAGTTTATAAATTTCCCCCAGGTAGGTCCACTGGAGCTTCAAATGATTTCTTAGGCGACAGGACTACTTGTGTTCTTCTGCCAAGATTCATTATTACTTGTATGTACACTGAGAGCTTATGCACCGGAGACAAATTCCTTGGGTGTCCAACCACACTTGGCCAATAAAGAATTCTACCTTTAGTAAAGTGTGTTTTTACTAAACACGAGTTCAAGCTTCTTTTTGTTCTAAAGGCCAAGGTGGGATGGCTGACATCCGGGAAGTTAAGTCAACTTCTTGAGCTGCACACCTTGGTCACTTACTTGGCTCAGCGGCTGGGCACCACCAGTAGCCTGTGTATCTGTCAAACTCCTCCTGCAGCACAAAGGTAGCAACTCCAGCAGACTTGGGATCCTCTTCAATGCTGGCAAGTTCTGTGCAGGCAACATAAGAGGCAAAAGGAGGGAGATTAAACAACTGTTGCAATCTGCAAAATGTCCAGGATGCTGCCCAGAATTGCTAAGATCCAATGGCTGCGCCTCCTGCGGTCACAATTCCCATGTTGGGTGTTGGCAACTGGACGGCATTTATAGCCATTTGCAGCATCAAACGGTTGTGTTTTACAAGCATTTTGCTGAAAAACCAGCATTTACGACCGCTGAAAAAAGCTCATAAAATCTGATCGGTCATCTGGATCACCCAATTTATGACCACCCTGAACTATGACCGGGATGTGCAGGCTCCGTTACACTGTTGTAAGTCAAGGACAACCTCTAGTTGAGTTTAAACTTTAAGTAATATGCAATACACTGGTAATCCGAAGGCAGCACACAGGAGAACTCAAGCTGGAAACTCCCCAATAAACATTCAGACAAGGAGGGCTTCATTTGGAAAACCCAACCATGATTTAAAATCAGAAGGAAACCTAATCAGGATATGAAAATAAGCCACGGTTTGATCAAATCAGCTGCCATTAATAGTTCTACAGCTATCTGGCTTTGAGAGGAAAGTTTGGGTCATCCACCATGCTAATGCAAAGTATCATTCATTTTTCCAAACCCAGTCAATTCTACTTTATTTAACAAACCATCATTCAACAAACCATGGATTAGCCAGCATCACCTTTATGTACAAAAGTTAACCTCCACTCTTCTTGGGTCGCCAGATTGGAGATCCAGATATCATTGCTGTGAATAAAGGCAATCCAGTTGGGGTCTGCTGGGCAGATTTTCGGATCCATCCGAATATTAGGGCAACTGGTCTCAACCAGATTGGGCTGCAAAGGCTGTTGCTGTAACGATAAAAGAACACGGAAAGGGCTCTTTTGAACTACGTACTTGCTCCTCCTGGATCAATGTGTGAAATAAAGAGCAGCTCAAGATGAGACGTTGAACAGGATAGGCCAGCTACCTGATACCTTCAGAAGGCTGGAGAACATAAAGCCCCCTTTGTTTTCACAGAGTCAGCAAGATGCTGACTCTGTAAACCACATAGCAAAGCATGAGGAAATGGTACATACATCTAAGTGCTACTGCCATTGTTGTGGGGAAAACAGGAAGAGGAAATAGTATTAAGTATGTCCGCTGCCTTGAGTTATTTATGAGAAATAATAATGGTGGGATATACTATAAATGTAAGGGATGTGGTGGCTCAGTGGGTTAGGACGCTGAGCTTGTTGATGAGAAGATCGGCAGTTTGGCGGATCGAATCCCGAGTGCCGCATAGCAGAGTGAGTGCCTGTTACTCGTCCCAGCTTCTGCCAACCTAGCAGTTCGAAAGCACGTAAAAATGCAAGTAGAAAAATAGGGTGGGAAGGTAACAGCATTCCGTGCGCCTTTGGCATCTTGTCATGCCGGCCACATGACCACGGAGATGTCCTCGGACAAGCGCTGGCTCTTCGGCTTTGAAACGGAGATGAGCACCGGCCCCTAGAGTCGGAAACGACTAGCACGCATGTGCGGGGGAACCTTTACCTTTATACTGTAAATAAATAATAATAACAGAAGGACTCGATAGATGGATAAAAATGCCAAATTCAGTCTAAATATTTGACACACTATGTAACCAACTATAATCATAATAATAATCAAGCAGCAAGTCTGCTCCAAAGCTCCAGCAGGAAATGATAGTTGTGTTCTGTACCAGCCTACTACCGGCCTTGCAGAAAGGCAACCCCTGTACAAACGGTAGAGACTGGAAAACAACTGAGGCTGGAAGGCGTCTGCCAAGTTTAATTCACAAGCAAAACAACAGAACAAGAAACAAAATACCGGAACTTTGATCCTCAAACGGAGCGGTTGCTTTCAGCAACCAGCCCTTCCCCAAACACTCCTTTTATTAGAGTTCAGGGCGTGGCCTCCCTGTGCCTCCTTCCGAGGAGTCCCACAGCCTTTCTCTGCTTGTTCCTGCTTGACTGCCTCCTGCGTCGGGCGTCCTTGAACAGGGCCAGCTGTGGGTCATCATCATCCGCACTGTCGGGCTCGCGCAGCTGAGAAGAGGGCCCTGGCTGGGGGCTCTGCGAAGCCTCCAAGCCATCATCAGCAAGTTCGTCTTCAACACCCTCCTCCTCCCCCTCGTCTGAGTCATCCGAGACATCCGAGCCGGCTGCCGGACCCACAGGCTGGCCCTGAATCACAACAAGTTGGAGGTTCGGAGAGAAGGAGAACCATCCAGGTCCTTCTCCAATGTTTATGATAGAATTTTTCTTCCTGCTTCACCAGAAACAGCATCCAACCCCTGCTCAGGCAGGAAACCCTCAAATGGTAATAGAAATAGGAAAAGGATAGGACAGAATAAGAGTAGAGTAGAGTAGAAGAACAGAACAGAACAGAACAGAACAGAACAGAACAGAAAATATGGAACGGAGTGGAGTGGAGTACGGTAGACTAGACTAGACTAGACTAGACTAGAGTAGAATAGAACAGAATAGAATAGCAGAGTTGGAAGGAGCCTTGGAGGTCTTCTAGACCAACCCCTGCTCAGGCAGGAAACTCTATACCATTTCAGACAAATGGTTGTCCAGTCTCTTGGTATAACAGAATAGAGCTGGAAGGGACCTTGGAGGTCTTCCAGTCCAGCCCCCTGCTCAGGCAGGAAACCCTACCATTTCAGGCAAATGGCTGTCCAGTCTCTTCTTAAAAACTTCCAGTGTTGGAGCATTCACAGCTTCTGGAGGCAGGTTGTTCCACTGATTAATTGTTCTGTCAGGAAATTTCTCCTTAGTTCTAGGTTGTTTCTCTCTTTGGTTAGTTTCCATCTGTTGCTTCTTGTCCTGCCTTCAGGTGCTTTGGAGAATAGCTTGACTCCCTCTTCTTTGGGGCAGCCCCTGAGATACTGGAACACTGCTGTCATGTCACCCCTCACCCTTCTCTTCATTAAACTACACATACCCAATTCCAGCAACCGTTCCCTATGTGTTTTAGCCTCCAGTCCCCCAATCATCTTTGTTGCTCTTCTCTGTACTCTTTCTAAAGTCTCAACGTCTTTTTTGCATGGTGGTGACCAAAGCTGGATGCAGTATTCCAAGTGTAGTCTTACCAAGGCATTATAAAGTGGTATTAAATTATTTTGCCCAATGCTACCAGCAAGGAACAACAATTTCCCACAACCACTCACCGTAAACCCATTTGGGCCGCCATCTTTGACATGATAGATCCCACTGCCAGCTTGGAATAAAAATGTGCCACTTTCCTGGTGATAATCGTAGGAAGAGATCCCAACGGTGCCGATGCGTTTCCTCTCCCGCAGCAACTCTTCCTCTCGTGAGTACATCCCATAATCCAGGCTGGCCTGACATGAGAGGACAGGGTCAGAAGAACGTGCGGGAAAACAAAACTGTTTATTACAGATAGTTCTTGACTTACAACCATCCATTTAGTGACAATTCGAAATTACAATGACACTGAAAAAATAGTGACACGATCGTTGTTCACACTTATGACCATTGCAGCATCCGTGACACGTGATCAAAATTCAGACACTTGGCAACTGGCTCCTATTTATGACGACTGCAGTGTCCCAGGGTTCATGTGATCCCCTTTTGCAACCTTCTAACAAAGTCAACGGGGAAGCCAGATTTATTTAACAACCATGTTGCTAACTTAGCAACTCCAGTGATTCATTTAACAACCGTGGCAAGAAAACCTGTACAATGGGGTAAAATGTACTTAACAAATGTCTCACTTAGCAACATAAAAATTTGGCCTTAATTGTGGTTGTACGTCCAGGACTACCTGCACTGGCTATAACAAGAGTCTAATTATGCTGCATCTGCTCCCCTATGATAGTCCAGTTGAATTAGGGGGATGTTTGCTTCGGCTGCTTCTGGATGCTCTCTTGTTGCTTTGGCCTTAAACCAAGTTTCATCCTCTTTTGCTTGTATAATGGCTCCTGTATCCAGGTACTCTTCAACTTATGACTGGAATAGTCATAAGGTTGTGCCCAGTCATAGGTTGTGCCCATCATTATGTGGGTCACCGTGCCACTGTGCCCAATTTTATCACTTTTCAGCGGCAGTTCATAAATGGACACTGCAGCTTGAATGAACCCAAGTGTTAAGTGAATTCACTGTCTGCAATGGCCCTATTTTGCTGGAAAGGTGAAGTAAATACTGGTTTCTGGCAAAAAAACCCATAAATCGTGTTTATGTGACCACAGGACACCACAAAGGGCCCTACGTGCAGGCTGGTTGCCAAGCACCCAAACTGTGATCATGTGACCACTGAAACTTTGAAATTGCATAACCCTGAGGAGGTCCATTGTAACTCTGAATGGACACTAAGCAACTACATATTCGTAAGTCGAGGACTTCCTTTACCAGTTTGAAATAATTTTCCTAGGCTTTCTCTTGCAGTTCTTCCTTATTTCCATAACTCACGAGGATGTAATCAAATCCATCTTTGCCTCTGAGTGCAAAGTGTCACTAAGTGATCAGTCGTAAGTCAAGAATTATTTATGTCTCCATCAAGGTCCTTATTTTCTGCATCTACTATGGATGATGCGCCAGAGCTCTCAATTATTTCAAAGAGATCTTGTAGCATTACTTAACTTCATCAGAATTACTTCAAAAAAAGCTGCTTTTATTTAAGCAATTGATAATTAAGGGGTTGGACTAGAAGACCCCCCAAGCTCCAATTCTGCTATTCTGTTAAGCTTCTTCCTGATATCAAAGCTGATACCAAAACCTTCAAACAACTCAGACCAAATGCTAAATGATTAAAACTAAACGCAGCCAAGGAGAAAGTGCTTTGCATGTTGAATAAGTGAAGACAGTAGCCAGCAACAAGAACCTGTTAGCATTACCAAGATATCTAGCACAAATCTTGGGACAATGCTTTCAACTGATCACTGCAGCTTGACAGGCATCCGGAAGGGAGGAGAGGTCAAAAAAGTCAAGATGGTGGCTGCAACCCTGTGACTGAAGCCCTGGGTTGCAGCCACCATCTTGACTTTTTTGACCCCTGACCTTGGTACCGGTGATTCAGATGGGAGTTGTAGTTCACCTTTAGGACGGGGAAAAAGAGGAGGGATGAAAGAGGGAAGAAATAACCAAATGACATACCTGAAAAAGGTCTAAAAGTGGCTTCCAAGACAGCATAAGAATGGCAGCCTTGTTTACCGTTTTGGGGATTTCGGAATAAAAAAGGGTGTTTTCCCTGTTTTCACCAGACATGGCTAATTAGTAAGAAAGAAAGGGAAAAAACATACTGAATTTTTCTTCTTGCTACCAGAGTCCCAAGCCAAAATTGTCATATGGACTTAAAAACCAGCAAGTGTCAGTTGATTTATAAATGCATTTATTTGCTAGTGGTTACATCCCATGCAGACCCAGAGACCTATCCAGACCCAGAACAGCCAAATAAAAATTTCTAATATCACAAGAGTTTTGAAGTATTTATAGCAGGACTATTAGATTATGCAACAGCTTTTTGTTCCTTATGCAATCCGTCTTGTAAATTCACAGGATTCGTTTTTTTCTGTCACCATGTATATGTATACATCCAAACTAGACTGTGTTGTTTCTGTGTTATACATATGTGTGTATGTGAGTATATGCATAACCTTTTGTCATGTTTATGTAGTGTATATTGGAGGTGGTTACCCTTTGACAGCTCAATGCAACAAAATTTCATTTTAATGTATGCTGATTAGTGTACATTTAAAGTGACAATAAAATTTTTATTCTATTCTACCCTAAGGTAAAGGTTCCCCTGCACATGCGTGCTAGTCGTTTCCGACTCTAGGGGCCGGTGCTCATCTCCGTTTCAAAGCCGAAGAGCCAGCACTTGTCCGAGGACGTCTCCGTGGTCATGTGGCCGGCATGACTAGACGCCAAAGGCGCACGGAACGCTGTTACCTTCCCACCGTAGTGGTCCCTATTTTTCTACTTGCATTTTTATGTGCTTTCGAACTGCTAGGTTGGCAGAAGCTGGGATGAGTAACAGGCGCTCACTCTGCTACGCGGCACTCGGGATTCGACCCGCCAAACTGCTGACCTTTTGATCGACAAGCTGTATTCTGTTCAGTTCTATTCTGTTCTTTTCTGTTCTACTCTATTGAGTCATCGTAAGAGAAATAGAACAGCTCTTCAGATAAAAAAGAACTACACCAGATGGCCCTCAGTATTGTGGATCTGAATTTCCAAGCATCTTTGGAAAGACTCAGCAAAAGGTGGATATGAGAAGCATAGAGTTGCCTTTGAAACTGCCTAGAGAGGCTTTTGGTGAGATGGAGAGCATACAAGTTTAATAGATAAATTTGGGGATGGGGAGGGGGAACAGCCAATTCCACAAAATGAACACATCCTGAAAAGATGTGGGAACGGCCAGCTTTTGGCCTCCCAACCTTCAGCTTTCCCAAATGTTTCTTATACGTGAATTACAGTGATGAGCACACTCTCCTGGTTCGTGCAGGATGGCATGTGGGAGGTTTGGGAAACGCTATGATAGAGCTTTCATATATCTTTTAGTATCTTGTTTTTGTAATGATCTCATAGGCACCTGAGAAGTTCTCACTACGTATCCAATTATCACTACGTATCCTATTTTTTTGAGATTGATGGGGTTTATGTAATGTTGTATTTGGAATTCAGAGAAAGGAGGTGAATAAAAGTTCAGCGGGCAGTTGCTCAGTGCTTTTTTAGAGAGACGAGGCTGCCTGGCTGGTTCAGAGCATCTCTATCGACCCGGGTCTAAATTCTTTTCCCTACAAAAAGACCTGTTTCTGCAGCCTTCATACGTGAAACCTCTTTATTCTAGATACTGTTCTGACTTTCTTTTCAACTACTACTTCAATTTATTAAGATAAAGAAAAATCAAGAACACTGTGGATGATACAAAGCAGCAAAGTAATTATTTATATCATTATAATGAGATTATCTAGGAACCTGCTCCATCCACTTGCTCCAGGTCCCTTCAATTAAACTTGTGTTTCCTGGTGGAATCCAGGAAATGGAACTTTTTTCTCATGGCAACAGTCCACTGGAACACCATCCACACCCCCCCGCCCCCCAAGATTTATGTGGCCCCTACCCTGGTTCTTTTTAAGCCTCTTAAACTCTACCCCCAAGCCAGAATGTGACTATTTCAAAAGAATGGTAACTGGACAGCCATTTATCCGGAATGGTAGTGCTGAAGGAAAACTCTTCATCATGGTTCAGTCCAAGCAGGAAATAGACAACATGGCGACTGCTTTAGAAAGAAGGTTGTAGTTTATTGAAGAGGAGAGCCAGACAGAAATGTAGCTCTGGAAGAACTGACCCCACAATAGGGTCTCCTGCTTGAGCAGGAGATTGGACTAGAAGACCTCCAAGGTCCCTTTCAACTCTATTATTATATGATGGACCCCTTGTTCAATGATTGGTTTTTCAAATGGATGTTGGTCTTTCTTTACAGGTGTTTTGGTTGATCATGCCGTTCTTCATTTTCATCTTATTTACCGTGGGCCTACAGTCTGGGCTACAACAGACTGTGTTGGCTTGTAGGTTCCACGGCAAATGAGCACACAAATAAATAACAGGAGGCAACCATTAGTCCTGCGCATAAATAACGTTTTAATAAATGGAGGAAAATGTTCTTTCCATCTTTTAGGTCCTATCTATTCATCGACCATTCTGTCTGAAGCTCATGTTGTGATTCAGTGTCAGCCTGTGAGTTCGGCAGCTGAATCGGACAATTCTGAGGAGGAGGAGGAGAAAGGGATTGGAGAGCCTGCAGAGGAAAGTTCTGAGGTATCGCAGAGCTCTCAGCCAGGCCCCTCCCATCTTGTTCCTCCTCAGACCCAGCTGTGTGAGCCTGAAAGATTGGAAGAAGATGATTCACAGCTGGCTTTGTTCAAGGACGCCCGAAGCAGGAGGCAGACAAGCTGGAGTGAACAAAGGAGGAGGGCAATAAGGCACCTCGGGAGGAGGCAAAGAGAAGCCACGCCTTGAAACTGTGTTTAAAAGGGGAATGTGTGGGAGGTGCTGGTTGCTGAAGGCAACCGTTTGAACAGCTTCTGATTTAGTCGTGGTTAGTATTTTGTTTTGCTCTGTTTTGGATCTGTTTCGTTTGCTTTGTGTAAATAAATTTGGCTGGCTTACTTTCAGCCTATTGACTTTTGAAAAGGGGTTGTCCCTGACATTTCTGCAGGGCCGGTAGTAGGCTGGAACAGAACAGCTCATAGGGTTGCAAGGGACTTTGGAGATCTTCTAGTCCAACCCCCCTGCAGTGGCAGGAGACCTTATACCATTTCAGATAAACAGACGTCCAGTCTCTTTTTAAAAGCCTCCAGTGATGGAACACCCACAATTTCTGAAGGCAAGCTGTTCCACTGTTTAAATGTTCTCACTGTCAGGAGATTTCTCCTTAGTTCTAGGTTGCTTCTCTCCTTGATTAGTTTCCATTTGTTACTTCTTGTCTTGCCCACAGATGCTTTGGGGAATAGGTCGACACCCCCTCTTCTCTCTGTCAGCCAGTACTGGAAGACTGCTATCATGTCCTTCTCTTTGTTACAGTGGACACAATGCAAGCCAGCATGGCTTTGAAAGAGTCGGTGCCTAAAATCCTGGCCCTTGGAGACACTCAACTCACCCAGATAGTACATCCGGTCCGAATGAGGACATTCTGGATCGTTCCTCTTCACAAATGTGAAGTCGTGGGGCGCCTTGGCCATCAGGCAGCTGTGATACTTCCTGGTATCTGCCAGGAGCTTCTTCAGATGACTCCATGAATATCTCTCCACGTAATATGGCTCCAGCTTGACCGTCTCCTCGGCCGCCACCACATTTTCCTGGCACTCGGCCGTCTCAAAGATTTCCAGGGCGGGTTGCTCAGTCTTCATGGCTGATGCCATCACACATCTTGGACTCTGGAAAAGAAATTCATCAAAACCCTATGCTACTAAAGAGGCCACCTCTAGCCTGTGTCCTTCTTTCGAGAACTTTCAGCTGCCTCCTTCCATTCTGACCCAGGAATCACTCAAAAAGCTGGAGAACATCTTCAGATGTTTGGAAAGCTGTCTTATAACAGGTGAGCTATCGGCCTACCAGCATTATAGATTCCTTTGGGATGTTCAAGGAAGGATGTCCAGTGGTGGACAAGGGATCTTCTGGGAATTCCGACGACCACTGATCATTCTTTCTCTTATTTCTGAATTGTGCTCATGCTCCAGCCTAGCCCTCTGGGGTACAGTATTAAGTCCACTTTGTATTATTATTATGGTTGGTCAGAATCAGCCAGATGTTAGACTGGATTTGGTATTTTTGTCCACCTCTCGACTCCTTCCCAAGGACCTGGGAGAGGCAGATGTTGTTTAATAATATTAAAGAAATCATCATATTATTATCTGTTCACAACAATGTAAATCATAGCTACCAATAGTTTAGCTGGTTGTTATTATGTTTTGCTGCACAGTCAGCCAGATGTTTAGACTGGATCTGGCATTTTTATCCACCTATCATTATTACTCTTACAGGTAATCCTTGACTTACAACCATAACTGAGCCCCAAATTTCTGTTGTTGAGTTTTGTCCCATTTTATGGCCTTCCCCGCCACAGTTGTTAAGTGAATCAATCTAGTTGATAAGTTAATAGCAGTTAAGTGAATCTGGCTTCCCCATTGACTTTGCTTGTCAGAAGATTGCAAACGTTGATCGCATGACCCTGGGACACCACAGCTGTCATGAGTATGAACCAGTGCCAACCCTCTGAATTTGGATCACGTAATCATGGGGAGGCTTCAAAGGTTGAAACTGAAAAACACTCATAAGTTACTTTTTTCAGTGCCGTTGTAACTTTGAGCAGTCACTAAATGAATTATTGTAAGTCGAGAACTACCTGTATTATTATTATTACACTTGTATGTCACTGATTCTCATCAATTCTGGGAAGCTGACACCCAATCAAAGAAATTACAATTAAGGAAAATGTGAAAGGTGGCTACTGTGATGAATGGAGGGGTCTCATTTCCCCTTGCTACAGGCCTGGGTGAAGATCAAGGGCTAAAGAAATCGCTCTTTATGTCTATTTATAAATATGTATGTATTTATTGCAAACACATTGATATGCTGCCTATGTGAAGGCCTTGGGATAGATTGCAAGACAAAAACTCAAAACCTCCATTCCAGGGTTTGGGCCCTTTGCTTTTTCTTGGGAACCTATTACTGTACATGTTATTTAGCTTTTGTGTTGTATGTTTTATCTCCAGAGTGGTAGAAAATAAATCATGGGAAAGCTAAAAATACATAAATGTTTTAAAATGGGTAAAAAAAAGAGAAAGCAATGAAAATTATCCAACCCTGTTTTGCTTAAAAGTGAAAAATTGTTTGGAAGGCACTCCGAATGGTTTGAAAAGGGCCTAACAGTTGACCTTCTTTGCAATTGCTATCTTGTTTTAACTTTTCAGGAGATGCCCGATTTTATCTGACATGTCTGGAGAGTGGAGAAGCTGACTTTTCAAACAATCCCATAGATTGTGCAAGCAATCTAGAACAGGGGTCTTCAAACTTGGCCCTTTTATGACTTGTGGACTTCAACTCCCAGAATTCCTCAGCCAGCCATGCTGGCTGAGGAATTCTGGGAGTTGAAGTCCACAAGTCATAAAAGGGCCAAGTTTGAAGACCCCTGATCTAGAAAATAGCTTAGCTTAGGTTGGTGGCCTTGTGTAAACACAGGCCTCAAAGACATGAACATGGAATAATAAGAGTTGGAAGGACCTCAGAGGTCCAACCCTGGTCCCAATCCGTGGCATGTTAGAAACCGGTCTGCACAAAGCCCCATCCGCGAGATGCAAGCAGCACACAAAACCACGCACCTTCTGGTCTGTGGAAAAACCTCTCCCCACATAACTGGTCCCTGGTGCCCAAAAGGTTGGGGACCTCTGCCCTGCACCATTCCAGACAATTAAGTGTCCAGTCTCTTTTTGAAAGCCTTCAATGATGGAGCACCTACCACTTTTGAAGGCACGCTGTTCCCCGTTAGGAAATTTCTCCTTTGTTCTAATTAATGACGATAATAACTTATGGCTTTGCTGAGTTATAGATTAATGCTTTGGTATAGTTTAATGAATGTTGACCAAACCAACATGCACTAAACTGTAAGCACAAAGTCATAAAGTGGTTTGTTTGGTTATCCTTTTAACAGGGCCTGTGGGCAAATTACTCAAGCACAGCATAAATTTTCTACGTTCAAACTGACGGCTGCATTGTAATTAAGGCAGGTATCCTCGACTTACAACCATTTGTTTAGTGTCTGTTCGAAGCCACAGCGGCGCTGAAAAAAGTGACTTATGACCAAATCTCGCACTCACGACCGTGTCAACATCCCCATGGTCATGTGACCAAATTTGGGCACTTGGGAACCGGCACATCTGCAACCTTCCCAGCCGGCTTCCGACAAGCCAAGTCAACTGGGGAAGCCAGGTTCCCTCAATGACCCACGATTCACTTAACAACAGCAGCGATTCGCTTAAGAACCTTGGCAATAAAGGTTGTCAAAAGTGGGTACAACTCACGTAACCGCAGCCTGGCTTAACAGAGTAAGCTCCGGTTACGATTGCGGACGTAAGTCGAAGACTACCTGTAGTTCAGAAAATAGGGGAGGGGGTGGGAGGTGGGGGCACGAGCCCACCGGTGTTCATGCTCAGATGTGACGCCCCAAATGGAAACGGCAGATCGCTTGGAACACCTGGGTGAGGTCCTGGAGGAGCCCCCTCGCTGTGGGGTGGCAGGAAACGGGCATGGGGGGGTCTGATATGCCCTATCAACCCCCCCCCCATCCCATAGCTCAGGCACAGGGTTAGGATTAGGAGAAGGTCCCATGGGGATAGGGAATTTCAGAGCCCCCTTCGTGTGGGGGGGGGGACAGGCGAAAAGCCCGGGGAGGGGGGGGCGTCTAGGATGACATGCCTGGACGGGCAGCTTGTCCAGCGCTGGCACGTCTGGAGGCGGCGGGGCTCCCACCCGCGGGGACAGCCAGCGGATCCCCCTCCCCATAAATCCCGCAGCGGGGAGGGTTGCTTGCAGAAACGAGGCGGGGGTGTCTTTCCGCCCCCCCACCCAGCCTGGCACGCGCCCATCGCCTCCCATCCCCCCCCCCGTGGAGACTCCCAGCCGGGGCGGAGGCAGAGGAGCCCCCCCCCCCGACTAACCTCGCCCGGCCTGGCCCGCGGCGGCTGCTCCGGCTTCGTCCCGACCCTGCCCGGGGCTGCTGCTTCCGCTGCCCGCCGCCCTCCTGCCCACCCGGAGCCCGCGGGGGACGCAGCAAGGCCCGGCCGGGAGCCCCGCCCGGCGCCCCCGCCCCGTTGCAAGAAGCCCTGCGCTCCGATCTCCCGGGGGGGTTTTTTCTCCCTCTGGCCCCCCAGAAGGACCCCCGCCCGGGCTCGCTCGGCGCCCCCCACCCGCAGCCCCCAGCCCGGAAAATGCTGCCCGCGGGGGGGGTTTCCTCCCCGGGACTGGGCCGGCGCTGCCCCCCCCCCCGACGGCTGCAGCGGCACTTACTGGGCGGCCGCCGGGGCAGGAGAGGCGCTCTCGGCGGGGCGGCCGCCGGGCGGGGACCTGCCGGCCTCCCTTCCTCGCCTCCTCCTCCTCCTCCGCCTCCTCCTCCGGCGCGCAGCAGCGCCGCCTGCCCGCCTCTGGCGCCTCCTCCCCGGCCGCTTCCTCCTCCTCCTCCTCCTGCCCGGCCGGCGCTGCTCGGAGCGGCGCGATGGCCAGCCTGACCCCGCAGGTGCGCTGGGCGCAGCGCCATCCCGAGCTCTACCTGCGCGTGGAACTCAGCGACGTGCAGGTAAGCCGCCAGCGGTGGGGGAGGGGAGGAGGGGTCGGTGGGGGGCGGCAGCCCCCCCCCACACACACGCCTGGCCTCCTGCGTGGGAAGCAAGCGCGCGTGGGGAGGGGGCTGCGCTGGCCGCGGGGCCGTGGCGGGGAGGGGAAGAAGCCCGGCCCGGCCTGGCTTAGGTGAGCGCAGGGGGGGGGCAGCCGCGTTGGGTCTCCTGCATGCGGCAGCCCCCCCACCCAAACGGGGCGATGCCGGCCCTGCTGCTGCGCGTCCCTGCGGCTTCCCGGGTGGGTGGGGGCTTTGCCTGCAGGCGATCCCCGCCGAGCGGGTGGGCGAGGCGAGGCTTCCTTGTTGGGGGGGGAGGATAGAGAGAGAAGGGGTGGGGAGGGGAGGCGGCTGGGCCCGGGTCTTGCTTCGGGGGTTGGCAGGAAGGCTCCTGGGCTGCTCCGGTGGGTTTGGCTAGGGCAGGGGGTCTTCAACCTCGGCTCTTTTATGACTCCTGGACTTCAACTCCCAGAATTCCTCAGCCAGGCACGCTGGCTGAGGAATTCTGGGAGTTGAAGTCCAGGAGTCATAAAAGGGCCGAGTTTAAAGACCCCTGGGCTAGGGATTGGCGCGGGGAGGAGGAAAGAGAAATGCCAAAAAGGGGAGGGGGAAACCACATGCATGCAGGTAAGTGAGGCCCCCCCCCTCCTCCTTGGGTCACCTGCATTCACACGAGCCTTGCAAAGCTGCTGGCAAGAGGATTGGGAGGGCTCAGCTCTACCCCTAATCTTGGTTTAAAGCAGCCAGCCCGTTCACAGTTTCTGCAGATGAGCCCCAGAGGGAAGCAGCAAGGCCAGCCAGCTAAAAAGCATTCTTTGCACGTTTTCTCTTTCTCTCTCTCTCTCTCTCTCTCTCTCTCTCTCTCTCTCTCTCTCTCTCTCTCTCACACACACACACACACACACACACACACACACACACACACACACACGAAATATGTTGGAATCTGAAAGGCTTGGAAAATTGCCCAAGGTTTTCCTGTAAGATCTGGCCTTGTAGCTATGAATGGATTTGTTGTTTTCTTGTTCTAAACAGCTTCAAAGAGGTTGCAAAGGAAAACGCCAAGCCGGGAAGAATAAAATGTGCCGTTATTTATATAAATTACTATAACACTATAAATTAGTGTTCTGCAGAGTGGCGCCTTTGGCATATTGCTGCCTTTTGCAAGCGCCTGGGCAAAAATAAAATAAATAACAATGGCTCAGCCCTGCTTAGGAAATTCACTTTGCACATTGCTGTGCAAAACATTTCAGGCACAGCCAGGCCTTTCCCTAAAGGGACATCCTTTTATGGCTGCCCCCACCCTGGCACTGTTTTCAAAGAGGAGAGAGAGCAACCGAGGCATCTGCAAGAAGCGAGTCAAAAAAGTTAAGATGGCTGGCACAGCCATGCCGCCGAATCCTGCTTTTCCTTTTTCCCCGTATGACTCGGGTTAAAAAGGAGCGGGACTTGGGTCAAGCGGTCGCGGCTGCCATTTTGGTCTTTTCTGACCTTCTGCAGGCCTACCTGGGAAGCCTCTTCCCTTTTACCTTTGTCACTACAGGCAGTCCTCAACTTGCAGTGGTTCATTTAATGACTATCCAAAATGACCATTTTTCACACGGCCTTTGCGGCATCCCCGCAGTCATGTGATCAAAATTTGAAAGCCAGATTCACTCAACAACTGGATTGCTAACTTAACAACTGCAGTGATTTGCTTAACAACGGTGACCAGAAAGGGCGTAAAATGGGGCAAAATTCACTTAAATGTTTCGCTTAGCAACAGACGTTTTGACTCAATTGTGGTCGTAAGTCGAGGACTACCTGTGTTCCACGCAGAACTGTACAGGTGCAGTATGCATAGATCTCTACTGTATTGACTGAAAAAATGAAAAGTAGAGGTAGTCCTCAACTTACGACGGTAATGGACCCTGCCCGTCACATTTGGACATGGTGACCATCATAAAGCGGGTCACCCACAGGGGGGCGGTCTGCCATAACTTTGCACATAAGCTAAGGACTACTTGTAATTGAAATGCAAGCAACCATCTTTCTTTTTTTCCCCCCAGGACCCTGATATTACCATTACAGACAATGTGCTCCATTTTAAAGGTAAACCAGTTTCCACTATTTTCAGCATGGAAAGTATATTTCAGGAAAAAAAGCATTTCAGTCTATAAAGGTTCTTCTGAACAATTGGGAGTAAAAATTTCCAAGGAGTTTTTCACCTACTAGCCAGATCCATTCCAAATAAAATAAATATCTCCAGAATCAAGGTTTCATTTTTCTGGAATTTCAAGTTTGCATTTTTAGTGAGGGAGTACCTTTATTGACCTCTGGTTTAACTCTTGCACTTTACCCAAAGATTATCTTGTTCTTCGTTGTGCTATCCCACTAAATCCTGATGCATAAAACGTATCCTCTGCTGCATGTATAGTAATTTATAAAAGATATGCGTGTGTTTCTAAAATAACCTGGCATAGTATTGATCAGTTCACTAAGTGGAATCTGTCAAATGGAAATGGAATACTACAAGGAATAGTAAAAAAAAATCAAATATATTTAGCCTGGGAAGTGAAGATGGAAAGAGACTCAATTACTGGATTGCAATTTGCAAATGTTTGAAGAAGCATCATGCAGTAGAAAGTCTTGTTCAGTTATTACTGTTCTGGAGAGTGGTACTCTCTGCAAATGGTGCAGTAGGGCGACCACATTAAAAAAAAAAGAACAAGGTTGAAAATGGGACAAATCTAAAAAGAAGGTTTGTAAGGATGAAACTGTTTTAAATACTTATGATAATTTTGCTGTACAAAAGAAAATTCTAGAGCAAAACCAAGAAATATTTTATAAAAAGCTTTTGTGGTATCTAAAGCAGCATATGCAAATTTATTTTTAAAAGACAATTTGGTTTCCATGTTTTTTGCGTGAATGTGAATGACTCTGCATTAAGGGTGCCATTTATAGGTAAGCTTTAAATGACCAAAATCGAAACAAAAGTTGTTTTGCTTTTGAAAAATAAATAAATCTAAAGGGCAACTTTCTGAAATGAAATATTGCTCTCTATAATAAGAGACATATGGTTATCATAGTTAAACACTGAAACTAAACACACTGACCGCTTCTAAATTGGATTTTCTATTTGGCGCTTTACATATAACGTAAACACTGCAAAACCCTTTATGCCATCTGAATATTTTAGAATGACAAAGGACTAAACGTGTGTTATAATCATAACTGTTAGCCTTTTCTTGTTTGGGACTGGAAAATGAAAACAGCAAAAGTGGTTTTTTGTGTGTGTTTTTTTAATATGCCAGTCACTCTTAATAAACCAACTCAGGTAGTCCTTCACTTACGACCACAATTAAACCCCAAACGTCCATTGGTAAGGGAGGCAGTCGTTAAATGAGTTTGCCATGCTTATTAAGTGAATCGCTACAATTGTTAAGTGAAACATTCAGTCATTAAGCGAATCTGGCTTCCCCCATTGACTTCGCTTATCAGAAGCCTGCTGGGAAGGTCACAGAAGCTGATCAGATGACCCCGGGATGCTGCAACTGTCATAAATACATACCAGTTGCCTGAATTTTAATCACGGGACCCTGGGGTTGCTGCAACAATTGTAAATGTGGAAATCGGTTGTAAGTCACTTTTTTCGCTGGTGTTGTAACTTCGGCCGGTCACTAAATGAATGGCTGTAAGTCGAGGAATACCTGTGATTGGAATAATAGAGCAAACAATCTATTCCCAGCGCCCTCGTTGCGGTGTCTTTCAAACAGATGCCGTCTTATCACCTCATTTAAATAAGATTGCAAAATTTTCATACCTGGCCTGTTTTGTCCAGTGTTAAGATATCTGTAACCCTCTTTGCCGTTGGCTTTTAGAACAGGAGCTCACATTCATTTTGACTATTATGTAAATGTTTATTTGCTGTGGAAGAGTGCCTTTGAACTCTTCTGCAAAGCCTGCCCTCCAACAGCCTGTCATGATGTCGGATCAAGCCTTTTGAAGTATTGGGGGAAAAATGAACAATTTGACTTCTGTCTCTGTCTCTGTCTCTGTCTCTGTCTCTGTCTCTCTCTCTCTCTCTCTCTCTCTCATGTCTATATTCGTGAAAGGGGTCAAGCCTGAATGATTAGTGATTAATTCCCTAAACAATCTCAAGATAATGCATGTTTCTTCGAGTTTCTCTTTTTCTGGGTGCTGCTGTTCCACCCCGTTTTCAAAAGAAATGTGACATTTTTATATTTAATTTGGAAATCCCGCCCCTATCAGCTTGCTTTTCCAGAATTTTTTAAATAGGATGCATTTTTTTTTGGTTTTCCAGCTCATGGCCACGGGGCCAAGGGGGATAATATTTACACATTCCAGATTGAGTTCTTGGAAGCAGTAAACCCTCAGGTAAGGTTGTTTTCTTGCTGTCTAATGAACAAATAATGTCTTTACCCAGGTTTATATTTTGGGACTGTTAGAGCACAGTTAAATAAATGCAATCACTTTTCAATGGTACAGGTACACAATTGAACCCAAAATTTCTGTTGCTATGTGAGACATTTGTTAAGTGAATTTTGCCTCATTTTACAACCTTCCTTGCCACAGTCGGTAAGTGAATCACTGCTCTTGTTATGTTAGTCACGTGGTTGTTAAGTGGATCTGGCTTCCCCATTTACTTTGCTCGTCAAAAGGTGGCAAAAATGGATCACATGACCCCGGGATGCTACAACTGTCATAAATATGAGTCAGTAGCCATGCTTCTGACTTTTGATCATATGACCACAAGGATGCTGCCACAGTCTTTTTTCTGTGCTGTTGTAACTTCAAATGGTCACTAAATGAACTGTTGTAAGTTGAGGATTACATTTATACCACGTGTTTTTTATGGCCCTATAAATGCGTGTCTCCAGGTCAACTCACAAGGCCAATTTCACACATTAAGGGTAGTTTCTTGGTGATCACCAAAAGCATCAAAGCAGAAACGGACTGGCTTTGCAGAAGATCCCATGGATCCCATGGATGAAAATCCTAAAGGGAAAAACAACCCAAGAAGCGTGGGAAACTTTGAAAAATGCGATCATAAAAGCCCAGACCAGCACAATACCAATGAAAAAGAAAAACAAGAAATTCAAGAAAAAACCAGCATGGCTGCACAAAGATCTCTCTGACAAACTGAAAGACAAAAAGGAAAAATACAAAAAATGGGAAGAGGGGCACATAACTTAAGGCCAGCAGACAGCAAGAACATACAAAGATTGAAGTCAGGAAAGCAAAGGCTCAGAACGAACAAAGACTTGCAACAGAAATCAAGGATAATAATAAAAGTTTCTTCCACTATATTAACAACAAGAAAAAAGTCAAGGAAACTGTAGGTCCACTAAAGAGAAAAGATGGCAAGGAAATAACAGGCAACAGGGAGAAAGCAGAGCTGCTTAACTCATTCTTTGCATCAGTCTTCACACAAAAAGAAACTACAGCCCAACATACCAAAAAACCCACTGCAAAAGACAGACTAGAAACAAAAATTAAAATAAGCAGGAAAATGGTAAGAGAACACCTATCCGACCTTGACGAGTATAAATCACCAGGACTTGACAGATTACATCCCAGAGTTCTGAAAGAGCTGGCAGATGTTATCTCAGAACCATTGCACAACATCTTTCAAAAATCCTGGAGCACCGGGGAAGTACCTGAAGATTGGAAAAGGGCTGATGTGGTTCCCATCTTCAAGAAAGAGAAAAAAACCAGACCCAGGAAACTACAGACCAATCAGTCTAACATCAATAACTGGGAAGATCCTGGAAAAGATAATCAAAAAACAGATCTGCGAACAACTAGAAGCAAACAAAATTATAACTAGTAGCCAGCACGGGTTTGTTAAAAACAAATCATGCCAAACCAATCTTATTTCATTCTTCGATAAAGTGACTAAACTAATAGACCAGCGAAATGCTGTGAACGTAGTAGACTTCAGTAAAGCATTTGATAAAGTAGACTACAACCTACTTCTTAGTAAGCTAGAAAAAGGTGGAATAGACAACATCACCACCAGATGGATCTGTAGCTGGCTGGCAAACTGTACTCAAGGAGTAGTCCTCAATGGTACTACATCCACATGGAGAGAGGTAAGCAGTGGGTTAGGGCTAGGGTTAGGGCCCTGTCTTAGGCGCAGTACTCTTCAATAACTTCATAAATGACTTAGACGAGAGAATTGAAGGGGAACTCATCAAATTTGCAGATGACACCAAACTGGCAGGAGTAGCCAACATCCCAGAAGACAAACAAAGGATCCAAAAAGATTTTGACGAACTTGAACAATGGGCCCTGTCCAACAAAATGAGTTTCAATGTGGAGAAAAGCAAAGTTGTATGTTTAGGCAGGAAAAATCAAAGGTACAAGTACAGATCAGGTAAGACCTGTCTTAAAAACAGTAGCTGTGAGAGGGACCTTGGAGTCCTAGTGGACGATCACTTGACTATGAGCCAGCCGTGTGCAGCAGCAGCCAAAAAAGCTAATACAATCCTGGGTTGTATAAACAGAGGCACAGAATCAAGATCACGTGAAGTATTAGTACCGCTTTATAAAACCCTAGTGAGACCACCCCTGGAATACTGCAGCCAATTTTGGTCACCATATCACAAAAAAGATGTTGAGAGTCTGGAAAAACAAACGAGAGAAGAGCAACTAAGATGATCCAAGGCCTGGAGACTAAAACATACGAAGAACAGCTATGGGACTTGGGTTTAGCTAGTCTAAAGAAAAGAAGAAAGAGAGTTGACATGATAGCAGTATTCCAGTATCTGAGGGGCTGCCACCATTCATTTAAGCTCCAGAAGGCAGGACAAGAAACAATGATTGGAAATTGAAGAAAGAGAGAAGCAACCTGGAATTAAGGAGAAACTTCCTGACAGTGAGGACAGTCAATCAGTGGAAGAGAAGTTGCCTCCAGAAATCGTGGGTGCTCCATCACTGGAGATTTTTAAGAAGAGGCTAGCCCAGGGGTAGGCAACCTCGGCTCTTTTATGACTCATGGACTTCAACTCCCAGAATTCCTGAGCCAGCTATGCTATGCTGGCTCAGGAATTCTGGGAGTTGAAGTCCATGAGTCATAAAAGAGCCGAGGTTGCCTACCCCTGGGCTAGACAGTCACTTGTCTTGAGATGGTATAGGTCACAGGTCGGCAACCTGCGGCTCCGGAGCCGCATGCGGCTCTTTGAGCCGTCTCTTGCGGCTCCCAGCCGCCCGGTGCGCGCGCACCTCTTCCAACGGGCAGTGGTGCGCGCGCACCTCTCCAAATGGAGAGTGGCACCGCCCGTTTGGAGAGGTGCACGCGCACCTCCCCGAATGGGCGGAGGTGCGCGCGCACCTCCCCAAACCTTTGGAGAGGTGCGCGCGTACCTCCGCGCGAATGGGCAGCGGTGCCGCTCTTTCAGGAAGCTGCCGCTTTCGCAAAGATCGGCAGCTTCCTGAAAGAGCGGCGCCGCTGCCCCTTCGCACGGAGGTACGCGCGCACCTCCGGTCGTTCGGAGAGGTGCGCGCGCACCTCTCGGAATGGGCAGGGGCGCCGATCTTTGCGGAAGCTGCCGCGGCCCGTCTGCTAAGCTGCCGCTTTCGGCAGCTTCACAGACGGGCCGCGGCGGGCTTCCTGAAAGAGCGGCACCGCTGCCCATTCGCGCGGAGGTACGCGCGCACCTCCGGTCGTTCGGAGAGGTGCGCGCGCACCTCTCGGAATGGGCAGGGGCGCCGCTCTTTCAGGAAGCTGCCACGGCCCGTCTGCAAAGCTGCCGAAAGCGGCAGCTTTGCAGACGGGCCGTCGCCATCGGGCAACCGGGAACCGGTTCCATCTCATTTTTTAAAAAATGGCAGCCGCGTGCGTCCGCGCATGCGCAAAAAACCTTTTTGCGCATGCGCGTGCATGGACACACGCACGCGGCTCCCTCTTTTTTTAATTTGTGATGGAACCGGTTCCCAGTGGCTCTTTTTCTTTTTTAGGTTGCCGACCCCTGGTATAGGTCCTCCTGCTTGAATGGGAGCTGGACTAGAAGACCTTCAAGGTCCCTTCCAGTTCTATTCTATTCAAAATGCTAACCTAGCCTTTCCCCCCCTGACCTACACAAATACACCTTGTGTTAATCCTAAGCAGGCTTGGCCTGTTGAGTGAATGAAGTCAGTTGTTTTTTAACTAGCAAGTTAAGCATTAGCAGGACAACATATTAGCACAGGGTGAACCCAGAATGAATTTTGACCTACTTTATCTGATACAGCATGCAAGATATCAGCTCAATGTTTCTCAACCTCGGCAATGTTAAGATGGGTGGACTTCAACTCCCAGAATTCCTTAGCCAGCATGCATTCTGGGAGTTGCTGAGGTTAAGAAACACTGAGCTAAGTTATTTAATACAAGCAAATCGTTTTAAAGAGTAGCATCAACTAAATACAATAATTCATAGCACTGTTCCTGATGGGCTGGTAGGAGGCTAACATTTTGTATCTGCCTTTTGTATCTGAAAAAACATATTTCTGCATATTTGGAGGTCCCAGGAAAAAAACCTGTGTCTTCTGAAAATAGCAGGGGTCTCCAACCTTGGCAACTTTCAGACTTGTGGACTTCAACTCCCAGAATTCCTCACCCAACATGGCTAGCTGGGAAATTCTGGGAGTTGAAGTCCACACATCTTAAAGTTGGCAAAGTTGGAAAGTCCTGTGTAATAGCAGGTTGCAGCAAGAGTCCTTATCAAACATCTGCCAAGCCCAGCAGTTTTTTTCCAAGGATCCTGTGCCTGCAGAACTGGATCTTGGTTTTATTTCAGAAGCTTTGGTTCTTTGGGTTCAAGCCTGGCGGACAGCTAACAACCCGAATTGCATTGGCTCCCCTGCATTGCGCAATCATATCTGCACCCAGACTAGAAATTCTGGTCGTTCCAGCCTTACGAAGTTCTCCCGCTGTGTAAATCTCAGGCCCTGCCCGCTCCAGGCAAGGCTGTGCGGTCAGCAATAAGGGCAGGAGGCTGATACTGTATAGGCCAGGTGACTCTGTGCAGAGGTGGAAAGATTTGACGCCACCCCTTACGTAAGGTGAAGTTGCCAGATTTTGCTGCAATGAGTAAATTGATTTTTTTTTCTTATTAGAAAAAAGACACTTATCTACATTTAGTATAGAAGCCCCTTTTCCTTTAAACGAGTGTCTGCTTTCTCGCCCTGCCTGGGGCTGCCGCTCTTTCAGCCGGTGTGCAGAGTGACCCAGAGGCAGCTGAGCATCACGGTGAAAAAGAAGGAGAGCCACTGGTGGGAGAGACTGACCAAGCAGGAGAAGCGGCCGCTGTTTCTCACTCCGGATTTTGACCGATGGCTGGACGAATCGGATGCCGAGTTGGAACTGAAGGCCAAGGTGAGGGCAGGTGGCTGACCTTGGGAGGGCAGCAAGCAGAGTCACCCACCTGTTGGACCTGCCCAGGCTCTTCCCATCAAGAGGCTGCCCACGTGCTGTAATCAGCATTCTGCAGGTAGTCCTCGACTTACGACCTTAATGGAGCCTGTTCATTACCGTCATACGTCATGATGCTAACGAAAGGGGAGTTCTGGGAGCTGACGTCCACGGGTCTTAAAGTTGCCCGGGTTGGGAAACCCCATCCTAAAGTGTGGTATCTACCTTGGTATAAAACTCTTTGGACTATGCCTCTTAAGTCTTGCAATGGAAAACAGGTGTAACTGTCATAGAATATTGTGAATTTGCCCCCAGGTAACTCTCGTTGGCATCTGCAGAACCCCAGCGTTCAATTAAAAAGCAGAATGGGAAAAAAGAAACCTCAACTCTTTCGAAATTAACCTGTCTTGTGCAATATCAGTGTTCTTACGTGAGCTCTGGTAGAATTTCATAATTCTGAAATCTCCTGACAGGTTAGTGCTCAGCTGAGATCGTGCCAGGTCACCAAAGTCTTGCAAGATCGTGCCTGCTTTTATTTATTTTTTATTAGGTTTTTTTGGGGGGGCCAACATCCAGTAGAGCTTGGGGCTTGAAAAAAATTGCCAACTCTTGTTCTCACCTTGTACTTCAATCCTGGGCATTTGGAGAAGAGTCGGGCCTCTGAACATGGGCCTCTCGGAAGCCCAAAAGCAGATGCCGGCTTGCAGTTTAAACTGAGCAAAAGTGATTTTTTTTTCTCTCGCAGAGGTGCAAAAATACAGGTAGTCCTCCTTGACTTACAACCGCAATTGAGCCCAAAATTTCTGCTACTAAGTGAGAAGTCTGTTCAGTGAGTTTTGCCTCATTTTACGACCTTCCTTGTCACAGTTGTTAAGTCAATCACTGCTGTTGTTAAATTAGTGACACAGTTGTTAAGTGAATCTGGCTTCCCCACTGACTTATCGGAAGGTCACAAAAGGTGATCACGTGACCCCGGGATGCTTGTCACTGTCACAAATAGGTACCTGAATTTTAATTACGTGACCATGGAGATGCTGCAACGGCTGTAAGTTTGAAAACGATCATAAGTTACCTTTTTAACGCTGTTGTAACCTTGAATGGTCACTAAACAAAGATTGTAAGTTGAGGACTACCTGCACATCTTCAAGGAGGATCCTTCCATGTGCTTAAATCAGCGGTCTCCAACCTTTTACAGCTTTTCTGGATCGGCGGGGAGAGAGGATGGTTACGTGCTAGGAGCGTGCGTGCGTGCGTGCGTGCACAGCTCCTTTTGTCAGCGGCAGGCATACGCACCCACCGCTCACACAAATGGAGCTGCGCGCGTGTGCGCACTCATCCATTGCTTCCATGGCCCGGTTCTGAACAGGCCATGGCCCTTAGTGGACTGTGACCCAGGGGTTTGGGACCCCGGCCTTAAACCATCTTAGCAATGGTCTTAGTATTAAAAATAGCGAAGCTACCTTGCTAGGTCACTCGTTTCCTGGGGTCCTGTTGGCATCACCAGGTCTTCAGGAAGCTCAACAGGGATGAGGGAAAAGGGAGGAGAAAACTCCAGAGCAGAAAAAGCCCAACGTAGGGCCACTGTCGGGCCACCAACCTAGAGGATTTGGTAAGGATTTGGTAAGGCAGGCAGATTAAATCAGCCGTCATCGTGCATTTCTCCGGCTGTAGGCTTTCTGAGTTGTGTGGCCTCATCCATTTGGCATGCAAAGAGCAGCTACTTATTTGCAAATAACGTTATCAACCGCAGGACCAGATCCCTTCTGGATGGGAGACGGACCAGCTTCCATGCTGCCTTTCTCTTTCTAACTTCTAGGAAGAAGAACGCATAAACAAAACCATGGTGAAGAACAGAATGCCCAAAGATCGTAAGTGGCTCTACTTTTGGCAAGTGGGCCATCCAAAGCCTCCTGCCCTTCCTACCTTACTCTAACTTGGTTCTGTAAATCTTTGCAGCTTTCCGACACTTGAAGAGAGGCTATTTGTTCATGTACAATCTTGTACAGTTCCTGGGCTTTTCGTGGATCTTCGTGAACATGACCGTCCGGCTGTTCGTGCTGGGGAAAGGCAAGTGGGCACATTTGCCCAAGAAGCTGGAGTGGGCTTAAGGGAGAGGCGCCTTGCAAGGCCTGGGGTTTGATCAGCCCCAGGCCTCCATAGTTGGTCCCTCTGGGAAAGCCGTAACTCGGTGGAAGAGCTAAGAACTAATTCCTAGCAGTTCCCCTTATTCATAATACCTTGGGTGGCGAGTCTGAGAGAAGAGCCTTGGTGGAGCAGTGGGCTAATGCCTCCTTAAGTAACACCAGCTGCCTGCAACTAGTGCAGGTTCGCATCCCACCAGGCTCAAGGTTGACTCAGCCTTCCATCCTTCCGAGGTAGGTAAAATGAGGACCCAGATTGTTGGGGGCAATTAAGCTGACTTTGTAATAATGCCACTTGGGGGGGGGCGAAAGCCCTAATAAGCAGGCATATACATAGAATGAAGGCTATTGCTAAGCACATTGATTTGTGCTTCTTAGATTGTAAGCCGCCCTGAGTCTTCAGAGAAGGGCGGGGTATAAATGGGATTAAAAAGATCTGGGAGAGGGATCTAGATGTCCTAATACAGGGGTCCCCAGCCCCCCGGTCTGTGGATGGGCACTGTGCTGCGGCATGCCCGAAGCTGGACTGTGCAAACAAGCGAAGCCCCATCCGCAGGATACAGGCAGCACCCCAAACCGTGCCCCCTCTGATCCGTGGAAAAACCTTTCTCCACCGAACCGATGCCTGGTGGCCAAAAGGTTGGGGGCCACTGTCCTAGTAGACCACTACATAAGTTTGAGCCAGCAGTGTGCGCTGCAGCTACCAAAAGGTCCATGCATGAAATGGGGAACAGCGTCAAGATGACGAGAAATGATTGGACCGCTTTACGCTGCATTAGTGAGGCCTCACTTGGACTACTCCATTCAGTTCTGGTCATGATGATAGAAAGAGATCCTGAGATCCTGGAAAGAGTGCAGAGAACAGCAACAAAGATCGTTCGGGGTCTGAAGGCTAAAGCATAGGATGAAGAGCTGAGGAAGTGAGGTATGTCTAGCCCAGGGGTCTTCAAACCTGGCCCTTTTATGACTTGTGGACTTCAACTCCCAGAGTTGAAGTCCACATGCCTGGCTGAGGAATTCTGGGAGTTGAAGTCCACAAGTCATAAAAGGGCCAGGTTTGGAGACCCCTGGGCTAGCCTGTCAAAGAGAAGGATTAGAGGGGTCACGATAACTTCCTTCCAATACCTGAGGGGCTGTCACAGAGAAGAAGGGATCGACTTATTCTCCAAAGCGCCTGAGGGCAGGACAAGAAGTGATGGGCAGAAGATCATTAAAGAGAGATTCAGCCTAGAACTAAAGAGACATTTTCTAACAGTGCAAACCATCAGTGGAACAGCTTGCCTCCTGCGCTTGTGGTTGCTCCATCGCTGGAAATTTTCAAAAATAGACTGGCCAACCAGTCTATTTTTGACTAGGATGGGGTAAGTCTCCTGCCTTGAGCAGCCGGTTGGACTAGGAAGACCTTCGAGGTCTCTTCCTGCTCTGTGATTCTATGTTCTGTGTAATGTAGGCCTGTGTAGGGCTGTGCAAAACATTTGAAACGGGTGCTTCACAACCCGTGGAAATAGTTGCAGCAGCTTTATCTTTTGCAAGACCCCTAAAATTGCTCTGAAATCTATTTCTGGTTCCTTCTGTCTTTAGTAGGTCTTCCTTCCTTCACACTGCAGTTACAGGTAGTCATCTCATGTTCTTGCAGACTCTTTCTCCGATACTTTCCACATGAGTGGGGACATGATGTACTTCTGCCAGATGTTTGCCTTGATGGAGATTGTCAATGCCTTAATAGGCCTCATCAAAACTCCCTTAGCTCCTGTTTGTCTCCAGGTAATACATTTCCAAGCCACTTTGGAAAGTGTAAAAACTCATTTTTATGGGGCTGGCGAAAGTTTTACTTTGTCAATGCGAGATATTGACCGAGAGCTGTTTAATGCTTTCTGTCTTGGAGTAAAAATGGCAAATGATTATGTACCACATCAGTCTGCTTGCTAGTAATTCTCTTGAGAGAGTCTTGGGCATCTAATGATATGGAAATTTTTGTTATATAGTCCGAGAGTTCTCCCAAAGTTTCCTGCCGTTGATGCTTCATTAGAGGAAATTTGGTGTAATGGTTTAAAGCAGGGGATCTTCAAACTTGGCCCTTTTATGACTTGTGGACTTCAACTCCCAGAATTCCTCAGCCAGGCACGCTGGCTGAGGAATTCTGGGAGTTGAAGTCCACAAGTCATAAAAGGAAGGGCCAAGTTTGAAGACCCCTGGTTTAAAGTATCAGAGTAGATACTGGGAGCTGTGAGTTTTAGTTCTGCCTTAGGCATGAAAACCAGCTGGGTGTCTTTGGACCAATTGCTAGGAGACTGAGTTCTAGTCCTGCCTTAAGCAGGAAAGCCAGTTGGGGAACTTTGGGCCGGTCACCAGGAGAGAGTGAGTGTTGGCCCAACTTAGGCAGGAAAGCCAGTTGGGCCAATCACCAGGAGATGGAGAATTCTAGTGCAGCATTCGTATGGAGTTCAGCTCCCAGATTTACCCAGTTAGTTCGCACATGCTAGCTGAGGAATTCTGGAGTTGAAGTCCACATACCTCAAAGTTGCCAACATTGAGAAACAACTGGTGTGGAGGAGCCTTTTTCAGCTTGGTGCCTCCAGGTGGATTGACCTCTGAAGGCGTTTCCCTTGTTCTATTGTCCACCAAATTCTTAATTGTGCTTGTTTTTTCTAGAGAATTTCCTCCCCTCTCCTAGGTAGGCAGTCTTGGCTCTTTTATGACTCGTGGATTTCAACTCCCAGAATTCCTGAGCCAGGCGTGCTGGCTCAGGAATTCTGGGAGTTGAAGTCCCACGAGTCATAAAAGAGCCAAGGTTGCCTAAGGCAGATTATTTACTTGGATATAGTTTGCCCAAATATTTTAGCAACAGTCTTAGAAGACGCAGATGGAAGCTCATTGAAGAGAAATCTAGTCTATAACCAAGGAGAAACGTCCTAACAGTGAGAGCAATTAAGCAGGGGGAACTGCTTGACTTCAAAACGTTGTGGGTGCTCCATCACCGGAGGCTTTTAAGAAAAGATTGGACAGCCGTTTGTCTAGAATGGGACTATAGGGTCTCCTGCTTGAGCAGCGGGGTTGGACTAGAAGATCTCTAAGGTCCATTCCCACTCTGTTGCTGAAGCCACATTTGCCATCCTGCTAGTTTTGTCTACATTTATATCCTACACTGTCTAGTTTTCTGGGCAGAGACTGAATGTCTTAGCAACGCGGGTCTTCTCCCCCACTATTCCCACAACAGCTCCTCTTCTGCATGGTGGGAAAAGCAATATACCTGCTTCCCCAATCCCTACAGTAGGTGGGAATTCTTAGACATTGGAATTCCAACTTCTGAGGACCCCAGCTTGAGAAAAACTTGGCTGAATCGAGGTTTGTTCATTGCTCGCAAGGTATATTTGAGTGTCTGAACTTGGAAGAGATAAATCTTTCCCCCATTACTGACCTCTCTGCAACTCTCTTTTGGGCCCGTTTCTAGATCTTTGGGAGGAGCTTCGTGTTGTTCGTCGTTCTTGGAAGTACGGAAGAAATGCAAAGCAAAGCAGTGGTCTTCTTCATCTTCTACTTCTGGAGCATGGTTGAGATCATCAGGTATTTGGGGCGCAAAGGCAGTTGCAGAATTCTTGCCTGTTGTCAACTCTACATTACCATCTTGGGGGTCCACCCAACATCCCCCCCCCCCGGCCCAACTTTTCTGTGCAGCTTTTTAACTTAACTGTAATATTTTCATTTGTACCTATCATTTGCAACTGCTTCAGCTCTTGGTTACAAACGGAGGTGGGTAGCGTGGCTTTATTGGTGCTCTCCAAGCTTGGCTGTTTTCTTGCAGACGTTTTATCACCTAACTAGGTCACATTATCATCAGTACTAGGGAGGGAGGGAGCAAGAAGAGGAGGAGGAGGAGGAGGACTGGGATCCGTGGTGCTCTCTGAGCTTGGTTGTTTTCTTGCAGACATTTCATTAAGAAATTAGGTAACATCAGTGCTAGAAGGGAGTGGCATTTACTAGCTAGTTGGGTAATTAAAAGTCTTCAAGAAAACAAGCTCAGAGAGCAGCAAGGTTCCCCCAACCCTGAGCTACAAATACTCCCTTCTAGAGGCCCCCAACTCATTTGGTCCCCAACATCTCTTAAGAAAACCTGCTTTTAAACCTCTGAGATCAGCACAATAAAACTCCTATTATGCTTTTAGAACATTGCCCATTTTCTTTCTATTGAACAGGCAGCATTGCTTCTACTTCTCAGCTAGTGTCATCTTTTTTTCTTTTTTTATTAGTCTATACCAGGGCTAGGCAACCTTGGCTCTTTTATGACTCGTGGACTTCAACTCCCAGAATTCCTGAGCCAGCCATGGCTCAGCTTGGAAACCTCTCCCTTTCCCCTCAGCATGGCTGGCTCAGGAATTCTGGGAGTTGAAGTCCACAAGTCATAAGGTGGCCTAGGCCTAGGCCAGGGGTAGGCAACCTTGGCTCTTTTATGACTTGTGGACTTCAATTCCCAGAATTCCTGAGCCAGCATGGCACAGCTTGGAACCCTCTCCGTTTCCCCTCAGCATAGCTGGCTCAGGAATTCTGGGAGTTGAAGTCCACGAGTCATAAAAGAGCCAAGGTTGCCTTCCCCTGGTCTAGACCATAAAATACAAAAATGCTAGAGAAAATAATTGGAAAATAGGGGAAGGGAAAAGTTTAGGGAAAGGGGGAAAAAAAGAGTTGATGTCCAGCTCCCTTTGATGGAGTAAAATAAGATAATAACATCAAACCACAAATTTTTAGTTTTACATAATAGTAGCCACATCTATAACAACAAACCCAAAATCTTTTTTTTTTCCACCTCAAGCACAAAGTCCAGAAGCAGTTTCCAAGTAAAAACAAAAGCATTTTTTTTCTTTAATCAAGGCAATCCATTTAGCCATCTTTGGCTAGTCTTATCTCGATTAGGTCAGGTGAACTTTTTAATCCTGATTTTTAAGGCCTGTGTAAAATATACATGAAGTTGAGTAAGAAACATCTGCGCTTTCGGTGTGCTGGGCAACGAGATGTAGAATTGTGATTGTTGCTAATCCACTTACATTTCCTTCTTTTGCAGCCTTGCACCAGGTAAGCGGTAAGAGATGACCGATGTTTGTGGCTTTTCTTGTAGGTATCCATACTATTTGCTTTCCAGCATCGATATAGAATGGAAAATTCTTACTTGGCTTCGATACAGCATATGGATGCCTCTCTATCCATTGGGAATGTTGGCAGAAGGTACGTGGGAAAAATGTGGGTGAATATACTGCACTGGTGGGACCCCACTTGGAATACAGGCAGTCCTCAACTTACAACAGTTCATTTAGTGACCATTTAAAGTTACAACAGCACTGACAAAACTGACTTATGACTGCTTTTCACACTCACAATCATTGCAGCAGCCCCACGGTCACGCGATCAAAATTTGGGCGCTTGGCAACGGATTCATATTTACGATGGTTGCCGTCTCCCGGGGACACGCGATCCCCTTTTGCGACCTTCTGACAAGCAAAGTCAACGGGGAAGCCAGATTCACTTGAGTGTTACTAACGTAATATCTGCAGTGATTCATTCAGCAACCGTGGCAAGAAAGGTTGTAAAATGGGGCAAAACTCACTTAACAAGTGTTTCACTTAACAGAAATTTGGGGCTCGGTTGTGGTTATAAGTCGAGGACTTCCTGTATTCCTGCGTCCAGTTTTGGTCACCACAATACAAAAAAGAGGCTGAGAGCTTAGAAAGAGTGCAGAGAAGAGCAACAAAGATGATTAGGGGGATGGAAGCTAAATTGTATGAGGATTGATTGAGGGAGTGGGGTGTGTCTAGCCCAGGGGTAGGCAACCTTGGCTCTTTTATGACTGGTGGACTTCAACTCCCAGAATTCCTGAGCCAGCATGGGGGAACTATGGCCCCTTCATGACTGATGGACTTCAACTCCCAGAATTCCTGAGCCAGCATGGCTCAGCTTGGAAACCTCCCTTTCCCCTCAGCGTGGCTGGCTCAGGAATTCTGGGAGTTGAAGTCCACGAGTCATAAAAGAGCCAAGGTTGCCTACCCCTAGTCTAACAGAGAAATATTAGGAAGGTGACCTGATAACCGTACCAGAGTTTATGCATTTATCTCAGACTAACATTAAGAATGTTATTGAATTCAGGGGGAGCGGGGGGGGGGTTTCTTGCTTCTGCGGTCTTCTTGCCTGTTGACTGGGTTTGATTTATTTTATTTATTTATTTTATTAAATTTATATACCGCCCTTTCCCGAAGGACTCAGGGCGGTTTACAGGGCATTTAAAACAACCAATACAAAAGCTAAAAACAAATTTAAAAAGATTAAATCATCCCTAGAATTAAAAACCCCAGTTAAAAATTCTCAGCCTGGGCCAGAGAGCTCAAAGAGCCAGGTTTTCAGGTCCCGGCGAAATGTGCGGAGGTCGGGGGCAGTCCTAAGCTCCACTGGCACCTGGTTCCAAAGGGCAGGCGCACCCACAGAGAAGGCCCTTCCCCTGGGTGTTATCCGCCGACAATCTTTTATCGGCGGCACTCTGAGAAGACCCTCCCTGTGGGAGCGCACTGGACGAAGGGAGCTTGATGCCGGCAGCAGGTGTTCCCTCAGATATCCCAGATGTAGGCTGGGGCAAGTTATACTGTTCCTCTCTCTCTCGAAATGCAAATACAGTTAGTCCTTGACTTACAACCATTCATTAAGTGACCGTTCAGTTATAACGGCACTGAAAAAAAGGGACTTACAGTTGGTCCTCGCACTTACGACCATTGCAGCATCCCCAAGGATCAGAATGCTGGCATTTGGCATCTAGTCTGCATTTATGACGGTTGCAAGCGTTCCAGGATTATCTGATCACTGTTTGCGACCTTCCCAGCTGGCTTCCCACAAGCCGAGTCAAATGGGGAAATTGGGATTCGCTGAATAACTGCGGTGATCCACTTCACCTGACCAAAAAGGTCATGAAATCAGGCACGACTCATTCACTCAACAGCCACCTTGCTTAGCCGTGGAAAGTCTTGTCCCAATTGCGGTCGTAAGTTAAGGACTGTCTGTCGTTCAGTTTCTACCCTTGTTCTTTGTTCTTCCCCCAAAGGCCTGTTAACCCTTCCTTTCTGCTTTTAGCTGTAGCTGTGATCCAGGCCATTCCTGTCTTCAACAGCACTGGGAAATTCAGCTTTACCCTCAATTATCCACTAAGCATCACCGTCCCGTTTTCGGTTTTTCTGCAGCTCCAGCTCATCTTCTTATTTCTAGGTGAGTTTTCAGTTGGTTGGGGCGTCGCGTGTACCCCTCATAGAGAGCGTTCGCACCACAGGCGTAAGACACACCAGTAGTCCTCCACTTACCACAGTTCGTTTAGTGACCATTTGAAGTTACAACGGCATTGAAACAGGGACTCCTAACCGTTTTCCCTACTTCTGACCATTGGTCGGTCACACGATCAAAATTCAGATCCTTGGAAACTGGCATGCATTTACAACAGTTGCAGAGTGACTTTTGAGAACACGACAGATTCACTTAATGACCGTGTTACTCACTTAACAATTGCAGTGATTCGCTTAACCGCTGTGGCAAGAAAGGTCATAAAATGGGCAAAATTCACTGCATAAGTGTCTCGCTTAGCAACAAAAACTTTGGCCTCAATCGTGGTCGTAAGTCGAGGACTCCATGCAGCACAGAGAGAAAGGGTTGACTTCCAAATGTGCAACAGAAATTTTGGCCTCAATTGTGGTCGTAAGTCGAGGACTCCATGCAGCACAGAGAGAAAGGGTTGACTTCCGAATGTGCCGTCAGACACCATCTTCAGTTTTTGAGCCTCTTACTCCCATCCGCCAATCTCTTGTCAGTAGGAATTAAAACAAACCCAGCCACAACTTCCTTCCATAGAAGAGTGGGCTTCTTCAAGATTGCAGGGTGTTTTTGGCACCGGGAAGCGTAGACGACTTCCATTAGAACAAGTCTTCTCAATGCTATCATGGGTGGAGTCTGATCAACAGAGATCTCAAGATCTCTGATAAGGATCATCTCCATCATGAAGTCTTTGGATGCAAAGCTTGGGCTGTACCATATTGCTGCGGGCTTAACTGAAATCTGGTGGGTTCACACGAGGTGAGTCCTTGGGCAGATGTTCTGGCCACTGTTGCTTCTCTCATGTGCTGGAGCAGAAGCCATGCTGGTCAGGGCTCACCTATCAGATTTCTTTCTTCAACTTTTGTTTTCTTTTGCTGGTGAGATCTACACAATTCCCACACTCCTTTTCCTGACCTTTGTTGGTCCAGAAGACACTCAAGAGGGCTGAGCAACCACCAGCCACGCACGAGAGTCACTTCACAGGCCGTGATGCAGCATGAAAGGAGACTGGCTTGTTCCACTAGTTGTTAAGGATGTGAACAAGATGAGTCTCTCTCCTGTAGCAGCTTTGGGAAAGGGTGTTGAACTCATTGGCCAGCCTTTCTCAACCTGGAGAACTTTTAAGATGGGTGGACTTCCAGTTCCCAGAATTACCCAGAAGCCCACCCATCTTAAAGTTCTCAAGTTTGAGAAACCTTGCCGGGATGGTTCATCATGCTGGCTGGGGAATTCTGGGAGCTGAAGTCCACCCATCTTAAACGTTCTTAAGGTTGAGAAAACCTTCCACAGTTTTCTTCTTGCTTGCTTTTCTGACCTTGAGAAGGAAAACTTACCCTTTCTCCATTTTTTTTCCTTTCAGCACCGTTTATCCTTTTCCGTCATATGTACAAGCAGCGGCAGCGACGCCTTGGGCCCATAAAGAGGAAAATGCACTAATTGGAGTCTCTTTTTTTCTAATCTTCCTCGAAGAAGGCTGGAGGGGGTAGGCTTAGGGCTCTTCCAAACCTTTTTCCTAGCTCCGTTAATCCAAAACCCAATTTTGTAGTCATGATGACACACGTCTTCCCTGCGTGATATTAGAAAATCGAGCCATCCAACTAACACTTTCCTTCGGACCTCACTCCCTTCTCGGGTAAACTAAACGGGGGACCCACGCTAAAAACTTCTTTCCTGTGAAATAGACTTGGAGCCTCTAGTGAAAACAAAGCTGCTTTCCAGGGGGTGGGGGACATAAAAACTCCGACACCTGAGAGATGTAGAAAAGGGTTTTCCAAACTCCAACTTGAGGAGGATCTAAAGAACCTCGAAACAAGAGTTAAAACTCGTTAAAGGTGACCTGGGAGAAACTATCCTGTGCCTTTAAAGAAGTGACTGGTTTGTTGGGATCAATTTTACTTTTTCCTTACCCTGAGAGTGAAAATGACTAAATCTGGAGAGGCAAGTTCATTGTCTGCTTCTTCCTAGTGGTCTTCTCATTTTAGATTCTTTTAATAATCCGTAAACTTCCTGACACACAAGTAATGAAACCTCAATCCAATTTAAAATAAGAGCAGGCCTCTGCGGGAGAACCCCCACGGAGTAGAGACTAATAAAGTCAAATAAAGAACGGAGCTGGTTCAAATCCTCGTAGGCTTGAAAAAAGCTTCTGGGACAGTTTCTGGCTTTAAGAATATTGATTGTGTCAACTTTCCAACCAGAGGACTGCAGTACTAGATTTTAGGAAAGCGCCAGTCAGACATGAAGGGAAGAAAAGGTGAAGAAGTTAAAACGTCTGTTTGAGCGAGAGTCACTCTCGGCAATCTGAAGGCAAGCATCGCCTTCTCAAGCCAACTGGAGGTGTTTTTTTTGTTTCTCTAGTTGAGGAAATGAGTTTTGGACCCCAAATCCTGGGCTGCTGTCTTGAGGCTTCCTTCTTAGGAGTGAGAGCATTTGGTGGTGGCGTTTAACATTTTTCACCCCTCTTTTAATCTTCAGCTGGGTTCCTCTCCACCACCACCCCTCCCCGGTACCCCAGAAAGAGGGCTATTAACGTATTTGGAGTTGGGGAGGTTAGCTTAATGGGTGACAGTGCAGGCACTTTGTTATGAATCCGTATTGGCAAGTTTTGGACAAGGCAAACCAAAAGCATATTTCTAATAAATCCTTCTAAAAACAAGGATCCTTGTGTTTCTGAATCTCTGGCTTTGCAGTGGGTAGCAACGCAGCTCAACGTTCAAATTATTACATTGCCCACACGGGAAAGGTTTTATTCCTTCGCCTGGCTGCAGATGTACTTTTAACATCTCTGCAAATGCTGCATTTGGAGATGTGGCAAATCTTGAGACAAAAAAAAAAGCCATTCCCAGCAGTCATCTAGCAGCTTTCCGGGCTTAGCTTAACCAGCAAACCCCAGAACAGCTGCCCAGTCTGTTAAACCAGCAGCTTCTGACTAGGACACAGGTCTGCAACCCACGGCTCTGGAGCCGCATGTGGCTCTTTCAGCCGTTTCCTGCGGCTCCCAGTCCTCTGCCATGTGCAGTCCAAAAAAAAAAGTGGGACTAAAAAAGTTCAACCAATCAATTCAAATATGCAGGGTAGGTGCATAATGAGGACCCAGATTGTTGGGGGCAATAAGCTGACTTTGTAATAATGCCGCTTTGGGGGGGGGTGCGAAAGCCCTAATAAGCAGGCATATACATAGAATGAAGGCTATTGCTAAGCACATTGTGCTTTAGATTGTAAGCCGCCCTGAGTCTTCGGAGAAGGGCGGGATATAAATGGGATTAAAAATAAAATAAAAAAATATCTCGCCTTGTCTCCACTCTTCAGTCAAACCCTGTTCTGCACATGCACGCATCTACGCGCATGCGCACACATTTTTTGCGGCTCCCAGTTTTTCCTTTTGTGAGGGAACCGGTTCCGAGTGGCTCTTTCACTGTTTCAGGTTGCTGACCCCTGGCCTAGGAGAACCATCTCTGTCACCACAATGTAAAAAGATGTTGAGACTCTAGAAAGAGTACAGAGAAGAGCAACAAAGACGATTAGGGGACTGGAGGCTAAAACATATGAAGAACAGTTGCTGGGATTGGGTGTGTCTAGTTTAATGAAGAGAAGGGTGAGGGGTGACATGATAGCAGTGTTCCAATATCTCAGGGGCTGCCACAAAGAAGAGGGCAGAAGAAGCTATTCTCCAAAGCGCCTGAAGGCAGAACAAGAAGCAACAGATGGAAACTAATCAAGGAGAGAAGCAAGCTAGAACTAAGGAGAAACGTCCTGACAGAACAATTAACCAGTGGAACAACCTGCCTCCAGAAGCTGTGAATGCTCCAACACTGGAAGTCTTTAAGAAAAGACTGTACAACCATTTGTCCAAAATGGCATAGGGTTTCCTGCCTGAGCAGGGGGTTGGGCTAGATAACCTTCAAGGTCCCTTCCAGCTTTATTATTATTATCTCAGCTGGGTGCATGAAAAGCCACCGAGAGAGGACAGTAAGGCTGTTGAGACGGTGTCCAGCCCAGTAATTGTTACAGGCTGAACTAGCCATAGTCCTCAACAATCATTCAGTGATTGTTCAAAGTTACGATGACACTGAAGCAAGGGACGACCGGTCCTTGTGACGATTGCAGCATCCATGGCCATGTGATCAAAACTTGGGGAGTTTAGCAACAGGCGTGTATTTACAGCCGTTGCACCATCCCAGGCTCATATGATTGCCATATCAGACCTTCCCCAAAAAGTAAATCCAATGAAAAGAAGCCGGATTAGGCTTAACAACCTCATGATTCAACTGAACAACCGCAGCAACTTGCTTAGCAACCAGGACAAAAAAAAAGACCATAAAATTGGTAGCGATTTCCTTAACTGCCTTGCTTAGTAACAGAAATTCTGATCTCGGGTGCGATCATAAATCAAGAATTACCCATGCTATGGGCCACCCAAGGACAAGAGTGACCAGTTTCCTCCTTACTGGGACTTTGCAGATGCAAGTGGCCAGGTTGTGACTCTACAAGGGTCAAACCCTCTATCAACATTTGACCTTTGCCCTTTTAGATGGCTACAGCCAGGGCTTCTTTTGTCATAGAACACTCAGAACGGAGTTCTGGCACCTTTTTTGGATGGAACTTTGATGTGTGAGTTCCGGCAGCTTTTTCTTTTACAAAAAAAGCACTGGCTACTGCATTAGCTTTAAGCCAGGGGTTTTCAAACATGGCCCTTTGATGACTTGTGGACTTCACCTCCCAGAATTCTGGGAATTGAAGTCCACAAGTCATCAAAGGGCCAAGTTTGAAGACCCCTACTTTATGCTAACTAGTTGTCCATATAACTTAAAGCAGGGGTTCTCAACCAGGGGTGCTCACCCACCACCCCCGGGGCTGCGTGACGATATTCCAAGGGGTGCGAAAACTTGGGTTTTCAAAATTATAGTGTATATGCATAATTCGTTGCCGTTATTTCAAAGTTTTGCGAGGGGTGCAAGAATATATCAGAAGCGTTCTAGGGGTGCGAGGTATAGAAAAGTTGGGAGCCACTGCCTTAAAGGATCTGCACAGCACTGGATACAGGATACATGCACTATAACACACACACACACACACACACACACACACACACACACACACACACACAAGAGTATAGCGTAATCGGTTGAATGAAAAGGCAATAAAAATCTTGAGGAACAAGTGCCACTGAGGGCAACATGAGATAAATGCAATCTGAGTCCAGGGCAGAAATGCAGTTTGTGAAATGTTTATGGAGATTCTCAGTCATCCAGTTCACAGTGGTCCACAAAGGTGCTTTTCCCAAAAGGCAACTGGACGTATTTGTTTTTTTTCCCCTTTGAAAACATTTCGCTTCTCATTCAAGGAGCTTCTTCAGTTCTATAGCCGACTGGATAAATCCCCACGGTGGCCTCAACAACTCTGAGAGAGCTAATGACCCGGTGACTGCAAAGAATATGAATCCTTCCATTTCTCCCCCACCAGTCATCTAGAACTGAAGAAGCTCCTTGGGTGAGAAGTGAAACATTTTCAAAGACAAAAAATGAAGAAAGTCCAGTTGCCTTTTGGAAAACACCTTTGGGAGATAATTTGAGAAAGGTTCAGACATTGCCCCCCCCCCGGCCAGTTCTCATAAAGACAAAGGGAGGGAGGGGGAAAGGATTGAAATTTGCAACCCCTGGGGTTTTTTTTATGACGCAAAGAAAAGTGAAATACAAATGGAGTTAAGTTTAATAAAAATCCAATCTGGGCGAGGAAAGCCGTCTCGGCACCGAACACAACCAGAATCCTCCAGCGAGTCTCTCTGCCCGGCTTCTGATCACATCCGCTCGGTCCCGCTGCCAGAGAAGTCGGTCTGCAGCGGTGTGATGTTGTGGTCGTAAGTAGCGTACTCGGAGGATCCGGAGCTGGCCATTTTGAGCTGCTGGGCTGCGTGAGTGAGCTGGAAGGCCGCGTCGGGATGGGCCGTGTCAGGCAGAAGGGTGCATTCTCTCTCCAGGATATCCGCCACCCCTTTCAGCAGGTCCAAGAAGCCAAAGGCTAAGGCGGCCTTTCGCAGCCGGTTTAGTTCCTGGGAAAGCCAAGCAAAAGGGCAGGAAAATCACTGTTGAGCCAGCAGGATCACTCTGGCTTCGGGGGGGGGGGAAATCTTGAATCTGCCCTCCCCAATAAAGGATTGGATTCTAGAAAAAGGAGTGGGAAATCAATATTCTGTTTTACGCTGTTGTGGTTTTATTGGGCCTATTTATATTTCACAGCTGTAATGTTTGTTTGTTTTTGAATACTCTAAGCCACCCGGAGTCGCTTTGAAACGAGATGAGTGGCAAATAAATTTCATAATAAAGGAAATTTTAAAAAAGGAATGCCTCTGGCAGCAAACTCAACTAAGTTAATGACTACTGGCTGCGCTGCAGAGAGAGAAGAGTCACAATGGAAGATGTCTGGACACAGTTTTCGATAGAGGAAGCTGGAATATTTTCAGCTGAGGGGGCCTGCAAGCTGGGTGACAGTCCGGGGGTACACTGGACGTGAAGAGCAAAACGGTATGTGGGAATGATCTTGGGAGGCAGGAGAAAAGGACGCAGCTTAAGAGAACTTACATGCAAAGGTGGTCAGTCCCCAGGAGGGAAAGGGGTGGGGGAAGAGACTTGGAAGGACCCTCCCGAGTTCCCAGGAAAGGAAAGGTAAGGGAGGGGAGAAGGATGTTCAGTCTCCTAGAATAAATGGAGTTGGAAGGGACTTGGGGGGGTGTCTTGTAGTCCAACCCCCTGCTCAAGCAGGAGACTCTATACCAGGGGTAGGCAACCTTGGCTCTTTTATGACTCGTGGACTTCAAGTCCCAGAATTCCTGAGCCAGCCTGGCTCAGCTTGGAAACCTCTCCCTTTCCCCTCAGCATGGCTGGCTCAGGAATTCTGGGAGTTGAAATCCAGGAGTCATAAGGCAGCCTAGGCCTAGGCCAGGGGTAGGCAACCTTGGCTCTTTTATGACTTGTGGACTTCAACTCCCAGAATTCTTGAGCCAGCATGGCTCAGCTTAGAAACCTCTCCCTTTCCCCTCAGCATGGCTGGCTCAGGATTTCTGGGAGCTGAAGTCTACGAGTCATAAAAGAGCCGAGGTTGCCTAGCCCTGCCCTATACCATTTCAAAGATGTCTTCTTAGAAAGCCTCCAGTGATTGAGCACCCATAACCTCTGGAGGCAAAGCTGTTCCACTGGTTAAGTGTCCTCACTGTTAGGAAGTTTCTCCTTATCTCTAGCTTGCTTCTCTCCTTGAGTTTCCATCCATCGTTTCTTGACCTGCCTTCTGGTGCTACGGAGAATAGTTTGACCACCTCGACTTTGTAGGAGCCCCTCAAATATGTTATAGTACCATACAATGAAGGTAGTTTTTGAACCCGTAGTTTGTGCTTCTTGTCTGGACTACCTTGAAGGGCTGGCACAGGGTCCGTGCTAGACACCAGCTAAGGCTGTCGTGCTTCATCAGGGTCTCTTTCAAAGCCACCCCACCGTTTCACCGAGTATTTTCAAGTTGGCATCTGCCCAATCCAAAAATGAGACTGTTGAATAAAGAGTTGGGCATCAGCCATCTGTTTCCACCACTCACCTTATAGAAGGTCAGAGTTTTCTCAGGGAGCTTCCTCGCGTTCCTGAGTATCTTCTGTACGTCAGTCTGTGGAAGAGTGGAGAAGACACAAATGTAGTATTTGGCCTTCTGGCCCAAAGCAGAGCAACCATCTGAAGCTAAAGAGATTGAATGAATGAATGAACCTTTACTGTCAAAGTACAACCATGTATACATTGAGATTGGCTGAGCCTCCCTTTGTGCCCCCCCAACTCACAGTGACAACAAACCCTCCATCTTATTACACCATGTGAGCTAACTGCACAACGCACCGGCCTTGCAAGTCAATCATGCATAAAGTTTATAAAATTATATCCCGTTCAAAAGCCTGACAGCCCATGGATAAAAGCTGTTTTTCAGCCTGTTGGTGTGGCTGGCTATACTCCTATTATCTCCTACCCGATGGTAGGAGAGTAAAGAGATACCGTCCAGGGTGTGAGTCATCCCTGAGAATTTTCCTCACTCTTCCAAGGCAGCGGGCCCTGGAGAGGTCATCCAGTGGTGTCAGGGGACAGCCCACAATGTCTTGTGCTGTGCTCACCACCCTCTTTAATGCCTTCCTATCCGCGGCTGTCAGACCAGCATACGAAACCACAATACAGTACGAGAGGACGCTCTCTATAGTAGACCGGTAAAAGAGGGTCATAAGCCGTTGTTCTACCCTGTTCTTCCGCAGAGATTACTCTTCCTTGCTTTGCTCCGTTGGAAAAGCAAGAGATGCCTTCTGGTTTAATGGCCTCTGCTTTCAACATCTAAGCACCGCTGTTCAGAAGCACCAATGGGACCCGAGTCGGCCTAAACCTCCATCCTGCACACCCGTGGAAAGCAAACAGGCCGACGATCTTGGACAAATGGGAATAAAAACTGTGCAGCCAACACGCTGAAGACTAACTATCATGGGCCGTAGTTGCGTCATCCGTTGGGCAAAGGAGCGCTCGGGACTGTTGATCGGCTGGCCCTGACAGGTGCCCACAGGAAGAGAGCGCTGCTAAATTACGCAGTGAGGAGCTCATCTTTCAGGAAAGGCTGCTGTTCTTATTCATCTTTTTAGCCAGGAGCTTTGCCTGCTCGCCGGGAGCAAAGTCGGATCCTGCTGGCTTACCTGCAGACCGTTGGGTTTAATCCACACCGTGACATTCTGAGCGTAGCTTCGTTTGTTCTTGGGCTGCAAAGGGAAGGGGCTTTTGTTGTCATCTTCGCCGTACGGGTTCTCCTTTGCGTCTGGGGAAAAAGAAAAGAAAAAGGTGTACAGCAGGGGTCTTCAAACTGGGCCCTTTTATGACTCGTGGACTTCAACTCCCAGAATTCCTCAGCCAGGCACGCGTGCCTGGCTGAGGAATTCTGGGAGTTGAAGTCCACAAGTCATAAAAGGGCCCAGTTTGAAGACCGCTGCTCTAGAAGGAGTGCAGAGAAGAGCAACAAAGATGATTAGGGGACTGAAGGCTAAAGTATATGGTGAATGGTTCCAGGAACTGGGTATGTCCACGAGTCATAAAAGGACCCAGTTTGAAGACCCCTGCTGTACAGGAAGCCTCACTTAGCGACTACAATTGGGACTGGCACTTTGGTTGTTAAGCAGAGCAGTTACTAAGCGGAAATTGTAATTACGCTTATGATAACTATGGGTCCTAAACGTGAGCACTGGCTGCAAAGGTACTTTCTCATCACCGTCGTAACTGTGAATGGTCACTGTCCAAGGCATTGTTAAGCAAGGACTACCTATATATATCAGTGTTGTGAGGCCCTTCTTCTCGCAATTTCATTTTAAAAGAATATATATGTCTTGTGCCCTCAGGTAAAAACTTAATTAATCCTATGCCTTGGGCTTCTTAAGGATTTCCAAGTATTTTGAAAGCATTAGAGAATACAGAACAGAGAATAAAAGGGTTGGAAGGACCTCAGAAGTTCAGGAAGGAGCTTCAAACAGCCCGGAAAGAACATGAGCAGCCCTCCTCAATCTGCCTGGAGCTCAGTTCCCAGAATTCTTAGGAAGAATCACGTTGGCTGGAGAATTCTGGAAAATGAAGTCCGTGCTCCTAGAGAGTGTTAAGATTGAAAAAGGTTTAAACCAAGGGGGGTCTCCAAACTCGGTAACTTTTCAACATGTTGGCTGGGGAATTCTGGGAGTTGAAGTTCACAAGTCAAAAAGTTATCAAGATTGGAAACCCCTGTTGTTGTTGTTGTTGTTGTTAGTTGCAATGTCGTGACCGACCCATCACAACCCCATGGACAACGTTCCTCCAGGCCTTCCTGTCCTCTACCATCTTCTGGAGTCCCTTTTAATTCATGCCTACTGCTTCAGTGACTCCATCCAGCCACCTCATTCTCTGTCGTCCCCTTCTTCTCTTGCCCTCCACCTTCCCCAGCAGGAAAGAGAGAAGAGCCTAATGGTGGGAAAGGTTGAGGGGGAAACCCCTGGGTTAGACTAAAGATTCGGATATGGTTTTGCCGTTACATAATCACAGAAACTCTGGAACTTTTGAGCGTCCATCTTCATTGCCTAAAGCTTCAAGAAGCACAGCAACAATTCCTTGAAATGGAGACCCTGAGGGGGATTCAGAAGGGTGTGTGATACCAACACAACTCAGAGATCCCATGAGAGGCATTTCACCGCTCACACAACAGAGAAGGACGTCTTCCCAAGGACAAAGCACACCCAGGAGCAGAACTGCCACCGTCTAAGATCAAGACGTCTACATCCAAATGGAAGTTACAAACGGCGAAGGAACGAGTGGTACCATTTAAACCAGCATCGCCAGTACCTGAGATGGGACCGAGCTGGGCCATCTTGCCCAGCCAAGGAAGTGGTTCTGGTCCTGGCTCAAAGAGAGACATCATTAGGTTGGACTTCTTCTTGCTGTCGGCTTGAGAATATAGCATTCCGTACCATTCAGGTCTGAAAGCAAGAACCAGATCGTTCGCAATGAACCAGCTGTTGTTGCTCAGAAGAAAACACGTGCATACAGATAGTCCTTGACTTACGACCACAACTGAACTCAACATCTATGTTGCAAAGGGAGACAGTTCTTAAGGGAGCTTTGCCCCATTTTACAACCTTTCTTGCCCGTTGTTCAGTGAATCCCTGCAGTTGTTTAGTAACACGGTTGTTAAGTGAATCTGGCTTCCCCTTTGACTTTGCTTATCACCAGGTCGTTAAAGGGGATCACGTGACCCCGGGACACGGCAGCCGTCGTAAATGTGGCACAGTTTGCCAAGCATCTGAATTTTGATCGCTTGACTGTTGGGATGCTGCAACGGTCCCAAGTGTGAAAAACAATCCTGTCACTTTTTCCAGTGCTACTGTAATTTCAAAAGGTCACTAAGCGAACAGTTGTAAGTCGAGGACTACTTGTATATATATCAATAGATACTTGTAGGCCTTCTCTTTCAACTAAGATAGGATACGATAATCTTTATTGTCATTTTTTTACGTTGGGTACAATGGCACACATCAAAAATGAAATTTAGTTGCCCGCTCTCAAAGTGAAACACAGACATGACACACACCTAAAACATACTACATACAACCTATGTATAGACCCACACCCTACATATACATAACAAATAAATATTAAAATACTGTCCATCTTGAATATATAACGGAAGGAGGAAGCCTGAGAGTTCACAAGGTTAATGCTGCATGGAATGAAACTATGGCTGAATCTGGATGTTCTGCTATGGATTACAAAAGAGAGTTCTCTTTGTTAGCAGGAAGAAAATCCAAGAATGGCCTCTTGCAGTGGTTCTCAACCCTGGCAGGTTTAAGCGGGGGGGGGGGGAACGTCCAACCCCCCAAATTCCCCAGCTAGCCATGCTGGTTGGGGAATTTGGGGAGTTGGCAGTCCACCCCTCTCAAAGCTGCCAGGGTTGCAAGAGACACCGGCTTGTGGCTTTTCTCAATATTCAAATCTTCCTAAAATGTTCAGTTCCACGTGCTACAAGTATTTGCCTAAATGAAAGGGCACCTCCACCCTCAGAGTTTCCAGAATCCCCGTTTCTCCAAGGTCAGCAACAGGCATCAACACTCAAATGACGTCCCCATGGAGAAATACAATGCCTTTTTAAAAAAAAAAACCATTTCCAGCACATATTAAAGATACTGTGGTCCAACATATTTAACCCAAGACTGTCTAGGGCAGGGGTAGGCAGCCTCGGCTCTTTGATGACTGGTGGACTTCAACTCCCAGAATTCCTGAGTCAGCCATGGCTCAGCTTGGAAACCTCTCCCTTTCCCCTCAGCATGGCCAGCTCAGGAATTCTGGGAGTTGAAGTCCACGAGTCATAAAAGAGCCAAAGTTGCCTACCCCTGGCCTAGGGAGAACCTCCATCATGGTGGTCCCAAAGCTGCTTTTTCACGAGGCAACTGGACTCTCTTTGAAGACAAGAAAGGTCCAGTTGCCTCGTGAAAAAGCAGCTTTGGGATAATCCAAGATGGTTTACAGCTGGTCCTCGACTTCAACCACTTAGGTTGAAGTTACAAACGGCACTGAAAAAAGTGACTTACGACCGCTTTTCACACTTGCAGCATTCTCATGATCGAAATTCAGGCGCTTGGCAAACTGGTTCGTATTTATGACGGCTGGAGTTCCCCGGGGATCACGTGATCCCCTTTTGCGGCCTTCTGACAAGCAAAGTCAACAGGGGAGCCGGATTCACAGAAAAACTGTTACTAACTTAACAACTGTGGCGAGAATGGTCATAAAACCGGGCAAAACTCACTTAACAACTGCCTTGCATAGCAGTGGAACTTTTGGGGGCTCGGTTGCAAGTCGAGGACCACCTATTATCTAGCATTTTCCTCACTCTAAGAAAGGGAGCTTCCATTCTGCTCTTAGATGAAAGAGAAGACCTACAGTTGGGCAACAGTTACATACACACCTGTCTCTCCCTCCGAGCAAGGACAGGCTACTTTCATTGTGGCTGTCAGAACCCATATATTGTTAAGGGGGACTCTTTTCTAATTCTTTTTATTTCATTGCTCCGGGTTCTGCCATTCTCCTGAAAGGGAGGGGGGAAGACGCTGTGGGCTGTCTCTTTGCTTCTTTCTATTACTACAATGCATCCCTTCCACTGTTCCTGCGTATCTGCTAAGCTTGTAAGCCGCCCTGAGTCTTCGGAGAAGGGCGGGATATAAATGGAATTAAAATAAAATAAAAATAAAAATAAATATCTGTCTCTCCCTTGATGTTACCTTGGGGTGAGAAAGGAATGTGCCTCCCGCCATCTGGCTTATATCCCGTTTCGGAAAGGAAGGTGTTAAGACCCAACAACATCAATGGGAGCCTGGGAAAGACCTGTGTTATCAGCTCTTTTCCCACAGCTGACTTAACACCTGAGGATTGGCCGGTTCGAACTGACCAGATGAACGACTGGGGTGGGGTTTTGCTTGGGACTCTTTTAACCTGTTGATCTGAGCGGGAAACCCTCAGATCCTGCCTACCGTGCCTGCTATCACCTTCTCCTAATAAAAGTTCCTTTTGGAAGAAACGGCTTCCACGAGTCCTGCTTTCTTAGCATGAGGCTTTGAAGTGGGCCCTGACATTGGCTACGTCCACGCTGCCACCACCCGCCCGGATGCCAGCCAGCTGCCATACCCTAACTGAACAACAGCCACCATCCCTTCCACTTTCAAACTTCCGTGAAGGAGCACGCAAAAGTTGGGGATCTTTCCCGCAATCTGATTGGCTGAGTTCTCGTCTTCAACATCTTCAGCAATCCCCGGACCCACCTCGTCTCCTTCTAGGCAGGAAGAGAACAGAAAGCCATCAGGACCTGCCCCCTCCGGTGGGCCTGCCAACTGGGGAACCGCCAGAGGGAGGGGGAGGAGGAAAGAGTGGAATTGCTCACCTTTGTTGAGTGCGATAGGCAACACCAGGTGTCTGGACAGGACCGGGGGGCTGGCGATATCTGCTATGTCAATGAAGCCGACAATTTCCAGATCTACGAAAGAAAAGGATGCTTTCAGACATCAGTCCTCAGGACTTTGTTTACATTTCACACGGGGGGAGGAGAAGGCACAGCACACGTAGACTGGCGAAATTCTGCTACAGTAGTCAATTTCAGCAAAAGTAGTTCTAGACGTCTTGTGGAGTAGATTTCCTGGATGGGTCTACCTTGTCAGGCTGATATGAAGGCAGAAAAATTGATCAGTGGCCATTATTTACTAACAATCCTGTTTTCCAAAGCAAGACAAGAAGGCAGGACAAGAAACAATGGATGGAAACTAACCAAGAAGAGAAGCAGAACCTGAAATTAAGGAATTAAACTTCCTAAGAGTGAGGACAATTTAGAGCAATTTTGAAACAGTTTGCTTCCAGACGTTGTGGGTGCTCCATCACTGGAGATTTTCTAGAAGACTGGCCAGCTATTTGCCCAGAATGGTATAGGGCAGGGGTAGGCAACCTTGGCTCTTTGATGACTCGTGGACTTCAACTCCCAGAATTCCTGAGCCAGCATGGGGGAACTACGGCCCCCTCATGACTTGTGGACTTCAACTCCCAGAATTCCTGAGCCAGCATGGCTCAGCTTTGAAACCTCCCCCTTTCCCCTCAGCATGGCTGGCTCAGGAATTCTGGGAGTGGAAGTCCATGAGTCATCAAAGAGCCAAGGTTGCCTGCCCCTGGTTTGGAGGGTCTCCTGCTCGAGCAGGGGGTTGGACTAGAAGACCTCCAAGATCCTTTCCAACTTTGTTAATTCTGTTATTTTGGTTAAGACCCTAACGCCAGCCAGCATCCGGTTTTGGAAGGTAAGCAGGGTCAGACATGACTAAAAGTTGGATGAGAGAGAGCAACTTGATTCTCAGGTAACACTGGGTAATCCAGTGAGCCTCCTGAGAGAAAGCAAAATCCAAACCTTTGGAGCGTGGTGGTGCAGTGGTTAGAGTGCAGTACTGCAGGCTATTTCTGCTGACTGCTGGCTGCCAGCAGTTCGAGTCTCACAGGCTCAAAGTAGACTCAGCCTTCCATCCTTCCGAGGTCAGTAAAATGAGGATCCAGATATGCTGACTCTGTGAATCGCTTAGAGAGGGCTGTAAGGCACCGTGAAGCGGTATATAAGTCTAAGTGCTATTGCTGTAAGTGCTATTTGGTGAAGAAAACAGCAGGGATATATCCCTTCCTCCATGGCTGGAGGCACCAAGTCTCTCAGGCTGCCACTTGCTGGGCATCATCAGCAGGGAACAGCCATTGCCCTTCAGCATCCTGGAAGCCTCACTGTCAGAATCCATTTATATTGCATTCATAAATGTATGTTTAAAATACTGTGCCTTCCCTGGATTCTGCCATTTCTCCGAGGGGGGAGAGGAGGTGGTGTTTATTCAGCCTGGCCGGAGACTGCATTCAAAGACCAGGGAAAACCCTTTTGATCTTAGGACAACAAAGGAGGGGAAGGGAGGGGGGATCTGGTTCGTATCTCCATTTGAATCTGAAAAGGAAGGAGGCAATAATCATAAAGACACGGGAAGTTCCCTCTTTCCCACGAAAGGGTTGACACCGAAGTTTAAATTGATGTGGGTCTGGCCAAATGGGTTTTGAGGGGAGGGGGTTGAACCGGGAACTCTTTATAAAGTATCAAATTGTAACACAATGCCAGATCCTGTCTTGTATTTCCACAACCGATCATGTCTTAGTAAAAACTCGTTTTGGACAAGACCTGACTCCAAGAGTTCTTTATTTTCCTAAGATGTGGATTGGGGTGGGTCCTGACACTAACTGGTCAGCACCAGAAACGGGAAATTAATGGGATTTTTGCTTTTAGGTGATAGGTCCCTTTTTGCACCCTTATTCTATTGGGCGTGATGGCTAGATGTTATGGTCTTGAAGGCAGAGGAAGAATGTGGATTAGAAGAGAGCAAGAGCTAAATTCATTGCAGAGAAGACAACTTTTACCTGTATTAATTGTTTTAGGGATTGGATCGATTTCTTCGTCTATGATGAAGGGCTCCGGCCTGGGAAATGCTTGCACGTCTGAAGACAAGTGGCCACATTTCAAAACGGCATGGAAGGGTGTATATGCCACATCTATTAGCTTCCTAGGGCAAGAGATGATCACTACTAAAAATCCACAGAAATAAACCACTACGTGGAGAGCTTGTTCAAGTTACTTTTCAGGGGGGGGAAATGCAGATCAGCGACTGAGTAGTTTCTACTGGGTCTTTCACTGCAAGGGTTCAAGCCACACAGAGCAAGTTCTAGGGCGTTCCACACACATTAAAACAAACAGGGTGCATTGCAGATCTTGAATGTCAAATGGACCCTGAATTTCTCTAAGCACGTGGTCTCCCTTGCCTTACTACTCAGAAATGCACAATTCCCAGAATTTGAGCTCTAGAAATCCCTCAGTTCTGCTTTGAAAAGATAGGAAGGAAGGTTTATGGGGAAATGTATATGATCTGATTTCACAAATAACACGGAAGGTTTTTTTTTTAACATTCTTAGTAAAAGGTAAAGGTAAAGGTTCCCCCGCACATGCGTGCTAGTCGTTTCCGACTCTAGGGGCCGGTGCTCATCTCCGTTTCAAAGCCGAAGAGCCAGCGCTTGTCCAAGGACGTCTCTGTGGTCATGTGGCCAGCATGACTAGACGCCGAAGGCGCACGGAATGCAGTTACCTTCCCACCGTAGTGGTCCCTATTTTTCTACTTGCATTTTTACATGCTTTCGAACTGCTAGGTTGGCAGAAGCTGGGACGAGTAACAGGCGCTCACTCTGTTACGCAGCACTCGGGATTCAACCCGCCAAACTGCCGACCTTCTGATCGACAAGCTCAGCGTCCTAACCCACTGAGCCACCACGTGCGTCCCTCTTTAACATTCTTATTAGCACGTAATTTTATGCAAAAAGTGAACAGATCCTACTGTAGCTTAGTATTAAATATAGAATAGGCCATAGTATTTAGTTGCTGCCTGCAAGTAATCCAACGCTTTCCTGGCTTGGCTTATGTGAGCAAAATACCCTAATTTCCTTTGTTTTCATGCAGTTTGCTAACCCCCTTGAGAGAATTAGATGGAACATCTAACTTAGAGTTTCAGATTTGTAAACCCCATTTATAAGTAGGTGGCTAAACTGGTCCTTCATGGTATTCAGCTGCATCACGTAGGCCAGCTTTTGCCAATCTGACATCTTCCAGATATGTCTAGAGTTAAAACTGCGTGCATCTAGGACCATATTTCTCATGTGTGGACTTCAACCCCCAGAATTCCCCAGTCAGCTGTGCTGGAATTCTGGGAGTTGAAGTCCACGTCTTAAAAGTTGACAAGGTTGAGCAACCCTGATCTAGAGGGCACCAGATTGAAAGAACTTGATGAAACCCAGACTGTAATTGAAGGCAATGATTCTTAACCAGGATTGCTTACCCAAACATCGACTGCACGTTTTTCAAGCAAAGGGGTCCATCGATGGTAAAGATCTGCCCCTCTCCATTATTTAGGTCAATGAGTCGTTCCAGGCAGTCTAGAGAATCATTGCTCTGGAGCTTCACATGGAAACAGTTTTACACACAAGGGAAAAAACATATCAGAACGTTAGATATTTTTTTAATCACAGAAGGGAACTTCCAATAATCAGCAAAGAAAACACAGCTATTTATTTGTCTGCTCTGCTTTGTATGTATCTTAAGTGTCAAACTGCTGGCCCACGGGCCAGAGGCGTCACAGCAAAACCACGCCCACCCCATTGTCGGCAATGGCAAAAAAAGGTATGCTACGTCGTGACACATCACACGACATTGAGAGTTTGACACCCCTGATATAGAGACTGCACTGGCCCCTGCTGATTTCACTGGCAGGACAAATGGGCCAAACTTTGCCCAAAATAATTAATGGACACAGGCTTGATGAGAGAGCAAGTGCAAAATAATAGCAGAGAAATAACCTTTCAACCTCCTAGGACATTACAAGTCATAAACCAGCCCTTTTGGGGGGGAAAAAGAAAGAAACTTTAAAATACTGTTATTGAGCAAGAGATTGCTGAACTCACGTGTATCAAATTCAGGCTTACTACAATTCTTAATAGACAAATTGCTTGTAATATACCTCCCACGTTAACTACATCTACATAGCCCACCAGCTTTTTCCTCCCTTCCCCGGCCTCACCTCAATTTAAATTCTCTATCAGTCTCATCGCTCCATGTACCTGATAAAGCAGGGGTCTTCAAACTTGGCCCTTTTATGACTCATGGACTTCAACTCCCAGAATTCCTGAGCCAGGCACTTCAGCTCCCAGAATTCCTTAGCCAGGCACATGGCTCAGGAATTCTGGGAGTTGAAGTCCACAAGTCATAAAAGGGTGAAGTTTGAAGACCCCTGTGATAAAGTGAGGTGTAATTCACAAAAAACCTTGAATAAAATTGCCTCCCCTCCCAAATCAGCATTAAGGCCAATGCAAATGGAGGGCTGATATCCCCTCCTGGCTCTAAAAAAGGGGACTCACCTCTTCCAGGTTAGCCATGCACATGACGTACAGCTTGGATGGGAATGGAAAAGGCAGCGGGAACCGGTTGCTTTCACTCCGCTGGCTGAGTGTGGACAGAGAGTGACGGAGAGAGCCCCTGCCGATGCCCAAGCTGCCATCTGTGACCAGGACAACCTGGCAAGGAATGGCAGCGCCCCATTCTTGCTGCACAATGCTGCAAACTCCTAGCAGGGCTGACTCCAAGCACGTTTTGTCATAATCATCTATGTTACTCAAAGCTTCCTGGGGAAGAAAGTGCACACTTATTGGGCTGGGCTAAAACAAAGCTCGGCTTCCAAACTGCCATGGTTAACTTAGACCAGGGGTCTTCAAACTTGGCCCGACTTGTGGACTTCAACTCCCAGAATTCCTCAGCCAGCGTGCCTGACTGAGGAATTCTGGGAGCTGAAGTCCACAAGTCATAAAAGGGCCAAGTTTGAAGGCCGCTGCTGTACGGTATACAATAAAATATTAATAGCAAAAAAACCAATGTGTAAGATTTAAAAGAGGCATTGAAGATTAAGGATTGATTGAAAGGCTGCTTTTAGTGCCCTAATCTTTCAGGGCACCAATCAACCCTATGGCTACATCCCCATCTGCACGTCCCTTGCAAGGGCACAGAGTATGTTTTTACACCTTTATGGAAGGTCAGGAGACTGGGGTCCGCCTCACTTCTGGGGGGAGAGTGCCAGACCAGCTAGGATGGGCTGATGTAATGTGATGAAGGCACTTCTGTACGTTATTATTTAGAAAGCAAATTTATACAGCTACCCATCCACAAGTGGAGCAGAGAGACACAAAAATATCATATGAATTTATAATCGATTTATATGCAGCATGTGACAATTGAATACAAGCTCAGGTCGTTGCTTTTATACTGCACCTGGAGTGTGTTATAGTCTCTTGTAAAGGGGACCATCAGCTCCCAAAGAGATGAAAACACAACCAAGGCGGTAAACTCCAATTTGTAGTTGGTAGCCATGTGTTCAAAAAGCATTGTCAGACCATGGGCTGCTAAATGCTTCCGCTGATACTCTTCAGAGCCTTCAATGGAGACCGGCCGGGTCATGGAGAGGGACACATCAATGACCACAACAGTTGGCATGGTGGCCCTTGTTTTGTGCTGTCAAATGCAGAAGGAAAAATCTCTGCAGAGGGAATAAAATAAGATTTTCAGCATTCGCTCTCTCTTTCAAATTATATGAGCCTGTTCACTGACACCTGCTAACTCAACTTTATCAATCTTAAAACAGCTACTGTGAGATGGTTTGGTATGTGCAGGCTGGGTTTATCTCCAGAGTAGTGGCGGGTATCCTTTTATAGGATGTATTCAAGCAAATATTGGATAATCATCTACTACTGGCATGCTGTAATTTGGATTCTAGTTGAGCAGGAGGCAGACTCCAATTCTATGAATCTCTGCAAAACTAACAAATGCATTTAACAAAAGACAACTGCTAATTTACACACCAAAACTAATAGACCACCTTTTGCCTTCCTCTGAAGGTTTATTTCATACAACAATGGCTGGATGGCAAAAATTGAGTGAATCACAAATAAAGCAACTGTATTTCATTTTAACACATTGTGTGAACTGAGATCATTATTGCCAGCAAAACCCAAAATGTGAAGTGGGTGTATTTATATTAGGATAAGTAATAACTTGTAAGATGTAAAAGCCACAACAGGCAGCTAGGAAAGCGTTTAGTAGTCCAATAACAGAATATATGCAGGTTGAATAACAGATTCTTGGAATTTTTCAAACCTGGTGGTTTTCCTGCAGAGGTTTCAGTGCCAGGCTAGGGAACTTCTTCAGGACAGGGCGAGTGAAGTCAATGCAACCAAGTTCAGAGAACGTCAAGAGCCCCAAAGTAGAAATGAAGAAGATGGGGGGTGGGAGTGGAAAAACAACTTACGAAAAAAGGGCAAATCTATTAAAGCGGTGGTTAAGAAATCAGAAACGGCAGCAAAGCCCCTAATGCTGCTTTCTTTTCCTCCTGCATTCTTTCATTTCCCCTCTTTTCCTCTCTTCCTTTTCTCTTCCCCTTTCCTTTCCTCCCTTTCATTTTTCTTTTCTTTTATCGCCTCTTTTTGTTCCCTTCCACTCTCTTTTCCCACACTCTTTCCTTTCTCACTGTCTTCCTTCCTTGCCTGGCTTCCCCTTTCTCGGACCCTGGGACGCAACTGTCTTACCCAGGATGAGGTCCCGCCTCCCCCACCCCCTTCCGCCCAGGGCTTTCCTGGTGGTCTCCCATCCGCGTTCAATCTTCTCCGCTCACCTTCGCTGTTTCCCGCCTCCAGTCAAGCCGGCCGGCTCGTTTCCAGTGGGGGGGGGGTGTCTCCGGCAGGAAGCCGAGGTGCCCCGCCTCAGTCTTCCCCAGGGCCGGGGCTCCCCTGCCTCCTCCTCCCACCCCACCCCCCGCCCGGGGTTGAAGCCCAAAACATTCCCCCACCACCACCACGGCCGCGAAATTTGGTTCCGGGATCGCCAGGGGCCGCCCCGTTCCGGGCATGCGCGAGTGGCGTGCGCAGACTCTGTCGGAACCTGCTTCAAGAACTTTCCCTCTGGGGCGGGGCGATAGGCTCAGCACGACCGCTAGAGCAGGGGTCTTCAAACTTGGCCCTTTTATGACTTGTGGACTTCAACTCCCAGAATTCCTCAGCCAGCAAAGCTGGCTGAGGAATTCTGGGAGTTGAAGTCCACAAGTCATAAAAGGGCCAAGTTTGAAGACCCCTGCGCTAGAGGGCAGCCACGAGGACTTTGCGCCTAACGTGAGCGCCGCTGTTTGCAGGAGGCGGCGGCGAGGATGCTGAGTTATTATAATTGCTGGATTTTTTTTACCCTTCCTTGGGTCGCGCTATGGAAAGGCAGTTTTTTCCCCCCCATTAGGCAGTGAATAAACAAGGCTTGAAAGCTATTATGTCTAAGCTGTCTAGGGCAGGAATGGTTCATTTTTTTAAAAAAAATAATTCAATTTACGGTCGAACTTTTGGTCCCTGAGTTGGTTTATTTTGTAAAATAAAATGAAAAATAAAATTAAAATTACTGGGTTCGTTCCACTGGCTGATCTCAGTCTCCTGCTCAAAGCCCACAGTTCCTAAACAGGATAAAAACAGAATAGGAAAGGCCTCCAGCCCACCCACCCACCTCCCAGGTTGGGATGAGAAGCTAAACTGGATCTGGTCGTGATTAGTGCTGTGTTGGATGGGAGACCTCCAGGAGATACCCAAGCCAACCACATCAGCAACCTTGCAAAGAAAACCATCCCAAATACATGCCAGTTGCCAAGTGCCTGAATTTTGATCATGTGACTATAGAGATGCGGCAACAAGGCTCAAGCGCAAGGACTCGTTGCAAATCCCTTTCCTCAGCACCATCATAACTATGAAGGAGGCTAAGCGGTTAAGGGGCTGCAATGGCTCAGCGGTTAAAGATGCTGAGTTTGTCAATTGGAAAACAGACAGTTCAGGTTCGAAACCTGAGCACTGTGCGACAGGTTGAGCGCCTGTTACTCGTTCCAGCTTCTGCCAACCTAGCAGTTCGAAAGCACGTAAAAATGCAAGTAGAAAAATAGGGACCACTACGGTGGGAAGGTAACAGCGCTCCGTGCGCCTTTGGTGTCTAGTCATGCCGGCCACATGACCACGGAGACGTCCTCGGACAAATGTTGGCTCTTCGGCTTTGAAACGGAGATGAGCACCGGCCCCTAGAGTTGGAAACGACTAGCATGCATGTGCGGGGGAACATTTACCTTTTAAGTAGGTACCACGTTGGTGGGAAGGTAACAGTGTTCTGTGTGCCTCAGAGAGTGTAGTTATGCTGGCCACACGGCTGCAAAAAAGTCTTCAGACAACGCTGGCTCCCTCGGCTAGGAAATGGAGATGAGCACCGACCGCTAGAGTCGGACACAACTGGACAAGTAAACCTTTACCTTTACCTAAACAAATGGTTGCAAGTTGGGAACTGCCTGTATTCAGAAGGCATTACAGAAACAAAGGCAGAAGCTTAAACCCTGGGAAGGGACATATTATGTAGAAGAAACTCAAGTTGGCTCTTGAGATACTATGGGATGTAGAGGAAGTGGGAGGGAAGACTCAAGATCTGTTATTATATACCCGTGGTGGCAAACCTATGGCACGCGTGCCACAGGTGGCATGCACAGCCCTCTCTGTGGACACGCACGCTGTTACCCCAGTCCTAGGCCTTCAGCTGGGTTTTATAAAACCTTTTCGCTTTAGGCCTCTGCTGCAGTGTGCAAAAAAAAGGTTCAATCAATCAATTTCAACTTCTCGCAGGAAAAAAAAAGATCTCGCAAAGTTGGAATTGATTGATTGAACTTCTTAGCCCCACCCAGTCTGCCATTACCACTGCAGCCACGTCCACCCAATGGGCCACCGCCCACCCGGCACCCAACAATTCATAAGTGGGTTTTGGGTTGCAGTTTGGGCCCTCTGTCTCTAAAAGGTTCACCATCACTGTTATATACAGTGTAATGAATGTCTGTAATAACTGAAGTCAGTCTTGATCTGGTCTGTCTTGCAGGGCTGACATCATAGTTTGTGCTAGAGATATAAAGCAGAAAATAGGTGGGGGGGAATAGAAATTGTAGCCTGCGGATCTTTTTCCCCCGTTTCTATCTGTTCTCGATACTGAAGCCTTACGAAGCCTGAAAGTAAGTGGAATTACAGGTACTCCCATTTGGTAACAAAAAATATCTACAAGCATATTTCTTTTAAACTTTTCTTTATTTAGTCTTTGTAAAATTTTAAATAAGTCTTTTTTTCTATGACATTTCAGGAAAAAAAAATACGTTTTCCCATTGTGAAGATTGAAATATACACCTCGAAATTGACTTACAAATTGAAACCAAAAATAAAACACTTGAACTGATGCCCTTTTTTTGGTAAACAAAATGTAAACAGTTCATATGTACAAATCTACAACCATTCCTTTGTGAAAGTGCTCTTTTGCAAATTAATAAAACATCTGTTTTGAAATTCCAGGGAGATCATATTTTTGAGAAATACAACTATTTTCTGGAAACCCACCAATATTTTTTTTAATATTTTATATACACATTTACATGTAACAAGTCTCCATTTCTGTCTTTGGGAGTAAAATATTTCCTACTGAAATGCTAAGTTAACTAAGATAAAATACTTTATCGGATTCTTGATAAAGCCCTATTTAAACATTAGAGTTTTACAAACGTTTTGTTCCATCTGATGCCCTGAAGCAAACAAGAGGGGAGACTGGGTTCATGATGAGTGCAAGTACAAAACTGTTCCAAAACATTAGGATGAAACAGCATGCTCGGAGGAGGGAAAGCCATATTTCATTTTCATTCACTGTTTTAAAAATAATAGTAATAATAAAAAGTCCCGGGTTGCTTTTTAAAGGAGTATAAAATGAGGCAGAATTTCATGGTTTGGGCAGCAAAGGCCCCAGAATTCTCTTTTGTTCTCCAAGATGAGTTATAAACTTATCTGGGAACTGAACAAGATACATTTGGAGCTCAATTGTGGTTATAAGTCTGGGATTACCTGGATTGCTTGACCGAACAGAGAAGGTCAAGGTTACGATCCACTTCCTGAACTTGATGCAATGGATACGTAGCAGATCATTAAATGCTTAGTGAGATGTTGAAGATTCTGTTTTTTAACCACTTAGTCGTGTCCGATTCTTGGTGACTTTATAGGCGAGTTCTCCCGTCAAGCACAGCTTCTTCCGGTTGTTGTGTGTTCAACCTGGCGTCTGATTTGCCGGCATCAAGTCAGCAGCTTCTCTGCTTGCCCCGTCTTCTTGTTCCACCAGCCATTCCTGGCACCGTTGGCTTCTCCTGTGAATTGGCCCGCCTGAGGCGGCCAAAGACAATCAGACCTAGTCTTGTGATTTTTAGCCTGTAGTGATGTTTCTGGTTTTCTATGATTTAACACCTCTCTGTTAGATGCTCTGGCTGTCCACGAAGACTGTCCATGCTGGCTAGCTGGCTGGCTGCGAAGCCTGGGTGATTCCTACTTAAACCGAATGATAGACTCTCTTCTTAATAGCAGCCTGCTACTTTTGCCGCGATCTTTTGTTTCAACCACACCTAGAGAGGAGCTGATAGGAAGTGCTCTCATTAGAATGAGACTGCAGGGAGTCCTCGACTTACAACAGCTCATTTAGTGACCGAAGTTAACAACGGCACTGGAAAAAGTGGCTTATGACCATTTTTCACACTTACAACCGTTGCAGCATCCCGGTGGTCACGTGATCAAAATTCAGAGGCTTGGCCACTGACTCATATTTAGGGCGATTGCAGAGTCTTTGGATCGTGGGACCCCCACTTTACCTCTGACAAGTAAAGTCAATGGGGAAGCCAGATTCACTTAACAACCGTGTTACTAATTTAACAACTGCAGTGATTTACTTAACAAACGTGGCAAGAAAAAGTTGTAAAATGAGGCAAAACTCACTTAACAAATTTCTCACTTAACAGCAACATAAATTCTGGGCTCAATTGTGGTCGTAAGTCGAGAACTACCTGGACATTTTTTTTCCCCGTCAACATTCAGTTGTTCTCTTAGGTCAGGGGTAGGCAACCTTGGCTCTTTTATGACTCGTGGACTTCAACTCCCAGAATTCCTCAGCCAGTATGGGAGAATATAGCCCCTTCATAACTGGTAGACTTCAACTCCCAGAATTCCTCAGCCAGCATGGCTCAGCTTGGAAACCTCTCCCTTTCCCCTCAGCGTGGCTGGCTCAGAAATTCTGGGAGCTGAAGTCCACGAGTCATAAAAGAGCCAAGGTTGCCTACCCCTGTCTTGGGTGAAGCAAAGCTCCAAGCAAATATTCCTGATCCGGAAGCACGTCTGCTAAATGAATGATGCTTGCCAGCCCAAGCATTGATTCTGGCTAGTGGTTCTTTTAATTCCTTAGTTACAGCTCAAGAAGAAGCCGATCCTTCCGTCATGGCTATAAAATACTCTGAAATAGTGGCTTTCATACAGTTCGGAAGCTCGTACCTGCTAAGGTAGTCCTTGTTTAGAGACTGCCTTATTTAGCGACCGTTCACAGTTACAACATTGGCTGTGTGAGCAATTCTCATATTTATGACCTTCGCAGATTGGTAAAGCAAAGGAAAGCCGAAGTCAGATCATAAACACATTGTGATTTTTCTTTTTCTGCTTCACGTAATGACCGAATGGCCAGTCCCAACTGTGGTCACTAAACAAGGATGACCAGTGGTGCACAAATGTATTACTGTAGGCACTTACATTTGTTTTCTCTAGAGATACAATAACTTACAAATTGTAGACGGAAATTAACCAACACATATCTCAAACACTGCTAAATCATTAGCGGTTAAGTGACTTTAGAAATTGTCTCTTCACTGATTTAGAACGTCCAGCTTAATCATACAATTCCTAGAGAGGACAGTCTAAAAATTCAACAATAAATAAAAGTTGGATGCAGAACTGTAGAAAAGTATAGTTCACGGGGGAAAATTACAGGAGAATTGCAGGGGGAAAAAATCTTGCTGCATTGTGCCTTAGATTCTAACAGTTTTCCATAGCATATAATGGTTTCAGATTTAAGTTTCTTCAAATAGGTGGGCAAATACTGTTTAAAATTGGGGAACCTTGAAAAACAAGGGGAACGGATGGAATCAAAATCTCAATGATGTTATGCAGTGGGCAGCTAGTTTGGGATGATCTTGAAAAAAAGCTAAATTAGTGTTTACTGTTCACAGGGGGGGGGGGGTGTTGGGCAGTAAGAAATCCCAGGCCCCTTGGCAAGTATGCCAAGTCAAAAATTACTCTAGAAAAAGAGAAGAAAAGCAAACCCATTTTCATCTTGTTGAAAAGAAAATTACTGGACATGTCCACGAATTAGCTTTTTGCCTTCCGGTTTTTCTATTGGAAGTGTTTTTTCCTGGATTAAGAATACACCTTCATCCCACCACTATTAGTGCAGGCTTGAATCTGATAAAATCTGCCTCGAACTTAGATCAGGGGCCTCCAAACTGGACAACTTTAAGGCTTGTGGACTTCAGCTCCCAGAATTCACGCTCATGCTGGCTGGGGAATTCTGGGAGTTGAGGTCCACAGGTCTTAAAAGTTACCACGTTTGGAGAGCCCTGAATTAGATAATAAGAAAGACGAGACCGTAAGACAGGGGTCTTCAAACTTGGCCCTTTTATGACTTGTGGACTTCAACTCCCAGAATTCCTCAGCCAGGCACACTGGCTGAGGAATTCTGGGAGTTGAAGTCCAAAAGTCATAAAAGGGCCAAGTTTGAAGACCCCTGCCGTAAGAGTTATGTTTTGGAGAATCAGAGGGAGGGGCTGCTAAGCCCTGTGAACAGAGATCTGCAACACCTGAAAGACATGGCTGCTTCCAGATGCTGCTTCTATGTTCCTAAGCCCTCCAAAGCGTCTTTGGCAGTGTGCAGGCTCTGAATCTGAAGCACTCTGCACCTCTGGCAGAGAGCTCCTTTTACAGGCACCCACTTCTCTCTCTCAATATGCCAGTTTGAAAAATGGGGAGGCCAAATCCTCCTCCAATTGCTAGGAAAACAAAGAAGCACAAACACCAGCAAGAGAAAACGAAAAGATGGAATATTGCCCGAATATTTGCAGATCTCCAGACTCACAGCTCCTCCCTTGAATATGCAGATGGTTCTAGACTTGCAACCGTTCCTTTTAGCGAACGTTCAAAGTTACAACAGCCCTGGAAAAAGTGACTTACGGCCGATCCTTGTACTTACAACCATCACAGCACCCCCAGTCACGTGGTCAAAATTGGTCCTGGGGCCGTATGATCACCATTTTGTGATCTTCCCAGCTGGCTGCCGACAAGCAACGTCAGTGGGGAAAGCTGGATTAATTTAACAATTGACTTAACCCTGGCAGTGATTTGCTTTAACAACCGTGGCAAAAAAAGGTTGTAAAATCAGATGCAACCCGCTTAACAATTGCTTTGCTCAGTGACGGAAATCCTGGTCCCAAGTGTGGTTGTAAGTCAAAGACTACCTGTACAGAGGCGGGCGTTCTGCTCCAGCCCTCTTGAGACTGTCCTCTGCAATGATTTGCGGTAGCTTCCAATATTCAATCAGGTTTTTCATATAAAAATATGGGGGAAGCTCCGTTCCGTGGGAGAGAAGGAAAGCGGCCTCACGCTTCCACGTTCAGACAGTGACAAAGCCGATTAACTTAAGAAAGCTTCCTGTTTCTTGTCAGCTAAAATTAGCTAGGTGGATACAGATTTTGCAGAATAGGAAATATAGTACTGAAAGTTCTGTATTACATTAAAAAAAAGCAAAATGAAAGAAGTGTTTCTTTAGAAAAGTAAAGGAAGGGGGGGGGGGGAGAAGAAGACCTGTTCCTATACACAGCAATATTCTGAAAAAAGTATTGCTTAGGCAACCAAGTCCCTTCACTTCACTCTAGGAATTTAAAAAGTTAAAAAAATATGAACTTGCTATGAATAATTTAAAATCTGTTGTAATATAACTCTTGGTCTGCCTTCTGTAACTTTTTGCGCCTCCCCTGCAAACGCAATATTTGAAAAGCTTCCTTGATGCCTGTTTCTGGTCCACCCCGATTCGCCCTTTTCTGCCGCAAAATGCTCCAGATTCTGTGCCAGCTGGAGCCCGTGTGTGTGTGTGTGTGTCTTTCGTAATCCCAGGACTGTGTTCCCTACAGGAATTCTCCTTTAGACAAAGGCCCGGGGGGGTGTTTCTCAGCGGAAGAGGAGTCTTTCTGAAGGCTGCGGTGGCTGCTGTTGTCGTTTGCCTAAGAAGCACCTCGTGACGCACCCTGGTTCTGTCTAGAGATAGGGTTCCCCAAACGTCTTTCGGCACTCCATCACTCCGGTACTAGGTGGCCGATCACAGTTGTGGGTGTTCTTGACCTGATTTGTGGTAAGACGATCGTAAGCCATCTTGTATTCTCTGTCAAAAGCATCTGGAAGGAGAGGAAGAAAATGCCTATAGCGCTGGGCTGAGGGAGGCAGATGCACAAGACAGATAAGTAGGTAGGTCGGCCAATAGATAGAGGGATAGATAGATAGAAAGATAGAAAGATAGAAAGATAGATAGGTAGATAGATAGATAGATAGATAGATAGATAGATAGATAGATAGATAGATAGATGATAGATAGATAGATAGATAGATAGATAGATAGATAGATAGATAGATAGATAGATAGATAGATAGATAGATAGATATGGGTGGATAGATAGATGGATAGATATGGGTGGATAGATAGATGGATAGATGATAGATATAGGTGGATGGATGGATAGATAGGTAGGTAGGTAGGTAGATAGATAGATAGATAGATGATAGATAGATAGATAGATAGATAGATAGATAGATAGATAGATAGATAGATAGATAGATAGATAGATAGATATGGGTGGATAGATAGATGGATAGATGATAGATATAGATGGATGGATAGATACATAGATAAGATAGATAGATAAGATAGATAGATAGATAGATAGATAGATAGATAGATAGATAGATAGATAGATAGATAGATAGATAGATATGGGTGGATAGATGGATAGATTAGATAGATAGATATGGGTAGATAGATAGATAGATATGAATGGATAGATGGATGGATGGATAGATAGATATGGGTGGATGGATGGATGGATAGATAGATATGGATGGATGGATAGATAGATATGGATGGATGGATGGATGGATGGATAGATGGATAGATAGATATGGGTGGATGGATAGATATGGGTGGATAGATAGATATGGGTGGATAGATGGATAGATGATAGATATAGGTGGATAGATATATGGATAGATAGATATGGGTGGATAGATGGATAGATATGGATGGATGGATGGATGGATAGATAGATATAGGTGGGTGGATAGATAGATAGAACAGATGGACAGAAAATAATGACATGATAAACAGTTATAAATAGATCAGACAGATAGATGATAGATAACAGATGATAGAGATATAGATGATAAATAATGATAGAAAGATATAGATAAGCAGATAGATATGTCTGTGTGATATATACATATGTATACACACACACACACACACACACACACACACACACACACCTATACATATAAAAATCTAGTCACAAACAAAAAGATACCAGTCAAAAATATGTAAGAAAATGCGGTTTAAAAGCTCATGTTTTCAAAGTCCTTTTTGTGAGGCTTATATGTAGCCACTACAGCGAGTCCTTGACTTATGACTATTCATTTAACAATTGTTCAAAGTTACAACAGTGCTGAAAAGAAGTGGTTGTGACCGGTGATTGACTGATTGATTGATTTGAAAACTCGCATAATTTAAAACGATGCTGGGAGCTTTTGTCACTAGCAGTTACCAGGGCTGTCCTTCAGGCTGGAACTGGGCTGGTATATTTTAGTTAATGACTGCTGTTGGGAAGAGATGCTAATTCAGCCTGGAAACAGCATCAAGGTTGGGAAAAATGGGAAAATTTTCTCAGTCCATCACAAAACAAAAGAAAGCCAAAGTTTGCAGTTATGGATCTTTTGTTGGGAAAAGTATTTTTGCCCAGAGAAGCAAATTTAATTATTCAACTTTACACAAGTTTCTCTACCTGACTTTCTGAACCTAATCCTCCCCGGGTCATTGGCTCAAATATATTCCTTATTTTGGAGAACAAAATGATTAAATACATGTATGTCATATTAAGATGACTTTTCAAATACAATTATGCTTTCTAAGCCCAGAAGCGATAGTTTGCACAGTTTAAACATTTAACACACACTAAGGAGAAGATTACAGATAGCTTACCTATATCAATATTATCTCTTCCAAGAGCAACGAGAGAGAGAAATAGTATCTCTCTATAAAGGCTCCTGAAACAAAACAGACAAAAATAAAATGGGAAAGCTTCATTTTTTAATCACTGCTTCAAATCCACTGTGGCAGATTTGTGTATTAGCATTGAGATATTGGGCTGCAGGTAATTTGAGGAAGGTGTTTGTTTTTTTTCCAACCTCAGAAAGATGCTGCTGATTTTTAACAGTGTCATCTCTTTTTCATTGTATTTCTCTTGCCCAAGATGTCTGGCCTATTAGGTGCAGAACAAAAAGCACACGGCTCTCTAGAATTGCCTTCAGGAATGAGAAGCAGAGTAAGACGTCCCACAGCTTTGAAATCTTGCTCAATATGGGTGTACAGGTAGTTCTCAACTTAGGACCGGTCGTTTAATGACCGCTTGTAGTTAACAACAGCTTGGAAAGGGAGCTTCATGGCCCATAAAACACTTCTGGTCATTGCAAAATGTTGCTCCCAGCATACTGTGGTCACATGACCACATTTGGGGAACTTGGGATCCTAGCTCACATTGATGATTGGTTGCAGTGTCCCACAGTCACGTGACCATGGTTTGAGGCATTTTTTTCCCCAATTTCCAGTAAAAAAAACACCCAGGAGAATAGATTTGCTTAAGGATCACATGATTCATTTAATAACCGCCATAAAAATGATAGTAAAAATCAAGTCCAATGATCATGTGGGTCTCTTAACCTATGACCGGAGTGACTTAACAACCAAAATTACAGGTCCAGCTGTGGTTATAACTTGAGGACTGCCTGCAACCTAGAGGCAAAATGGATCCCTTACTGCACCAGCCACCTAAACGGAAGGAAGTAAAAAAAAAAATCTCTGCACTACTAATCTCCCACTTCTTTGAAGTAAGCAGGGCTGGAGCAGAGAGAGATCACCTGTAGAGCATTTACTGGCCTTTTTTATATGCTGTCCTGCAATGATTACGGAGACTTAAAAAAACCGTCAACTTAAAAATTAATTCTATACTGATTATTTAATCATCAAATAAGAATTAACTTAAGAAACAAATAGCTTGCGACTTTCACTGCCACTTTTACCAAGGGGGATACATACGAAGGAGTATCAAGCCCCCCGGTAAAACAGGGGTGTTTTTAGAATCAAGGTAGCAACTTGCAGTGGGCCAAAAAAAACACAAAACGCGGCGGTGGCAGGAGGAGCTACAGCATTGCCACAAGTCTTTCTGCAGTATCACGAATCGCGCTAAGTACAGAACGTCTTTTGGAAATGTTTTTAAAAATGCAGGCTATTTTTACAGGGAAGTGCTGATGTAAAAATAGCTTGCATTCTAAAACAATTTCCAAGTAGGTTCTGTTCTTACGTGACGAAACGCCGTCTGCCAGCATCATCTCACGGAAAAGGTCAACAAGTCAGAACAGTCTCATCCCGCTCGTTTGGCAGGCCCTCACGGCCTTTCGCAAAGCCGTCAGGATCTGGTTTGTTTTACCCAGGCGCTAAAAGATAGGATCGAATAGAATAGATGCAACAGAAGGAAAGTACATGGAGCTTGCCGGAAGCATCCAATCGGGGTGGGGGTGGGAGGTGAGGCTTAGGTGCTTGTTTTATGGTTATATTTTATCGTTACTTGGCTTTAGTACCGCTGAGCTTGTATTAGAATAAATAGGGTTGGAAGTGACCCTGCAGGTCTTTCAACCTTTTCACCCATTGTACCACTTTTAGGATAGGGCAACATCCGAGCACCACCAGTCGCCTAGCAAGGTGTCAAAACCTTGATGACCAAAAAAGGAAAAAAAAGGAAAAAAGTGATGAAATATAGGTAGTCGACTTACAACAATTTGCTTAGTGACTGTTTGAAGCTACAATGACACTAAAAAAATTGCCCCCCAAGCCACAGCCGAGCAAGACACCTGCCCACCCGCCCGGCGGTGCTTTTCCTCCTGTCCGAGGTTTTCATTGTTGTGAGCATTTCTGTTGAGGATTGGTAGCGGGGAAGGGGTGGGGCGGGAATGTTTGGTTTTTATTCCCCCCCTCTACTGGGTAGTTGCAGCAGGTTTTGGTCACTTCACATGACCCTGGGACACTGTGACCGTCATAAATATGAATCAGTTGCCAAGCATCTGAAGGTAAATCACAAGACCCTGGAGATGCTGCAACATTCCAGCTGACCGGCGCTTCTTCTGGGCTCAGCAAAAATGCCGGGATCAGCGCTGAGCTCCAGCTGGAGCCTGGTGCTGATCCTGGCGCTTCCGCTGAGCCGACAGCCCTGCAGCTCCAGCCGTCTCTCGCTCAGGCTTGTGCGGTGCTGCCACCGGTTCAGCCCCTCCCCTGCTACCACTTTTCTAGGATGGTCGCGTACCACCTGCCAGGTGCCAATGTACCACAGGTGGTACCCGTACCACTGGTTGAAAAGCCCTGTTCTAGTCCCACCCCCTGCTCGAGCAGGAAACCCTATACCAGGGGTAGGCAACCTTGGCTCTTTTATGCTATGCTGGCTCAGGAATTCTGGGAGTTGAAGTCCATGAGTCATCAAAGAGCCGAGGTTGCCTACCCCTGCCCTAGACCATTTCAGACAAATGGCTGTCTAGTCTCTTCTTGAAAACCTCCAGAGATGTAGCACCCACAACTTCTGGAGGCAAGCCGTTCCACTGGTTAATGGTTCTGTCAGGAAAGTTCTCCTAGGTTGGTTCTAGGTTGCTTTTCTCCTTGATTCGTTTCCATCCGTTGCTTCTTGTCCTGCCCTCAGATGCCTGGGAGAGCAGTTTGACCCATCCTCTCCGTGATAGCCCCTCAAATACTGGAAGACAGTTATCATGTCACCCCTAGTCCTTGTTCAAGATGGGGCAATCATACAGCTCTTTTAAATAAACAAAACGATTAGGGCTTTTTCACTACTAAAGCTATACCTGAGCCAGGCCTGCTTGACTGAATAGTTGGAGTCCTGCCAAAATGGTCAGCTCAAGGGAAGGAAGATGCTTCAACCCATCTCAATACGGTGTGCTGACCTAAACTAAGGGACCCAGTGGGACAAAAATACCACAATACAACTTGAAATCCAGATGCTACAATTCTTCTGAAAGGGGAGGAAGAAATACTTTCTGGGCGAGTGACCAACTGAATCTTCTGAGGTTTTTCTTCCCTGGGGAAAAAAAAGCAGTTTTTCAGCCTTTGGTCTCACCTCTGCCTTTTGATCTGTGGTCCTTTGTTCAGCCTCTCTAGGATCTGGCTCATTGGTCCATAGACATCGTTCATCTTAATACTCTTGACCATGTTTCTTAAGAGCTCCTGGTTAAAGAAACCATCATCCTTTCGCAGCAAACGAACCACTGGGTGTTTCTGAGCTGGAGAAGGACATTTAGAAAGCACAGTGAACAACAACAACAACAACAACATAACACCTCACGGCTCTTTTAAAAATAAAAGAATATCGCATAAAGACAATTTTGTGAAGCTGGGGTCCACAAATGAAGCGCGACAGGGAACGGCCAGCCGTAAGAAAGAAAGTCAGATCAAGGGCATCTATGAGCTGTAAGCCAAGGAACACCGAAGGCCAGGTCAAAACAGGCAGGGGGGTCATCTCCAAATCATTAGAAGGATTTCTAGTGTTTCTCAAAGAAAGTGAAACTAGGACAAAGATTGACAAAGTACACAAAATGGCTGGGAAAAATAAATGTATGCTGTAAGCTGAAAAGCAACCACATAAAATATACACACACACATACACTAGGAAAGGAGGGGGGGGGTGTTGTTCAAAGTAAGTCAAGAAATAAATAATTTCTCAGCAATAGCAAGACGTAACACAACACTCACTCTCAAACACAAGGGTACGGTTTTGACCTGTAAGACAAGAATGGTGTGATCAAACTCCTAATGCTTATCAGTTCTGGCTCTTGGCCTGGTGGGAAATCTTTTTCCATTAAATAATAAAAGAATACCGATAACTTACTCTGGGCATTCCACAGAATATAGAGGGGCTGTCCTGGATCTTTGTGCAGTTTCATATTGTCCCACAACATCTGAATCAGAACATGCTTGCTGTTCTCTAAGATACAGTTTCTGGGGATCTGTAGAGGGAGAACACAAAATATCTCAAATACAATTATAAAAAGGAAATAAGGCAGCATTACCCAGAAGCAAGGTCATAAGGAACGGGAAATGCAAAGAGAAATAGAATTAGCTCAGGATGAGAAGAGGCACTGGAAATTCCAGAATATAGCAAAAATGAACGCTTCAGTACAGGTAATCCTCAACTTACAACAGTTTGTTTAGTGGCTGTTCAAAGTTTCAACGGCAGTAAAAAAATGGCTTATGACTGTTTTTCACACTTACGACCATGGTCATGTAATCAAAATTCAATTGCTTGGCAATTCACCTAATATTAATAACAGTCGCAGTGTCCCTGGGCCATGAGTTCATCTTTTGTGACCTGCTAACCAGCAGCCAATGGGGAAGCTGGATCCATGTTACTAACTTAACAACTGCAGTGATCCTCTTAACAACTGTGGCAAGAAAGGTCGCAAAATAGAACAAAATTCACTGAACAACTGTCTCACTTAGCCACAGAAATTTTGGGCTTAACTGTGGTTGTTATGTTGAGGACTTTTAACATGACTGTAAAGCAGGCTACACATTCTGTACGAAGGTAAAACTTACACCCACAAGACAAAGCAACCAGTTTAGCTAAAATGTTTTTGTAAGGTGTGAAAGACTAGATGCACACACAAAGATTCAATTAAATTGATTTATTGCTAAAAGTCTACGCACTGGAAATCTTCTCAATTAAGGGACAGCACTCGGTTAGCTAGATAATGGTCAGCGATACTCAAGGGGGATTGGAGTTGGTGGATTGGAGTTGGTTCTCTTGTGACTATGCAGGGATTCTAGGCTGATTCCCCGTTTCACTCCACCCCCAAGTCCTGCCACCCTTTCTCCTGCAGCTCTTTAATTTAATAACAACCACAAATCCTCAAAACAAAACCAATGCTTACAATTAACGTAACATTTTGTTTTCCCTACCTTGGAATTTTTATTGCAGTGTTCAGAGGACAGAATTAACCCAGGCAAGCTACTCGGTAAGTCCAGCCGTCGGAAATACCACACCAGGTTCCAGAAGACGATGGGGTGATGGTCCACAAACTCTGCCACGGTGATCACGTGATCTCCTTCGTTTTCCAATAAGCTCTCAAGTTCTTTCCAGACAACGAGAGGACTTAGATAAGGAACAGTGATAGGCTCCGGGCTAGGCAGATGCCACTCCAACTGCAAAGACTCCTGCGATGCCAGATGGGGCATAAGAAGAGAGATGAGTGAGAAATCCCTGTCGAATATTCACGAGAACCCTCCTCGTGAATCTTCAGGTATTATTAGTATACCTTTGGATTTTCCTGTGATTTGCTGGGTTTTAAAAATTCTGCTTTCACTTCCAGAGAAGTTTTTGTCTTATGGCATATTGTATCTTAGTGTTGTGATTCAGGGTCAGCCTGTGGGTTCAGCAGTTGGGTCGGACGATTCAGAGGAGGAGGGGGGTGTTGGAGGGCCTCCAGAGGATAGCCCTGAGGCTCCGCAGAGCCCTCAGCCAGGCCCCTCCCATCTGGTTACGACGCAGACCCAGCTGTGTGAGCCTGACAGCGTGGATGAAGATGACCCACAGCTGGCCCTGTTCAAGGACGCCCGACGCAGGAGGCAGTCAATCAGGAGTAAACAGAGGAAGGCAATGGGGCACCTCGGAAGGAGGCAGAGAGAAGCCACGCCTTGAACTGTTTAAAAGGGGAAAGTGTGGGAGGGCTGGTTTGCTGAAGGCAACCGTTTGAATAGCTCCTGTTTCATGGTTCGTGTTTCTGTTTGCTATGTTTTATGTTAATAAATTTGGCAGGCTTAGTTCCAGCCTCTTGCCTTCTTGTAAAGGGGTTGTCCCTGCCTTTTCTGCAGGGCCGGTAGTAGGCTGGTACAGAACACTTATTAAATTAATAGGGACGCGTTGGCTCAGTGGGTTAGGACGCTGAGCTTGTCGATCAGAAGGTCGGCAGTTTGGTGGGTCAAATCCCGAGTGCCGCGTAGCAGAGGTGAGCGCCTGTTACTCGTCCCAGCTTCTGCCAACCTAGCAGTTCGAAAGCACGTAAAAATGCAAGTAGAAAAATAGGGACCACTACAGTGGGAAGGTAACAGCGTTCCGTGCACCTTTGGCGTCTAGTCATGCCGGCCACATTTATTTATTTTATTTATTTATTTAATTTGTATACCGCCCTTCTCCCGAAGGACATATTAAAAAACATATTAAAAAACAAGATACAAAAATTAAAAGCGATTAAACAACAATGCCCATGAATAAATTAGTACACATTAAAAAGTGACCACGGAGACGTCCTCAGACAAGCGCTGGCTCTTCGGCTTTGAAACGGAGATGAGCACCGGCCCCTAGAGTCAGAAATGACTAGCACGCATGTGCAGGGGAACCTTTACCTTTTATCTTATTAAATTACAATTTAATGGTTTCTATTGTTCCTTCTCCTAAAGGAGTCCAGAGCGCTGCTCAAAAACAATGTAAAGGCGATTGCTAGTATAGGTTAAGTCCTCAACTTACGACAACAAGAACCAGAATTTCTGTTGCTAAGCACGGTGGATGTCCAGTGAGTCACGTCCAATTTTATTGCTCTTTTTGCAATGGTGGTTGAGAAAATCACTGCGGTTGTTAACTGAAGCATGTGATGGTTAAATGAATCCAGCTTCCCCCACTGATTTTACTTGTTGAGAACTGGTTGGGAAGGTGGCCGTGGGACGCTATGCAACTGGCACAAATACATGCTAATTGCCAAGTGCCCAGAGTTTGATCTCATGACCACGGGGATCCTGCAATGATCCTAACGACTTTTTACAGTGTGGTCATAACTTCAAACGGTTGCTAAATGAACGGTGGTGAATTGGGGACCATCTGTGAAACAATCAACAATAAAACTACTACCAGTCCAAGAACAGGAATGATTTAATACCTATAGCAATTCCTCTGATCGTATTCAGCAAAATGATTTTATAATGAAACCTTAAAGTGGTTATGGCACCCAGCTAGAAAGCAGGAGACGGCTGGTTTTGGTTCAGGCTTAGGCACGAAAGCCAACTGGATGACTTTGGACAAAATCACCAAGAGGCTGTGAATTCTAGTCCTGCCTTAGACATGACAACCAGTTGGATGATTTGGAGCCATTTGGCCTCTGTCAGCCCCATCTGCCTCACAGGGTTGTCATTGTGGGGGAAATAGGAGGAGGAAGGTGTTCATCCCTCTGAATTATTTGTAAAAAATAATAAAGGTAGGATAGAAACAAACAAGCACACAAATATCACAGCAAGACTTTATCCAGGCTATGTTTCTTCTGAAAATCCAGGTGAGGAACACAACACTCGGACCCTTACCGTTCTCGGCTGGAAAGTGGTAGGCAAGCTCCCCGTGGGCACCACAGGGTTGTGTGTATGGACTCCCACTTCATCTATCTCTAAAGAACTGTAGGCACTGACGCTTCTTGACAGGGGGTGTCCAAGCGGCTCGTCTTTGGGTGAAGGATGCCTTCGCTGAGAAGGGATCTGAATGCTCTTGGCGCAGAGGGTGTCCAAATGTTTTGCCTTGCAGCTGCTGAAAGAGGTTACACGTTGACTGGAGAACTAACTAAACTGCTGAGAAGATTCCAGGGAGGAAGAAAGACATGGAAATCTGATAACTAACCTGGAACACGAGCAATCTGTCTTGCTCTAGGACGGGGGGCGTGTCTTCAAACGTGGCCCTTTTATGACTGGTGGACTTCCACTCCCAGAATTCCTGGCTGAGGAATTTTGGGAGTGGAAGTCCACCAGTCATAAAAGGGCCGAGTTTGAAGACCCCTGCTTTAGTATCTAAGCCATTTACAGGATAACAGAGTTGGAAGGGACCTAGGAGGTCTTCTAGTCCAACCCCTGTTCAAGCAGGAGACCTTATACCATTTTTGGACAAATGGTTGTCCAATCTCTTCTCGAAAACCTCCAGTATTGGAGCACCCACAGCTTCTGGAGGCAAGCCGTTCCACTGATTTACTGTTCTCACTGTCAGGAAATTCCTCCTTAGTTCCAGGTTGCTTCTCTCCTTGATAAGCTTCCACCCATTACTTCTTGTCCTCGCCTTCAGGTGCTTTAGACCAGACATGTCAAACACAAGGCCCGGGGGCTGGATCTGGCCCGCAAAGTGGTTTCATGTGGCCCGCGAAACCATCCTGGAAACAGTGAGGGAACGGCCCCCACTGCCTTGGCCCTGGCCCAGAGACTCTCCTTCTGCCAGAGACCCTCAGATCTGTCCCACTCCTGCCCAGGCCCTCATAGCCACCCTTGATGCGAATGATGTAGAGCTGGCTATGCCCACCAGTAGGCCATATGCACTCTAGCTACGCCCACCCAATAGGCCACGCCCACCCAGGCCATACCCACCCGGCTCCCTGAGGGCAACCGCAATGCTGATGCGGCCCTCAATGAAATTGAGTTTGACACCCCTGCTTTAGAGAGAATAGGCTGACCCCTTCTTCTCCGTGACAGCCTCTCAAATATTGGAAGACTGCTATCGTGTCACCCCCAATCCCTCTCTTTGATAGGCCAGACCTACCTAGTTCTCTCAACCGTACATCGTATGTTTTAGCCTCCAGCATCTTTGTTGCTCTTCTCCACACGCCTTCCAGAATCTCAGTATTTTTCTCACAAACCCCCTCGTCAGTTCTCCCCATTCTTTTAAAAACATCCTAAAAACTACTTGATGGCTGAAATTATCAACATACACTGCTGTCAGTAATTAATTCCAATGACTGAAATAATTACTCCTGCCAATTTCGCTGTGGTTTTATCATACATATCTGTATGAAAATCCTTCTTCTACTCTCCAACATAACTACAGTTCTTAAGTGCTGGCTTCACATCACTTGCTTTGCCCAAAGCCACAAACCCCTTTCCAATTTCAGTTGTGTCTGATATACTGTGTCAACTTGGTCAAATGGCTGTACTTGGCATAGGGCTTTTTCCATGAATTTGCAAGTCCCTTCTGTCCATCCAATTGACGTCACCAAGTTCGGGGTGTTCATTTTGTTCATTTCGACAAGAAGAAAGTTATAAATGCAGTTAATGAATGTTTTAACAATCATGAAATAAACGTACCTCTCTGAAACCAAGTCATTTTGAGCTGGAATTAAAGTTGAAGTAAATCCTGACAGGGGATCAGCAAAGCACATTTTGTCGGCCTGGTTCATAAAAGGAGACGGAAGCTGGATGTTTTCCGAAGAAGGACTAGACTTCAAGAAGTACCTACAAAGATGATGCTCACGTGATTATGAAATTGTGGCATGTGGAAAACCCTGCCAATAAAAAATTTCCAAAGGAGCAGTGAACAAGTACCTTCCGGGGCCCCGGAGATCTCGGATTTCAATATTCAGGAAAGGCAAGAAGAGATTTCCACAGAAGGGGCATGTGGTGTTCAGGTTGGAGTCATCTGCGGTCCAGCCTGCCATGATCTCTTCATCATGAACCAGGCAGTCGCAGGTCCGACATCGGGAACAGCTGGAGATCAGGACCTGGGGGAAGGCACAGAGTTAAAGCCACAGGAGACTTTTTTTGGGCGGGGGGGCATACAATACAATAGTAAAAAGCAAAGACATCACCCTGCCAACAAAAGTGTGTATAGTCAATGCTATGGTCTTCCCAGTTGCAATGTATGGCTGCGAATGCTGGACCATAAGAAAGGCCGAGCGCCAAAGAATTGAGGCCTTTGAACTGTGGTGCTGGAGAAGACTCCTGCGAGTCCCTTGGACTGCAAGGCGATCAAACCGGTCAGTCCTAGAGGAGATCAACCCTGACTGCTCTTTAGAAGGCCAGATCCTGAAGTTGAAACTCAAATACTTTGGCCACCTAATGAGAAGGAAGGACTCACTGGAGAAGAGCCTCATGCTGGGAAAGGTTGAGGGCAAGAGAAGAAGGGGACGACAGAGAATGAGGTGGCTGGATGGAGTCACTGAAGCAGTAGGCGTGAGCTTAAAGGGACTCCAGAAGATGGTAGAGGACAGGAAGGCCTGGAGGAACGTCGTCCATGGGGTCGCGATGGGTCGGACACGACTTCGCAACTAACAATTAGAATACAGGTCTTCTTCTTAACAGTGGTAAGTAACATCTAGGATGCAGAACTGTGCTGTCTGTACCACAAACCCCCACTTATTGGTTTAGCAGACTTTGAGCACAAGCTTTAAAGTGTGTTCACACACACACTATTTTTCTGTGAGTGAATTTTATTCAAGTGTAAAATAGGCAAAATACGCATCACTTTGGATTTAATGGACACTCGTTTTTAATGGACACCCCTTCTCCCTAATAGATAATAATAATAGACTCATGGAGGGTCCATGAAAGCAGGATATTAATTGAAAGTATAAATAATGAGGCCAAGATCAGAGCCAACCAATCCACACCTTTAATTAGCTCTGGGGGATTGAGGGTCAAACCAGTGGCTTTCCAGTTTCTAATTGATTATCTAATTTAAAAAGCCTTGATGCTGAAACAGGAGGCCAATGCGGGCAGTAAAATTAATTAGTTTCTTTCTTCAACAGAAGAAAAAGTGGCAGCACTATAATGTCAAAAAAGTAAAAGCTGAATTAATCTATTTATACAGCTGACAAACACATTTTAAACTGATTTGTCCTTTTTTTAATTTCCTCATAGCAGCTCCCATATCCTGGGGCTGTCAAAAACAGGCCATTCCAGAATGTAATGATGCTTTGCAGGGTTTGTTTGAAGGGTGATATGTTCCTTAGAATATACCTGTCCAAAAATGTTCCTACGAAATTCCAGCTAATTAAATTGCAAAATTCCTTGGATTGAAATGTTAGGACTTTTAAGAATAAATGTAACGTGAAAGGAGAAGGCAAATAAACCTTCTTTTGAAATCTGTTTCCCCAGGTTTATGGTAACGACACCAAAAAATACCGTACTTCCAGGGCGTAATTCTGGAAAACACTGGTGCTGCTTGGACTGCAAGAGGAAACCACCTCTGCTTTCGAAAAAGAACCTAAAGAAAAGTAAAAGGACATAGTAAAAACAAATATTTACACTAGTTCTGGAAAAGAAGATCTCCTCCCAGCTGCCCCCTCCCTTTATTTCAAAGAGAAAGGAATAATAATCATAGAAATAATAGAAATAATTAAAATGTATTTGGCACCTGACTCCCAACAACTCTGGGCTGTTTACAGGTTATATAAAACATTACGGAAGACATTAAAATGACCAAAAAAAAACAATAAGGAGGGCAAAGATAGGAGAGAAACAAGTCCTTCTAAAATTGCCATCAAAGGAGGAATCTTTCAGCTTTAGAGACAATCTGACTACAGGTAGTTCTTGACTTACAACCATTCATTTAGTGACCTATTCAGAGCCACAATGGCAGCGGAGAAAGTGATTTATGGGCCGCCCGCAGCATCCCCATGGTCACGTGATCCAAATTTGGGGACTTGGCAACCAGCATGTGTTTATGACCATTACAGCATCTCATGGTTATGTGATCTCCATTCCAATCAGCAACATCAATGGGGAAAGATGGATTGGCTTAATAACTATGTGATTCACTTAACAATTGTGCCCAAATGACAAGAACATTGGGTATGATTTACTTAACAACCACCTTGGTATCAGTGGAAATTCTGGTTTCCATTGTGGTCCTAAATCAAGGACTACCTGTAAAAGTCATAAAACTGGGTTGTAAACAAACAGAAAATGAAAGGCAAAAAGTCATATTCGGATTGCAGTAACTCTCAGATTTTTTAAAAATCGATTATCTAATTAAATTCAGACACAAAATAACTGATCCGCAGCAATTGAGCTCTTACCAGGATGACATGCTATCTACTCTAAATTAGACCATACAGGTAGTCCTCATCTTACAACAGTTCATTTAGTGACTGTTCAAAGTTACAACGGCACTGAAAAAAGTGACTTATGACCATTTTTCACACTTACGACCATTGCAGCATCCCCCAGGTCACGTGATCAAAATTCAGACACTTGACTGGTTCATATTTATGACGGTTGCAGTGTCCCGGGGTCACGTGACCATCTGACAAGCAAAGTCAATGGGGAAGCCGGATTCACTTAACAACCCTGTTACAAACTTAACAACTGCAGGGATTCACTTAAGAACAGTGGCAAGAAAAGGTGTAAAATGGCGCAAAATTCACTCAACAACTATCTCGCTTAGCGACAGAAATGTTGAGCTCTATTGTGGTCGTACGTCGAGGACCACCTCTACTAGCCAAAGGAGCTAATTTCAACCTTTCCGTTGTACTTTTTTTCTCCCAGTCATCCAACAGGAAAAAAAAACAGGCATTCAAACCCAGGGCTCCATTCTGAAGGATTTCTTGCAGGAAAATGTGAGCCTTTTTTTAACCCTCAGTTTACCTGAAACCTGGCACGGTTTTGATTTGGTAAGACTGAACTCCTTGGGCCGTTTTCATACTGTCCCTGTCTGGGAGGGGAGGAGGCCATCCCGCCAGATAGTACGGGGACCGGCGTTTCCCGAGCCTGCGTCAGCTGAGGAGATGAAAGCAGACCAGGAGAAAACATCTGGGCAGCTCTTACCACAGTGCGAGGAACGCTTCAAGGAGCCATTGTGAGAAGCGGCACTTTCAAGGCTGGTGGAGCTCAGGCCGATGCGCTTGAAAGCCGAGGACGCCTCGTCCCGAGGAGAAGAGCTGCTTTCCAGATCGTTGCACATGTCTTCATCGGTGAGAGAGGCAGATTCCGAGTCCAGGGCCCCAAGGGACGACACGCTTGCTCGGTCTGAGTTTTGATCCTGAAACAAGAACAGGGAGGAGTTGGGCGTTGCTACAGATCCAACATCTGGTAGCAAACCTTTAGTGGCAAAGCAGTACAGGTGGCCCCTGACTTACGACCGGTTGAAGTCACAATGGACCTTCTTTGGACTACTCGCTACCTGGTTCCGAAATTCCGAGGGTCGGGCCCCTCCCGTGGTTGTGACACCAAACTTCGGACAGTCGGTAAGAAGGCCTCATTTATAGCTGCTTACAGCTTCCCACGGTCATGCAGTCGCATTTTAGGAGTTTGGCCAGAAACCAGCAGTTGCTTCCAGTTTTTGGCCAAACTTGGCCCTCACTGAACCATCGTGCTCAATGGCTGCTGAATGACTGCCGCTAAAAAAAACAGGTCACAAAATCAGGTCAGTCACTCCCACCCCCTTCTAACACTGATGATGTTACCAAGTTGGATAATGAAAGTTCTACAAGAAAACAACCAAGCTCGGAGAGCACCAAGGGCACCAGAGCTAAAGTGCCCTAATTAAGTAGTTCCCTAATCAAGAGATTAGGGACAACCTCATGGCCACTAATATTGGCAAGGCAAACCACTTAAAGAGAGAGCAAGCCCCACTCCTTTCTGACACTGATGATGTTACCTCTGCAAGAAAACCTCTGCAAGAAAACAACCAAGCTCAGAGAGCACCAAGGTCCACACGGTTCAGCCCTGGGCTGTAGACATTCTCTTCTATCAATGCTAATCTTGCAGGCCTCGTGATTCTAGCCCAGGGGTAGGCAACCTGGGCTCTTTTATGACTCGTGGACTTCAACTCCCAGAATTCCTGAGCCAGCCATGCTGAGGGGAAAGGGAGAGGTTTCCAAGCTGAGCCATGCTGGCTCAGGAATTCTGGGAGTTGAAGTCCACGAGTCATCAAAGTTGAAATCCTTGTGGTTAAAGAATATTTCTTAAGATGAAACTGGAAAACTGAGATCATTACACAGTTCTTGATCTAGATTTATCTGTCTCCAGCAGAAGTAAAAATTGCAGGAGAAATGTGTCTGTAATGTTAAGGAAATTGTCTTCATGAACAAATTCTAATTTATTCAAGGTTTAACTGCTTCTGAACTTAGAAATCTGTCTTGTGTATGGTTACTCTTGGTCAGGGGTAGGCAACCTTGGCTCTTTTATGACTCGTGGACTTCAACTCCCAGAATTCCTGAGCCAGCCACGCTGAGGGGAAAGGGAGAGGTTTCCAACCTGAGCCGTGCTGGCTCAGGATTCTGGGAGTTGAAGTCCATGAGTCATAAATGGGCCAAGGTTGCCTACCCCTGTTCTAGCCAATGCAGAGGAGTATAAAGATCACCTAGGACTTTCACAGCCTTTAGAGGCAACTCCGATGAAGCTGAAGAAGTCTTCAACCCTGAGCCATCCAGGGGTGGTGAAGGACAAGCAGCCCCACCGGAATCTCTGCTGAACGTTATCTTTTCACGACAGCCATTCGAAAGCCTTACCTTCGATGCTGCTGCGTAGGTGGCGAACTTTGAATACCACTTGCTGGCCTTCTCCGCCACCCCTTTTCCTGCAGAAAACATGCTGCTCTTCAGAACATCGAAGGTTGGGGTCAGGAGCGTGTCCAGGTTGAAGGAGGTTGGAGAGGCGAGTGTTACTGCATCAGCCACGTCTTGAGATTGCCCCCTTGACAAACTGTTCGGAGAGAACACGGGAGAGGACCAAAGCCGGTCCCTCCCTCTTTCACTTTTGACCTGGTAGCTCTTGGATTTGGGGAGCATTATTGACCTGGGTGAGTTTGGAGGGAGGCTGGATCTTCGGCACAGCTGGCCTAAGGTTGGGCTCTTTCTGTTGGGGTTCTTGTCGCTGCAGGCCTTTTGCAACTCGATGCTGGGGGTCCGGCTTGTTAAAGGACTACTCATATTATTCATGTACATCTCGATTTCTTCCGCTAAATCGCGCCTGGCTGACGGGGTGGACACCCTCTTCTCCTCCTCCTCCTCCTCCTCCTCTTCTTCCTTTCCTTGCCCCGTTTCAGCTGCCAACAAGGAGAGTGGATCAAAGCCAGTTTCAATGTTAACCTTCTTGATGGGCTTGAGCGGGAAACTTATAGCCCGTTGAACCTTCTTGGGCTTTTTATGCATCAGCTTCGCAGGTTTCACTGGGGCCGGTTCATTATCCAGATCTTCCAAATCAAATATAACCGGAGACTCTGTCTTCAGCGCAAGGCCGTTCTCGTAGGCTATGTCTTCATCGCTAGATTCTTTTTCCAGACGGATCTTCCGACCGGGTCCCGAAGAAGCTGGCTGGAGGTTGAGAGTCTTTGGCCTCATTCTTTTCTCAAACATCTTGGAAAGGATTTTTGCATCCACGCCCAGTTTTTCCACAATTTCTTCGGGTCTGGCTTCCTGATTAATCTGATTCTTCATAAGCTCCACTAGAGCATCTCCACTCAATTTCCTGTTTCGCCAAACCATCCGCTTGTGTTCCGTTTCGGCTGCATTTAAATGCTTGTTTCTCAGTTTTTCAGCTTTAGTGACTCCTGTTTTATTGATATTCTCAAAACAAGAGAAGAGCAATCCTGCAGAGGTTTCTGGAAATAAATAAAAAAAACAACGCATGGACAAAATCCAAGGGTATTACATTAACTTACTAAAACACCGGCAGACTCACAGGATCCCCTTAACATGCTCACAGGGTTTTACTGCAGTTATTTTTGAATGAAAAGGATGGAAGCCTTATTTTTCTATTCAATTTACCACGCGTTTTCAGGAAAATCTGGTCACTTGTGAATAACCACTGTGCAAGGGGAATGTAAAGTAAATTAAATATCCATAAATTTTACCCACGCTTAGAAAGAACTCTCCCCTTCATGGATTACTGCCTTGTCGTGGCGAAGGGGCTTGCATAATTCAATGAAGCTATGAGCTATGCTGTGCAGGGCCACCCAAGACGGAAAGGTCATAGCAGAGAGTTCTGACAAAATGTGATCCACTGGAGAAGGAAATGGCAAACCACTCTAGTATCTTTGCCATGAAAGCCCCATGGACAGTACCAAAAGGAAAAAAAGATATGACGCTGGAAGATGAGCCCCTCAGGTCGGAAGACGTCCAATATGCTACTGGGGAAGAGCAGAGGGCTAGTACTAGTAGCGCCAGAAAGAATGAAGCGACTGGGCCAAAGCCGAAAGGACGCTCAGCTGTGGATGTATCTGGTGGTGAAAGGAAAGTCCGATGCTGTAAAGATTTTTTCTCCATAGGAACCTGGAATGTAAGATCCATGAATCAAGGAAAGCTGGACATGGTCAAACAAGAGATGACAAGACTGAACATTGACATCTTAGGAATCAGTGAACTAAAATAGACAGGAATGGGTGAATTTAATTCAGATGCCCATCAGGTATACTACTGCGGGCAAGAATCCTTCAGAAGAAATGGAGTAGCCTTCATAGTCAATAAAAGAGTAGGAAAAGCAATATTGGGATACAATCCCCAAAATGACAGAATGATCTCAGTTCGAATCCAAGGCAAACCATTCAATATCACAGTAGTCCAAGTCTACGCCCCGACCACCGGTGCTGAAGAGGATGAAATTGATCGGTTCTATGAAGCCCTACAGCACCTTATAGAACTAACACCAAAAAATGATGTCCTTATCATCATGGGGGATTGGAATGCTAAAGTAGGAAGCCAAAAGATAACCGGAATAACAGGCAAGTTTGGCCTTGGAGTACAAAATGAAGCAGGGCGCAGGCTGATAGAATTTTGTCAAGAGAATACGATGGTCATAGCAAACACTCTTTTCCAACAACCCAAGAGACATCACCAGACGGTCAACACAGAAATCAGATTGACTATATGCTCTGCAGCCAAAGATGGAGAAGCTCTATATAATCAGTAAAAACAAGACCAGGAGCTGACTGTGGCTCAGACCATGAGCTTCTCATTGCAAAATTTAGGCTTAAACTGAAGAAAGTAGAGAAAAGCACTAGGCCACTCAGGTATGAACTAAATCATATCCCTGATGAATATACAGTGGAGGTGACAAATAGATTTAAGGAATTAGATCTGATAGACAGAGTGCCTGAAGAACTATGGACGGAGGTTCGTAACATTGTACAAGAAGTAGCAACTAAAACCATCCCAAAGAAAAAGAAATGCAAGAAAGCAAAATGGCTGTCTGAGGAAGTTTTGCAAATAGCTGAGGAAAGGAGGGAAGCAAAAGGCAAGGGAGAAAAAGAAAGATACACCCAACTGAATGCAGAAATCCAGAGAATAGCTAGAAGAGATAAGAATGCCTTCTTAAATGAACAGTGCAAAGAAATAGAAGAAAACAATAGAATAGGGAGGACTAGAGATCTCTTCAAGAAAATTGGAGAGATGAAGGGAACGTTTCATGCAAAAATGGGCATGATAAAGGACCAAAATGGCAGGGACCTAACAGAGGCAGAAGAGATTAAGAAGAAGTGGCAAAATTACACAGAAGAACTATACAAGAACGAGCTTAACGTCCCTGATAACCACGATGAGGTGGTCACTGACCTCGAGCCATACATCCTAGAATATGAAGTGAAATGGGCCTTAGGAAAGCTGAGCAACAACAAAGCTAGTGGAGGTGACAGTATTCCAGCTGAGCTATTCAAAATCTTAAAAGATGATGCAGTAAAACTGCTACACTCAATTTGCCAACAAATTTGGAAAACTCAACATTGGCCACAGGATTGGAAAAGATCAGTGTACATTCCAATTCCAAAGAAAGGCAGTGCCAAAGAATGTTCAAACTATCGCACCATTGCACTCATTTCACATGTTAGTAAAGTTATGCTTAAAATACTACAAGCTAGACTCCAGCAGTATATGGATCAAGAACTACCAGAAGTACAGGCAGGATTTCGAAGAGGCAGAGGAACTAGAGATTAAATTGCCAACATATGCTGGATCATGGAGAAAGCTAGGGAATTCCAGAAAAACATCTACTTCTGCTTCACTGACTATGCTAAAGCATTTGATTGTGTGGATCACAACTGTGGCAAGTTCTTAAATAGATAGGAGTACCAGACCATCTTATTTGTCTCTTGAGAAACCTATATGCGGGTCAAAAAGCAACAGTGAGAACTGGACACGGAACCACTGATTGGTTCAAAATTGGGAAAGGAGTCCTGCAAGGCTGTATACTGTCACCCTGCCTGTTTAACTTATATGCAGAGCACATCATGAGAAAGGCAGGGCTAGATGAATCAAAAGTTGGAATTAAAATTGCTGGAAGAAATATCAACAATCTAAGATATGCAGATGATACCACTTTAATGGCAGAAAGTGAAGAGGAACTAAAGAGCCTCTTGTTACGAGTGAAGAAGGAGAGTGCAAAAGTTGGGTTGAAACTAAACATTAAGAAAACCAAGATCATGGCATCCGGCCCTCTCAATTCCTGGCAAATAGATGGGGAAGAAACGGAGGTAGTGACAGATTTTATTTTCCTGGGCTCCTAGATCACCGCAGACGGGGACTGCAGCCAAGAAATTAAAAGATGCTTGCTCCTGGGGAGGAAAGCCATGGCAAATCTACACAGCATACTAAAAAGCAGAGACATCACCCGGCCAACAAAAATGCGTATAGTCAAGGCTATACAGTTGCAATGTATGGCTGTGAAAGTTGAAACATAAGAAAGGCTGAGTGCCAAAGAATTGAGGCCTTCAAACTATGGTGCTGGAGAAGACTCCTGCGAGTCCCTTGGACTGCAAGGTGATCAAACCGGTCAGTCCTAGAGGAGATCAACCCTGACTGCTCTTTAGAAGGCCAGATCCTGAAGTTGAAACTCAAATCCTTTGGCCACCTAATGAGAAGGAAGGACTCACTGGAGAAGAGCCTAATGCTGGGAAAGATTGAGGGCAAGAGAAGAAAGGGACGACAGAGAATGAGGTGGCTGGATGGAGTCACTGAAGCAGTAGGCGTGAGCCTAAATGGACTCCAGAAGATGGTAGAGGACAGGAAGGCCTGGAGGAACGTTGTCCATGGGGTTGTGATGGGTCGGACACAACTTCACAACTAACAACAACAAGAAGAAAGAACTCTCAGCCACATCAGCTTACCTATGTGGCATCCATCTCCTGTGGCATCTGATATTTTGCCAGTTGTATCATTAACACGAACAATCCTTGCACCGAGCGTGAGACAATTGGAATTCTGATAATTTAACGCTGGGAGGCAATCACCGCTTCCCTTTCCACTCTCAATTTCGGACACTATATGCACATAAAAATGGATGAGAATTGATCAAAAGTTAAACTTACTCTTAATCAAAGGCTGAAGATACTCATTTTATTATTCTTTAAACTAGGTCCTTATCAACTATTGATTTCTATTTTGAACTGGAATGTCAGCAAATATTTTTGAATATAACCCTGATTATGGGAACCCACCTTAGCCCAAAGGCTATCAGTAAGGGATGTTGTCATTCAGACTACCACATCAGCAGTATCGATGAACAGAGGCTACAATCTCTTATCCCCAGTTTGTTTCAACATGCATTTGAATATTCCTTTAAACCAGGGGTTCTCAAAAGGTGGTCTGGGGACCCTGGGAGTCTCTTTCAGCAGGTCCAAGAAGTGTAATTAATAAATATTGTAACATTTCTTAGATTTAATTTGTAATACAGTACATATCAAGAGATATAATCCATAAATTGAAACTCTTTGGGGTCGTCAACAATCACGTTTAAGCAAGCAAAGGGGTCCTGAGACCAAAATGCTTGAGAAGCGGTCCTTTAAACATTTGTTACTACCAGTATTATGTGCTATATAACTGGGTTTGCAGAGTTTTCAAGGGAAAAAAAGGAAATCTAAATTTTAGCCAGTTTTTTACTTGTCAACTTTTTTAAAAAAATTTGCCGACATAAAACAGGTGTCAAACTTGCAGCCCCGGGGGCCAGATGCGTCCACGCCAGCTCCGCAAAGGCAAAAATGTCACGATACGTCACGTGACACGATCGAGTTTTGACACCCGTGACATAAAAGAATCAAATCCCCTGCTGCCAAGCATATTTTTATCATTCCGGTTATAAGAGTTGTGAAACCATATTTTCAAATTGTCTATGTTTCCGCAGTGAGTATTTAGCCAATAATATAGGAGAGTAGACTGGAAGAATAAGAGCTAAAAAATAGCAGCCCTTTTAAAATGTCTCTTTCCTTTTCCTTGCCCCAAATCTGAGGATAGTATATGCCAGACGTCAGAGGGGAACAAATGTTCAGCTTAAGAATGGCGGCTACTGCATTATCTTGCCACGTAGCTAAATATTCCTGTTATCTTCAAAAGAGCTTTACTATATAACTCCAACAATAAAAAAACAACCATCAATCTAAAAGTATGAAATAATAATAAAAAAAATCAAATTTCATCTATCTGCCTCTGAGCACATACGTAGTGACCAAACAGATGCATTTTTGTGTTTGTTCCAGTGGATGTAAATGAATACAGGAAGTTCTCAACTTACAACCATTCATTTAATAACCGTTCAAAATTACAACAGCACTGGAAAATAGGGACTTCTGACTGGTTTTGCACACTTACAACTGTCGCATGAGCAATGGCTCATCTTTATGACCGTTGCAAGTGTCCCAGGATCACGTGGTCTCCCTTTTGTGACCTTCTGACAAGCACAGTCAAGGAGGAAGCCAGATTCATTTAACAACCGTGTTACTGACTTAAAACCTGCAGTGATTCACTTAACAACTGTAGTTTAAAAAAAAAAGATCGTAAAATGGGACAAAACTCACTTAAGAACTTTCTCACTTAAAAGGAATCTTGGGCTCAATTGCGGTCATAAGTCAAGGATTTACTTATGAAATCTAGCTCGGATTTTTTGTAAATTTCTGCTTGGGATACCTGGTGCCTGGAAGCATCCCTATCAGAAACTATGACAAGGAGGAGGAATTATTTTAAAGTTTCCCAGAAACCAAACGGTAAAATAACCTTCGAACAAGATGGCAAAATCAAGCCTGCTTGGAATTAAAACAAATCAAGCATGAATATGAAAAAAAATAAAAATCAAATTCAATTGCATCGTATTTGATACATACAGGAACTTGAGTCACTCTCTTTTTTTTCATCTCTCTGGTCAACACTGTTCTGAATGTTTGTTTTTCCTTGCGTAACTGCTTCTTTAGATAACTTATATAAGAAATCAGAATGTTCTCCTATTAAAATAAAACAAATAAAATGAATTTAAAAGCAGGGCAAAACGTATCCTAAAGAGTGCAATAGCTATCCCCAAACTCGCATGCCAGAGTGTCTTATACACGGAAAAATACGGTATATGAGCAATCTACAGTGCTGTGATCAGTCCATTTTTTTTAGCATGATCATTGTGCTAGTAAGTTAATTTATTTACTCAGAAGCATCATCACCGAGACATGAAAACACTTCTTGTAACTCTAGCAGTGTAAAGTACGAACATGCCTTGGGTTACAAAACAGAAAACACCCACGAATGATTTACCAGATAGTGTTTTGTGGATTCCGTTTGCAGGTTGCTTCCTTAGAACTCTTTTAAACTGAGTTATTCCTAAAATGACATTTCTTATCTTGGTCCACAGGAAGTAGCCACTTCGGTTGCTCGATGGCCAACTGCTTTCCAAAACAGCCTGCAACAACATCAAATGGATGTTTAATCATGCATTTCTGAGGTTCATGTCAAAGCGTACCTTTAGATCAGGGGTCTTCAGACTTGGCCCTTTTGTGGCTTCTGGACTTTCAACTCCCAGAATTCCTCCGCCAGGCACACTGGCTGAGGAATTGTGGGGAGCTGAAGTCCACAAGTCATAAAAGGGCCAAGTTTGAAGACCCCTGCTTTAGATCCTATTCTGAATTAAAACCATCTAATGTCTCAAGTAATGGTCAGAGACAGGGGTTTAGCCAAGAAGGTGCGCTGGTGCTACACAGGAAATCTGAATCCAGGTTTCTCTGATGCTTCATTGCTTGGTGTGTTTTGTTTGGGCTTATTACTTGGGTATTTGATTAAGAAATACTCAGAATCATGGAATGATAGGGCTGGAAGGACCTTGGAGGTCTTCTAGTCCAATCCCTTGTCCAAGGCAAGTGTCCTTATTCCATCCTGGACAAATGAATGTCCATCCCTTTCTTGAAAACCTCCAGTGATGGAGCACCCACAACTCCAGGAGGCAAGCTATTCCATTGATTAATTGTTCTCACTGTTGTGTCCTAATGATGTACATACAATAATGTGGTTGGAAGGGAACCTGGAGGTTTTCCGGTCCAATCCCCTATTCAAGCAGGAAATCTTATACTATCCCAAACAAATGGTTGTTCAATCTTTTCTTGAAAACCTCCAGCAATGGAAGGCATTGCTGTTCCACTGGTTAACTGTTCTCACTGGCAAGAAATTTCTCCTTCGTTCCAAACTGGATTACTTGATTAGCAATCTGATGGATCTCCAGGACTGTAGGTATGATGGAATGCCTAAAAGAACTTGGGAAACTCATGGCTCGAGCAGGCTTTTAAGATTCTGTTATATTATCCTGTTAGCAATATATAGATATTTGCAGAAAGTTACGAAGTTTTGCTTTCTGAGCTTGCCAGCGTCAAAAGGCCTGACACCAGGCTAGACAGATTTAAAGTTATGAATTCCGACTGGCAGGATCCAGGAAGAACGCCTTCTCAGCTGTTACCCTGTGGAATTTTCTTCCCCTGGAGGTGAGGCAGGTCTCCACTCTCCTGATCTTCCAGAAAGGAGTTAAAACATAACTCCGCTGCTTTACATGGGAAGCCCAGAGGAGCATGCAGCCATTGGAGCTGTTTAGTGCCCTGAAGCTCCTCCTTCGATTTTTAAATAATTTTATTCTTGTTTTTAATTTAATCCAATATGGGGGGGTTTCACAATGGAGGTGGTGGATAGATTAATAACAGATCCCCCCTCCCCAACTTTTAGTTAGGGTTGAACATTTGAATTTTTATTGTATTTTATTTATATAGTCTATATAGGCTTTGTCTAGTTTTATATTTTCAATATTGTAAGCTGTCCAGAGTTACCCTGTGCCCAGGTGAGCAGCCAATAAATTTGATAAATAAATACACACAGTTGTTTTTTTATTATAATATTTATAGGCAGCTTTTATGTCTTATGTCTATCTGTGGACCGCCCAGAGTTGCTGCATAAGGGAAATGGAAGTTTTTTTTAAACACGATATAGAAACAAACATGGATAAGCTTGAACAGAGTATGGAAAGGATGCTGAACTGGCTTGGAAAGCAAGTGCTAATCAAAGCCAGGGGAGTGAGCTGGTATTTCCATCTTATTTGGTCCCAAATATCCAATTTACCTTATTGTAATAACCATAGGTAATGGCATTAGGATCGATGCCCGCTTTCTTCATCTCAAAAAGGATTTTTACAGCTAAGACGGGCTGACTGTACTGCCCGCACAGCTGCATCAGCACCCGATAACATACCTGACCAAAAGAAAAGAGATAGCGGTTACTTTTTCACTCTCAGAACGCTTACGCACCTGTCAACGGCCTCACCTGCCAGAAAGCCCGCATCTTTACCTCATCAGGTGGCTCGATCTTTTTCGTGTGCATCTTGCGCAACACGTCATAGGCCGTCCTCAGGGCCCTGACTTTGGAATGGCAAACGCGGACATAAGCAGGCAGGCAGATGAACCACAGGCCATAGCAATGGCGCAGTAAACACCTGGACCACATCTGGGGGATGGAGGAATATCTCTTGGCCATCTTGTGTGCCGACTTGATTTCCTGCAGAGAGAGGCAGGAAGGAAAAGGCTTCAGGCATGGCAGACCTTGGAGAACATGCGCCAAAGCTCCTTCAATTACAGGTGGTCCTCGACTTACGGCCACAGTTGAGGCCAAACGTGTCCACTGCTGAATGAGACAGTTGTTAAGTGAGTTTTGCTCCATTTTACGACCTTTCCTGCCAGACTTAAGTGAATTTTTAAGTTAACTTGTTAAGTTAACACAGTTAAGTGAATCTGGCTTTCTCATTGACTTTGTCAAAAAGGTTGTAAAAGGGGATCACGTGATCCCATCAGTTTAATTCTTTTTTTAACTTTTGTATTATTGTATTTTTATTGTTGTTAGCCACCCTGAGTCCTTCGGGAGATAGGGCGGCATATAAGTCCCCAAAATAAATAAATAAATAATAATAATAATAGTTGAAGTTCACGAGTCATAAAAGAGCCAAGGTTGCCTTGCCCTCAACTTAGGACCACAACTGAGCCCAAAATTTCCACTGCTAAGTGAGAAATTTGTTAACTGAATTGTGCCCTATTTTACGACCTTTCTTGCCAGAGCTGTTAAGTGAATCACTGCACTTGTTAAATTAGTAACACAGTTGTTAAGAGAATCTGTCTTCCCCATTGATTTTGCATGTCAGAAAGTTGCAAAGGGGGATCACATGACTCCAGGACCCTGCAACCGTCATAAATATGAGTCAGTTGCCAAGCATCTGAAATTTGATCACATGACCAGGGGGATGCTGTAACGGTTGTAAATGTGAAAAATGGTCATAAGTCACTTTTTTTAATGACGTATCTTTGAACGGTCATCATACTTTTGTTTATCAGCAAACACGAGTCTGCCTTTATCAGATGTCAGTAAATCATCTTCCTTATCTTCGATCCCTACAAACCTCTTATTCCCAGCTAAGTAGCTTTCCACAGGTCTAATTCAAGTCACAGCTATACCTGAAGAACTTTTGCCTACATTCATGAAACCACTCCGTTGGATGGATGAATCTTTCTGGTTCACAAATGCAGTAGAGACCCGTAGGATTGCAACCTCTAATCACATTTTAAAATACCAACATTTGAAATGCAAACGGCTATCAGATAAAATCATTTCAGGATGATAGCATGACAATACTAAAGTAACACTCAACTGAAAGGCGAAGAATGTGAAGACAAGGAGAAAACAAGCATGTTAATAATAGATAAAAGTCAAGGTGCCACTCTGAATGTTAAACTAATATTGCAGAAAACAATTACAAGACACTCATTAGATTTGCCGTGCACACAACAGATGTGCAAAATAATTTTCATTAATTAAACCACAGGATGGGCCTATCATTTATTTCTATATAATCACATTTTGCTCACAGAAATGAGAAATAAACGAAGTTAAGCAAGGTTACTATCCACATTAGAAGTGAGATCCATTTCCAGATGGCTGCAGTCACTACTACCGTATTTTCCCAAAAGTAAGGGCTACCCTGAAAATAAGCCGTAGCTTGATTTTTGGGGGTGGGCCTAATATAAGCCCTACCCCCCAAAATAAGCCCTAGTTTATTTGGCTATTTTCAAGACAGATCCATCTCAGAACAGATTTCTAACTTTTCCAGAGAAGGCAGTACATTATACGTTGAAGGCATTAAAGAATCAGGTAAGGAAATACCTCTGAAACAATGGCCCATAAGTGATCTGGTGTATTTTTAAGAGCTGCTTTAGAGGATAATTTGCCAATTCTATCCAGAAGTCAATCCTCCTTCAGTTTAGCAATGTAGGTTTTGTAAAGTAAGCGGCTAATCACACCTGCAGCACCACCGTTAATTGTGAATACTGGGGCCAAATACCGGGATCTCCCATTTCCCGAAATATTGGGAAATGTGAGATTAGATTATAATACCGAGTGAGGAAAGAAGATCCTGGCTTCTCTTTAAAATCCACCCCAAACATTCAAGCTTTGCTTGGGTGACTGAGAAGCAGAGGACTTCCACTCCATGATGGTAGGATTAGGTCTTGCAACACCTCAGATGCACCTCATTCTGACACCCAACTTATCAAGTTCATTCTTTTGCCATTGTCTGATGTAACAATAGAAATTTTGGGCTTAACTATGGTCAATACGTCGAGGACTACCTGTATTCCTTAGCACACTTCTTTGGTCACTAAATTTTAATAAATTTATTCCAGTTCTCTATAGCAGGGGTCCCCAACCTTGTCCACTTTATGACTTGTGGACTTCAACTCCCAGAATTCTACAGCTAGCATGGCTGGCTGAGGAATTCTGGGAGTTGAGGTCCACAAGTCATAAAATGGACACAGTTGGGGACCTCTGCTCTATAGAATCATACTTTTGGAATCTGGCCTTACAAATTTTGTTTATCTATCATATTTATATAGCTGCCTTTCACTAAAAGTAACACTGGGTGGCATACAACAAGCATTTGTTATTTCAATCTTGTCCACTTTAAGTCTTGGCCAACAAGACCTAAAAAAAAATAAAGAAATAGCTAATCCAAGGTAAAATTCAAGAAGTTTACTGTTATGCAAATGATGAAGTATTAATATTTGGAAATCATAAAACTCCACATGGCGCTTGATGAAAGTAACTAAAGGTGTTGGTTGTTTTTCCAGACACAAAATCAAATATAATACAGAACAATTTCCAAGGAAGAACATTTTGTGAAAAAAAAGAGGCTGATATAACTAAAGATCCAATAAAATGTTTAGGATTTTACTTGATGGGATACAATAAAGACATATTTTTAAAACAATTGCAACAGATTATGAAAGGAAATAAAAGAAGACATTGAAAGATGGAAAAGCTTACAATTTTCCTGGCTGACTTACAGCACCAATAAAAATAACTGTATTACCCGAGATAAACTTGTTTCAAATGGCACCAATTCATGTCTCAGATTTTTTAAAAAAATGCAGAATTGGCAAAGAATAATTAATAGATTGACATGGAATGGAAAAAAAGAAGAGTAAGATTCAAATGTCTGCAAGTCATAGAAGGGAGAAGACAATTAGCTTTTCCCAATTTCATATATTATAAAGTAAGCCGTTTATCATGACACGAGAATGAATAAAAATTCCTATTTGTCAAATATAAACTACAGAAAGAGCAGTCTCAGTCAATTGCCTTCAGATATTTATGATATAAAGGAACAAAGAAAACAATAATCTGAAGTGACATAAAGAGAAAATCTACTAAAACTTGGGAACTCCTTAAAGGCAAAGATAAATCCAACTATTTTACCACCAGCATCACTGTCAAATACTTCTGATTTCAAAGACAAGGATGGCATGCTGACATGATACATCTAAGCTCAAGAAATAAACTAAAGGCACAACAAGAATTGCAAAATGAAGGAAGAAATCTACCATGGTTAATTATTTGCAATTGGAAAAGTAAAAAAATGATTTTAGACCCTGAGAAAGATGAAATATTTATACAGAATCAAAATTATTTACTAGAATGTATGTACAAATAAATTTTGGGGCAGAAAATTTCAGGTGAAATGCTTGTATTTACCACTATAATATAGCCTATAAAAGTTTAAGTTTATTGAATTTATATACCGCCCTTTTTCCGTAGGACTCAGGGCGGTTTACAAAGTATTTAAAAACGTCAATACAATACAAAAGTTAAAAACAGTTAAAAATAATTAAATTTGATCCCTGAAAAATATAAAACCCCAATTAAAAACTCTCAGCCTGGGTCGGAAAGCTCAAAGAGCCAGGTCTTCAGGTCCCGGCGGAATGACCGAAGGTCAGGGGCAGTCCTAAGCTCCACGGGCAGCTGGTTCCAAAGGGCAGGCGCCCCCACTGAGAAGGCCCTCCCCCTGGGTGTTGTCCCCTGGCAGTCTTTTACCGGCGGCACCCTGAGAAGGCCCTCCATGTGGGAGCGCACAGGACGAAGGGAACTTGTTGCCGGCAGCAGGTGTTCCCTCAAATATCCCAGACCCAAGCCATTTAGGGCTTTATAGGTCATCACCAGCACCTTGAATCTCACCCGGAGGGCAACCGGAAGCCAATGCAGCTCGCGGAGAAGAGGTGTTACGTGGGAGTATCGGGAAACCCCCATCACAACCCGTGCAGCAGCATTCTGCACCAGCTGAAGCCTCCGAGTGGTCCTCGAGGGCAGCCCCATATAGAGAGCGTTGCAGTACTCTAACCGGGAGGTCACAAGCGCATGGGTGACTGTGCGTAGGGCATCTCGGTCCAGATAGGGTCGCAACTGGCGCACCAGGCGAACCTGGGCAAAAGCCCCTCTGGTCACGGATCCTATGTGATCTTCAAAATTGAGCCGTGAATCCAGGAGGACGCCCAAGTTGCGAGCCCTATCGACGGGGGGTAACACCTCACCCCCCATCGTTAAAGATGGAATAGTCTGGTTAACCCGAGATGCCGGTATGCATAGCCACTCAGTCTTGGCAGGATTGAGACGAAGCCTGTTTCTCCCCATCCAGACCTGGACCGCCTCCAGGCAACGGGACATCACGGCGAGGGCATCGCTGGGTTGGTTCGGGGTGGAGAAAAAAAGTTGAGTATCATCAGCATACTGATAATACCCCACCCTGAAACCACGAATGATCTCGCCCAGTGGCTTCATATAGATGTTGAACAGGAGGGGAGAGAGAACCGACCCCTGAGGAACTCCATAAACGAGAGGCCTCGGGGCGGATCTCTGCCCTCCCGTCAACACCGACTGCGAGCAGCCCAGGAGATAGGAGGAGAACCACCGTAAAACGGTGCCTCCCACTCCCAACCCCCTGAGATGCCGCAGTAGGATACCATGGTCGATGGTATCAAAAGCCGCTGAGAGGTCTAATAGGACTAGGACAGAGAAACAACCCCTGTCCCGAGCCCGCCAGAGGTCATTCACCAATGCGACCAATAAAAGACAAATACCATGTTAATATTATCCAGATCAAATTTCAGATTCTTGCTGGGTTAGCTTGCCTTGAGAAAATTACATCTACAATCTTCTTCTAGGCAAGCTACCCCAGCAGCAAGGCCACAAGATTTTATGGGCATCCAATTTGTTATTTCTATTTTCACCTAAGTTAACTCTGCATTATACCACAAGTGTATAAATTACCTGTTTTGTTCTTCTGAACACTGGCAAAGGACTGTTTGGGCTGCTGGCTTTCGAAGACAATTTGCTGTTTTGCATTGTCAGAAGTCCTGCTGGCTGTTCAAATAAATTTTGCTTTAGTACCGGAAATCCATTGTAGCTGAAAAAGAATAAGACATGCTTTTATTTACTTGTACTCAACAAGCCCCTGAAGGCTCCTTCGTACTTTGCCATTAAGGTAGAACATCTGGAGCATGTCTAAAATGCTTATTTCCTGAGTGGACCGTATTTTATTTCATCTATTGTAGGAGACCACAAAGGTGCTGAGAAGGGCTGCTACTTAGTTGTCACTTATTTTTTTAACTGATGTACTTTTTTCTAAAACGTACATTTTGTTCATACGCTGTGCAACACACATTTTCTCTTGGAAAGAAACACTTCCAAATTCTGAAATCCAGAGGTTTGTGTTGACATCACTTTCTTGGGCTGCTGAACATCAGTTTCTGATAAATCCAATGCTGTTGTCTCTGACAGTTCTTCCCCAAAGTCTTAGCTAGAAAGTATGCTTTGTCATCTGATTATAATAGAATAATAAAGCTGGAAGGGACCTTGGAGGTCTTCTAGTCCATCCCCCTGCTCAAGCAGGAGATCCTATACCATTCCAGACAAATAGTGGTCCAGTCTCTTCTTAAAAACCTCCAGTGATGGAGCACCCACAGTTTCTGCAGGCAAGCTGTTCCACTGATCAATTGCTCTGACTATCGGGAGATTTCTCCTTAGTTCTAAGTTGGATCTCTCTCTCTAATGATTTTCCTCCCGTTACTTCTCGTCCTGCCCTCGGGAGCTTTGTAGAATAAATCAACCCTTTTTTCTCTATGACAAGTACTGGAAGCTATCTTCAAGTACTGGAAGCTATCTTCAAGTACTGGAAGCTATCATGCCACTCCTAGTCTTTCTCTTTGTTAGACTAGGTCCGTGGTGGTGAACCGGTGGCACGCAGAGCCCTCTCTGTGGACACGCACGCCGTTGCCCCAGTCCTAGGCCTTCAGCTGGGTTTTATAAAACCTTTTCGCTTTAGGCCTCTGCCGCCGTGTGCAAAAAAAAAAAGAAGGTTCAATCAATTTCAACTTCTCGCGGGGAAAAAAAAAGATCTCGCAAAGTTGGAATTGATTGAACTTTTTAGTCCCACCCAGTCTGCCGTTACCATCTCAGCCATGCCCACCCGATGGGCCACGTCCACCCGATGGGCCACACCCACCCAATGGGCCACGCCCACCCAATGGGCCACGCCCACCCGATGGGCCACACCCACCCAATGGGCCACACCCACCCAATGGGCAGCACCCACCCGATGGGCCACACCCACCCAATGGGCCACTCCCACCCAATGGGCCACACCCACCCAATGGGCCACGCCCACCCAGCACCCAATGATCCATAAGTGGGTTTTGGGTTGCAGTTTGGGCACTCGGTCTCTAAAAGGTTTGCCATCACTGGACTAGGTAGTTCCCTCAATCATTCATCATATGTTTTGGCCTCCAGACCCCTTATTGTCTCCGTTTCTTTTCCCTGCAAAATTCCTGGGTCTCAGGATCTTTTCTATATTGTAAACTGGATTAGACACCAATGGATATCCTCCATTACTGAGCCAGAGGACTGGTACCTTTGAGAATCAAAAGACATGGCAGACTGACCTAGAAGACACACATTGAGGTCTCTCCATGTCATTGCTCAAAAAACTAGTTGCTGTTCAGGAAACTATACACGTACTTAAATGTCAGGATTTAACCATGATGGTTTTTTTCATGCACTATTCACTTAGAGTAGACGGACAACTTCATTAGTATTGACTACAGTTAAAAATGCAGTTTATAAAGCTTATTTAGTTTCTTGTGAACTAGCAGAAACAATAGCCCATGAAAATCGATACTACTCTGTGAATTCATTTGGAAGAGAGAAATTAGATGGACTAAAATGGAGTCTCAGAATGGGTGAAAAATAACAGAAATTTTTTTTTGGTCTGGGACATCAAGCAATTAAATACATTCCATGCATTTGGTATGAAAGACTCTTTAGCTGTTGCTGAAATACAATGAAAAGGCGGTTAAAACTTAAGTAAAAAAATATCTGTTCGAAAGGCTAGTCTGCTGCAATGGTCTATTAGGACAACTGCCGTATAGCCATTTGTACACAGGTGGAAATATCCTAGTACCAAATCCATGCATAACTAAAATGTACCCATTTAAACCCCACTGAAATGATTGCAATGAAGAAGACGAAAATGGACGTTAATTAAAATTGCTCAGCTGTAGAAAGCTGCAGCAATGACAATGGATAAACTATACAGCAAGAATGATAAAACATGTTCTAAGCCTGGGAAATGAAGAAAACATTAGAAAGAAATTCAAACTGACTCCACCTCAACTCCCTTAAGGCAAAGTGCAAACTTTCATTCTGACCGAGCTTTCATAATAGCCTAGATCAGATTTTCTATTTTTTTATGATAGCCTAGATTTCTCAATCTTGGCAACGTTAAGCTATGTGGATTTCAGCATACTGACTGGGTAAACCTGGAAGCTGAAGTCCACAAATCTTAAAAGTTGTCAAGGTTGGGAAACAATGGCCTAGGCCAGGGGTAGGCAACCTTGGCTCTTTGATGACTCGTGGACTTCAACTCCCAGAATTCCTGAGCCACCATGGCTCAGCTTGGAAACCTCTCCCTTTCCCCTCAGCATGGCTGGCTCAGGAATTCTGGGAGTTGAAGTCCACGAGTCATAAAGCAGCCTCGGCCTTGGCCAGGTGTAGGCAACCTTGGCTCTTTTATGACTTGTGGACTTCAACTCCCAGAATTCCTGAGCCAGCCATGGCTCAGCTTGGAAACCTCTCCCTTTTCCCTCAGCGTGACTGGCTCAGGAATTCTGGGAGTTGAAGTCCACGAGTCATAAAGCGGCCTAGGCCTAGACCAGGGGTAGGCAACCTTGGCTCTTTTATGACTCGTGGACTTCAACTCCCAGAATTCCTGAGCCAGCATGGCTCAGCTTGGAAACCTCTCCCTTTCCCCTCAGCATGGCTGGCTCAGGAATTCTGGGAGTTGAAGTCCACGAGTCATAAAAGAGCCAAGGTTGCCTACCCCTGGCCTAGATCAAGAAAGGAGAGACAGCATTCTTATGGAATCAGCTTCCTGATTAGATCTAACTTGAAAGGCTGAGCTTAATTCATTAGTGTTGAGTCTGCATACTTCCGAAGGCATATGCACCGTAGCCCTTTTTAGAGATCTAATCTAGCCCAGAGAAGGTTCTATCATGGAAAATCAAGCCTTGAAATTTGTGATTTTCCATTCCCTCCCAGGTAGAATGATAGCGCCAAATACAGGCAGTCCTTGACTTACAATCATTTGCTTGGTAACCTTTCCAAGTTACAGTGGCACTTAAAAAAGTGACTTATGACTGTTTTTCATACTTACAGCCATTGTAGCATCCCCATGGTCACCTAATTAAAATTTGGATTCATATGTATGACGGTTCTGCAGCCGGGTTACTAAGCGAACAACTGCAGCAATTCATTGAACAGCTGTGGCAAGAAAGGTCATAAAATAGGGCAAAATTTACTTAACTCCTCTCTGGCTTAGCAATAGAAATGTAGGGCTCAACTGTGGTCCTTAAGTCGAGGACCGCTTGTAAAGCGAATCATTTCTGGTGAGACAAAAGTTTCTACCGACCCAAATTAGCACGATACAGATAGTCACTGACAGATACCGGAAGGCGAGAAATATTTCACCGGATGGTTTGAAATGTGCCCCGGATTACCTGTGTTGATATGGGAGCTCCTCCCCATTGGGCAGATGAGGAATCTCTGGGGGTGTTATGAAGACGGTGTGCTCGCTCTTGTGGGACTCATCAAGTTCTATAAGCCGCGTGTCACCTGTCTTGTCTATATCCACCTGTCCAAAATGGATAAAAATGGTAATACAATTCTTTTTTTATATAATATTTTAATAATATCTTTTAAGAAGCAACGTGGTATCCGAGTTACAATATTTCCATTTCAAACAACTACATATTATTACAGATCTCCACATTATTATAACCAATACTTCCTCTTTTTTCTTCGATATATACTACAGTATCTCTTATCTAGATTAACATATTTCTTATTGCTATTCATCAAACATTTAACAGTTTATTTTATTTTATTTTTTTGAATATATATCCATCAATCTTTTAGTATATTTCATATTTTAATATTCCATCTTAAAAACATCAAACACCTTATCTATTTTTTTCTAGCGTAATTTACATTGGTATTAGAATTAAAACATTTAAGATTTCTCAATTTCATATCACTAAAAAATCTCTTTTTCCTTTATACAATTCTCTTCAATATCTAGTAGTGTAATCCAGTTCTCATTTATCTCATTTCCATATCTATAACAATTATAGAACATTTAAAATAGTAATCATTAAAATACATATCACAAGGAGGAGAAAAAAAAGAGAGAAAAGAAAAAAACAGAAAAAAAGGAAAGAAAAAGAAAGGAGGAGGGCAATAAGATATTCTTATTTCTCATTTATAGTTTCCACATATTAAAAATTAACCAAAATTTGTTCCATTTTAAACATTTAAAACATCCTTCATGTCTCTGCATCCAAATATATTAGTTATATATAATACAGTTATATATAATACAATTCTTGCCAGGAAATTAGGAACCCTTCCTTCAGTGAGCTTTTGCAAACAGTTGCCAGGATGCAGATCAAGGGATAACGTTAAAAACCTCTATTAAAAACTACTTTGTGTTGATTTGTTGGTATTATTTCTAATTCTGCCAATCTCGTAGGAGGAGGAAAATCCTCTTTCTTGCATTCTTTTCTGACTGACTCCATCAGGTTGTTTTCAACACGTTTCTTTCAAAATAATAATAATAATAATAATAATAATAATAATAATAATAATAATAATAATAATAATAATAATAATAATAATAATAATAATAGACGCTCTGTGAAAAGGTTGCTTTCATGCAGTCTGTCTCAACCTTGGCAACTTCAAGATGTTTGGACTTCAATTCTTGGAATCCTTCAAAGCTCCAAGTTTGAGAAAACACAGGCTTTCGTGTAATGTTCTCATGCCTGGAATTCTCCTGCAAACATTTTTGCAATCGTTCAGCCTCTTCGCAGAGACAATGTGAAGTTACTATTGTTATTATTTGGGGGGGGGGATTTAGGTACTGATTTAAATCAACAAGCTTGCTTAGCTGTGTTTAAACAACATTATACAAGAAATTCTGTGTGCAACTTTCTTAAAGGCATTCCCCCCCCCAGGATCCTATGTCACTGAGTCTCAATAGAAAGCATGTTTTGCTGAAGAGCTGTCATCAATAAAATGGCACCTGGGGGAGCTGGCCCTCTTTCTATAGCACGCAGGAAATGTGCTTGATTTTCATAGTTGCTATGTTCATTCCTCTCAGGTGCCTGATAAGTAGTGTTCATATTTGCAGCAGTGAGCCCAAGGGGATTCTTGCAAAAATAAAAGTTAGTCTTCAAAAGACTTCCACAGCACAGCACAGTGTAGCCTTTCAAGGACACGTTTTGAGACTGAGAGCAAGCCATGAACATATTAATTACTGGGACAGACTATAAAATCTGTCTGAAGCAAAATGGTGCTGATAATAAACCTCATTATAGAAACACATTAGAAATGCAAGCTACGCTGGAAGCTACGACACCTCAGAGTTCGTTATTCTATTTGTGTTTTTTTTCTTTTTCAATGCCAAACTATTAATATTTCAACGAGAATGGTGCTTGGGTCAAGATCATACACAAAAGGAAAAAATGGGAAACCAAACTAATAAAATAGAGGGTACCAAAGAAAAAGTGAATTGTTTTGAAGTTGGTTAACCTTCCCAACCAGGAATAGAAGTTGTTAGAACAATATCCCTGATGGAGAATTAAAGAAGACCTGGACTCTGCACTGAAGAAGGACCTCAGTGGTCTAGAATAGATAATCCCATCCAAAAGTATGTTTCTATGATTTATCATGAAGTTAATCTATCCTTGGAGCAGAGAGGTGGTAAATAAAGAGGATCCTTGGTCACCCTGAGCAGGAAGTGGCTGTCTGGTTCCACACAGTTTGCTGAAGTTCTTTATCCAAAAGATAACTCTCCTCAAATGAAGGGATCTAGGCAACATCACTAGACACAGCAAGCCACGTAATCCAGTTTTGGTCACCACATTACAAAAAAGATGTTGAGACTTTGGGAAAAATGCAGAGAAGAGCAACTAAGATGATTAAAGGCCTGGAGACAAAAACATACGAAGAAGGGTTGCAGGAACTGGGTTTGGCTAGTCTAGACTAAAGAAGGATTGGGGGGGGGGATATGATAGCAGCATTCAAGTATGTGAGGGGCTGCCCCAAAGAAGAGGGGGCAACTTATTTTCCAAAGCACCAGAAGGCAGGACAAAAAACAACGGATGGAAACTAATCAAGAAGAGGAGCAACCTGGAAATAAGGAGAAACTTCCTAACAGTGAGGACAATTAACCTTGCCTCCAGAAGTAGTAGGTGCTCCATCACTGGAGGCTTTTAAGAAGAGACTGGACAGCCACTTCTCTGAAATGGTATAAGGTCTTTTGCTTGAGCAGGGGGTTGGACTAGAAGACCTCCAAGGTCCCTTCCAGCTCTATTCTGATTGATTGCTTCATGACTGGTGACAGGTGAAAGAGAATCTTGCCTTCCATAAAGACAGTTGAAGAGAACGCCTCTAATACGTTGTGATCCTGGCAGTAGAGTTATGCTGTGTGACTCAATTGCTAGGCTAATGCAATCTTTGAAGGATGATTTCCAAAGCATTTTTTCTAAGACAACCTCACTTTATATGCAACACACAACAACTAATCCCCAGTCACTTTCTATTCTTAGTTTATGCTTGAGGGACTCTAGCCAGATCGATTCTGTCACTCTCTTCCCAGAGGGAAAAGGAGAAAAACATAAGCTTCTTGTGTTTACCAAACGGAGAGCGACTGTGATAATACGTACACAGTCCATATGAAAAAGGAACGAGCAGACACTTTGTCTCCCTCGCAGAGAGTTTGTACTTTAGGAATATACTTTATCCTATCCATTTATACTTTAAAAAAGCTGTACGCTAAATAAAATAATATTTTAAAGTTAATAGTTGGAAACCACTGTATCTTAGCAGCTTCCATGGAATTGCTTTTTGGAGTTGCTGATCTGTTTGGTTTTTTTCTTTCTGTTACCCACCCCTAGTTACCCACTTCTAGTTTTTTATTCTCTTGCATCCTGCTTCAAGGCAACCTTCCTCAGCCTGATATCCTCAAGATAGTATCTCCCCATATCCCTAGCACAGGGGTCCCCAACCCCCGGGCCGTGGACTGGTACCGGGCCGCGGCATGCCAGCAAACGGTCTCCACAAACAAGCAAAGCCCCATCTGTGGGATACACGCAGCACACAAAACCATGCACTTTCTGCTCCATGGAAAAACCTTTCTCCACAGAACCAGTCCCCAGTGCCCAAAAGGTTGGTGACCTCTGGCCTAGCAGACATTGCAAATTGGGTAAGATGAGGAATGTCCTCCCTCAGACCAGCCAAGTAATTCTCTGAAGTGGGGGAGAATGAAAGGAAACTGATCAAGAACCCTCTAGAAAGTAGTTTGGACAACTTCTCCTCCTCAGTGAAAACAAGGAAACAGCCATACCTTTCAAACCAATTAAAGAACAGAAGAAAAGGGGGTGTAAGTCAAATTATTCCTTCTCTAACCAGCATGTTTTTCTCGCGAGACATTTAGGCAACTGTAGCCAATTAGAGTCCCTCTGAGTCTATATTTTAGGAAGGGGCCAAAAATCTTTGGGGCAAGTATAACCAGATGTTGTGTAATGTCCAAGCAGACTTACTTTATTTACACAGTCATCAAAAAATGCAAGGCTCGCATCTTTATCGCTAACAAAGGAGCATTCTTCAATGAAGCGAATGAACATCTGCGTCTTGGTCATCATTGTATAAAACTTTTGATGTGAACGATCACGGCTTTTTAAGAATCCTGTAAGATTGAAGAAAGATGATGTTACAGATCCTACTAGCAGAAAAACAAGGAGCAAATATTCTACAAAAAAAGGAAGAAAGGAAATTAGACGTGCTGATGCCACAAAGCTCCAGAAATGCCCCTGGTACATCGATACCTAAATCATGCTTTCTATTTCAGCCTATGCACTACATCAGTGTCTCTCAACCTGGGCAACTTTAAGATCTGTGGACTTCAGTTCCCAGAATTCAGCAGCCAGCATAACTTGCTGGGGAAATCTGGGAATTGAAGTCCACAAATCTTAAAGTGGCTAAGGTTGACAAAAATTGCTCCATATCTCTAGCCAACACATACAACAGGCTGTGGTTTACCTTGCAATTCAAAGAGGGAGCTCGCATCGGTTGCCGTTTCTGAAGGGGCTTGCGTAATAGGCCTCAGATAGGACCTGTAACCTTTTAGGATCGAAGCCATAAAAGTGAGAAACGCCTCTTGAATTTCTACATCTAACAGATGCAGCTTCGAGACTGAATGAAAATCGTAGTCATTCATAGCCAGCTCCATTAAAGCATCGTCCCGTGGTCTTTGCTGCACTGTGGATAAAAAAAAAGTAGAAATGCCAAAATATGAGTATATCTATAGAATAACAGACCTTGGAGGTCTTCTAGTCCAACCACCTGCTCCAGGAGACCTTATAGTCCAGGGGTCTTCAAACTTGGCCCTTTTATGACTTGTGGACTTCAATTCCCAGAATTCCTCAGCCAGCAACGCTAATAATTTACTTATTAAACTTAGATGCCACCCATCTTACTGTTACACAGCGACTCTGGGCAGCTTACAGCATAACAGAAATATAAAAAGATAATATACAACCATTAAAAATGAAGAAAGATTAAAGATTAAATTATTAAAGATTATTAGCATTGACCACAGCATTCCTTTCTCCTCTGCCAGGCTCTTTTCACTGCCAGGTTCATGTTATAGATACATTTTGCTAGCAGAGACAAGCCCACCACTGCCCTTCCCAAACAGGGACAACTCATTTGCACCCCCAAGGTATAATTCAAAAGCAAAGAATGCTGCCGCCAGTAGAGGTGGGGTGAAATTTGATTCAGGAACAGTCAACATCCAAGGTCCATGAGGACTTTCTAATTCTGAGCTTCTCAACCTTGTCAACTTTAAGATGAGTGGACTTCAACTCCTAGAATTCTGGGAGTTTGAAGTCCAACCGTTTTAAAGTTGGCAAGGTTGAGAAACACTGCTCTAAGGCAGGGGTCTTCCAATGTGGCCCTTTTATGACTTGTGGACTTCAACTCCAAGAATTTTAGGAGTTGAAGTCCACTCACCTTAAAGTTGGCAAGGTTGAGAAACACTGCTCTAAGGCAGGGGGCTTCCAACATGGCCCTTTTAGGACTTGTGGACTTCAACTCCCAGAATTTTAGGAGTTGAAGTCCACTCACCTTAAAGTTGGCAAGGTTGAGAAACACTGCTCTAAGGCAGGGGTCTTCCAACGTGGCCCTTTTAGGACTTGTGGACTTCAACTCCCAGAATTTTAGGAGTTGAAGTCCACTCACCTTAAAGTTGGCAAGGTTGAGAAACACTGCTCTAAGGCAGGGGTCTTCCAACGTGGCCCTTTTATGACTTGTGGACTTCAACTCCCAGAATTTTAGGAGTTGAAGTCCACTCACCTTAAAGTTGGCAAGGTTGAGAAACACTGCTCTAAGGCAGGGGTCTTCCAACGTGGCCCTTTTATGACTTGTGGACTTCAACTCCCAGAATTTTAGGAGTTGAAGTCCACTCACCTTAAAGTTGGCAAGGTTGAGAAACACTGCTCTAAGGCAGGGGTCTTCCAACTTGGCCCTTTTATGACTTGTGGAGTTCAACTCCCAAAATTCCTTAGCCAGCAACGCTGGCTGAGGAATTCTGGGAGTTAAAGTCCACAAGTCATAAAAGGGCCAAGTTGGAAGACCCCTGCTCTAAAGATTTAAATAAAAGAAGAATTTTGTTTTTAACCTCAACCAGGGTTTCAAAGTGCAAATGGGGTGCTGGGTCCCTCAGTGCTACTCCCCCAAAGCACAATTTTTTCCTCTGCATAACCTGACTCTAATTTCCCTCTGCTCCTCCTCGACACTAAAAAGGGTTTCACTATCTAATGAACCACAAACACAACGTAGAAGCTCTTCTGGGCCCTCCCCTACTTACACGCTGCCAGCTGCTGATACAAATGATTGAGAGTGCTCATCAGTTTTTTACAAGGTTTCTTTGGCAAGGTCTTCCATGCCATCGTTCGCTTATCTCCCGGCCTGGAATCCAAAGAGAAAATTCATTAGGGATTCATTGGGTTTCCCAAATATTTGGTCAAATCGGAGCATCAGAACTCCCGGAAGTGATTTAGGCTTCAGTACTGTCAGCTGAACTTAATTCAGTGGAATGAGAATCTTCAAGTGGAGTTTCAAAAGGATCATAGAACTATAAAAACTGGAAGGTACCTCAGAGGTCTTCTAGTCTAACCCTCTGCTTAGACAGGAAGTATGTTTTATTTATTATTTTATTTATTGAAAGTATAAATGTGTCATCATGACTTGATTCCGGGGGATCTATACCTTTAGTCTTGTAACTATTCATTGAGTGACCATTTGAAGTTTCAACAGCACTTAGGACTGTTTTTTGTACACTTATGTGTGTGATCAAAATTGGTCACGTGATCAAAATTCAGATGCTTGGCAACTGGCAGGCATTTATTTATTATTAACTGGCATGTCCTGTCATGTAATTCCACCTTTGTGATCTTCTCCCAAGCAAAGTCAATGGGGAAGCCAGATTCACTTAATAAGTTGTGTTACTAACTTTAACAAGTGCAATGATTCACTTAACTACTGTGGCAAGAAGGGATGCAAAACGGTGCAAAACTCAACAACTGCCTTGCTTAGCAACAGAAATTTTGGGCTCAACTGTGGTCCTGAGTTTTTTTTATTTTTTTTTAATTTTAATTCCATTTATATCCCGCCCTTCTCCGAAGACTCAGGGCGGCTTACAAGCTTAGCAGTAGCCTTTATTCTATGTATATGCCTGCTTATTAGGGCTTTCACACATCCCCCAAGCGGCATTATTACAAAGTCAGCTTAATTGCCCCCAACAATCTGGGTCCTCATTTTACCTACCTCGGAAGGATGGAAGGCTGAGTCAACCTTGAGCCTGGTGGGACTCGAACCTGCACTAATTGCAGGCAGCTGGTGTTACTTAAGGCAGCATTAGCCCACTGCTCCACCAAGGCTCAAGTTGAGGACTATCTGTATGATACAATTTTGATTCAAACTAAATATCTATCTCTGCCTTCTCATTTGCAAGAAAACCATTTCTATAATCTAATTTCTGCCTCAGGTAGGGCTGGTTGGGATAAAAATTGGTGTTTCAAAGACAAGCAGTGAGTGAAGAGTCAATTTGTCGCCCATCTCGTGGCTGGAGGTGATTCTGCTTTCCCCTTCGTAGCATCATTATTTTGCCAATTAAGTCTTCCAATGGCAATGCAGATGGGATTACAAACTGCAGCAGGAACGTTCCATCCCCAATATGACTTCAGCTAATATAAATAGAATAGAATAGAATAGAATAGAATAGAATAGAATAGAATAGAATAGAATAGAATAGAATAGAATAGAATAGAATAGAATAGAATAGAATAGGAATAGAATAGAAAATATGGAATGAAATAGAATAGAATAGAATAGAATAGAATAGAATAGAATAGAATAGAATAGAATAGAATAGAATAGAATAGAATAGAATAGAATAGAATAGATGGAACGGAATAGAATGGAATGGAACAGAACAAAATAGAATAGAAAAAAGAATAGAACAGAACAGGACAGAATGGAATGGAATGGATGGAACGGAATGAAATAGAATGGAATAGAAAATATGGAATGAAATAGAATAGAATAGAATAGAATAGAATAGAATAGAATAGAATAGAATCTGGAAGGGACCTTGGAGATCTTCTAGTCCAGCCCCCTGCTCTAGCAGCAAATCCTATACCATCTCAGACAGGTGATTGTCTAGTAGTCTCTTCTTAAAAATCTCCAGTGATGGAGAGCCCACGATTTCTGGAGGCAAGCTGTTCCACTGGTTGATTGTCCCCACTGTCAGGAAGTTTCTCCTCAATTCCAGGTTGTTTCTCTCTTTGATCAGTTTCCAACCATTGTTTATCGTCTTTCCCTCTGGTGCTTTGGTGAACAACCTGGTCCCCTCTGCCTTGTGGCAGCCCCTCAGTTACTGGAATCCTGCTATCATGTCTCCCCTATTTCTTCTTTTCTTTAGACTAGCCAAACCCAAGTCCTGTAGCTGTTCTTCATATGTTTTAGTCTCCAGGCCTTGGATCATCTTAGTTGCTCTTCTCTGGATTTTTTCCACTCTCTCAAAATCTTTTTTGTGATATGGTGACCAAAATTGGCTGCACTATTCCAGGTGTGGTCTTGCTAGGGTTTTATAAAGCCGTGCTAATACTTTTTTGATCTTGAGAACCAAGTATGAATATTTATTCCTTTCCTTTTTGGATGCATGCTCTCTGGCTTTCTGGGTGAAGCTGTTTCCAGTCCCAATTAGGGTCATCAAATGAGAACTCTATGTACTGTACCAAGAGTAACCATGAATACCAAGAGCAGGGGTAGGCAACCTTTGCTCTTTTATGTCTCGTGGACTTCAACTCCCAGAATTCCTGAGCCAGCATTGCTCAGCTTGGAAACCTCTCCCTTTCCCCTCAGCATGGCTGGCTCAGGAATTCTGGGAATTGAAGTCCACGAGTCATAAAAGAGCCAAGGTTGCCTACCCCTGACCAAGAGTAACCATACACAAGACAGATTTCCAAGTTCAGAAGCAGTTAAACCTTGAATAAACTAGAATTTGTTCATGAAGACAGTTTCCTTAACATTACAGACACATTTCTCCTGCAATTTTTACTTCTGCTGGAGACAGTTAAATCTAGATCAAGAACTGTGTAATGATCTCAGTTTTCCAGTTGTATTTCATCTTAAGAAATATTCTTTAACCACAAGGATTTCAACTTTTTGTTGTAATAAAGCTCTTCCGAAGTACTAAGGATAATGGAAGACTGTCTGCTAATTGTTTAAAAAGATTAGTTGTACATGGACTGGCAAAAACAAATTGCTGAGGCAACCAATATGTCTTTGTCATTCACTAATGCACTAGTCCTGTAAAGGAAGGCAATGAAAGAAAACAAACAGATAATAGTCCTTACATGAACATTTATCCTCTGATTCTACTTCAGCATGGAAATTATTAGGTAAAGGGCCAATTATTCTCTTAATCTCTGTTCCCAGTTTAAAGCTAATGCTAGTTTATTTTACAAGGCTATTGCAACAACATGAAATGGATTACAAGGACGTGTTAAATAATTGTGTTTACTAAATGCAATTTGCCTTTGTAAGAGATCTAATATCCAAGGATTAAATGCTTATCTTCAAAATAATACTTTTTAGTGGAATCAATTTACAGATTCAACTGTACTTTTTTCTACTGCTGAGCAAACAAGCGACGTAACGTGCAAGTATGAACAGACCCTGAATTCCCTTCTCTGATAAGTAATTTGGCAAACCTAGGGAAATTAATTTAAAGTCTGGCCCCTAAATTACTAACAAAAAAGCGAGCAAACAAAGCTCTCCGAATACTTACTGTGAAATGGTATTGGTATCTAGGTCAACACAGCTAACATCTGGTGGAGGGTCATAAAGATCAAAATATCTGGAATCAATTCCTACTATGAATGGACACGGTGCGCTCAGAACATCAGCCAAGGCCAGGGGGCAGAGAGGAATGTACGGGCACGGCCAGTGGAAAGGAAATATCATCTTTCAAAAGAGAAGAACAAAAATATTGAATACAGATAGCCAGATGTGCTTCAAGACCAACAAGGTGGACAACCTGTAACTCTTGAACTAGTTTCAACACATCCAAAGAGATGTTTTAGGCCCTGAGTAAATTGCTCTGGGTTTCCAAGAGAACCTGTTCTAATGAATGTCTAGGGAGATTATCAGTCGTCCAGGTCATGGCTGTGCTTTTTCAAAAGACAATTGAACTTTCTTAAGTTTTTCTTAGAAGAGGTTTCTACTTCTCATCAAAGAAGCTGCTTCAGTTCTGACCTGACCGTCAGTCAGAACTGAAGAAGCTTCCTAGATGGGAAGTGAAACCTCTTCAAAGAAAAAGAAAAGTCTGGCTGCATTTTGAAAAAGCACCTTCGGGGATGTTCTACAGAAGAAAAAGAGGGTCTCAGAGTATAAACATCTCAAGGTATCTATACACCAGAGGTAGGCAACCTTGGCTCTTTTATGACTGGTGGACTTCAACTCCCAGAATTCCTGAGCCAGCATGGCTCAGCTTGGAAACCTCTCCCTTTCTCCTCAGCATGGCTGGCTCAGGAATTCTGGGAGTTGAAGTCCACGAGTCATAAAAGAGCCAAGGTTGCCTACCCCTGCTATACACGCTTGTTATTTGGAGACCGTTTTATGTTGTTCATTTTATTGATTGTACTTATTGGTCAATGACCGAAATAAAGTTTCTGTCTGTCAGATTCCGGTCAACCTTTCAGATTATACCTGGAAAAAGATGCTTCTTAACAAAAGAAAGGCTGTCTGCCTCTGAAGAAAAGGGAACACTCACAAACCACGTTCTACTTTCAATACTAGTACATCACTATGGAAAATAGCCATTCCTTTCTTTAGGCCAACGGATAGATACAACTGAGAAGTTCTCTTCAATAAACTATTCTAAATAATGGTACGATAATAATCCATGACTGTTGATTGGTATATTTATACCTGCTTTTTCCAACAACAAATGATGCTTTTATTTATCTCTGTTAATTTGTACAAAATGGAGAACCTTTGCATAATGATCTGAACTAGACGAATAATACAGCTCTGCAGCCATCTGTGCAAACATCCTTAGGAGGTGAAAGCAGAACAAACAAAATGTTTAAAACATGACACTCAGCATGAAGTAGAGGCCAGGAGGGGCTTCTGCTAGCTCAGTGGAATTTTTGACTTCATTTCTTTGAACAACTGGCCTTCCTACCACTCCACAAACGGTGTTTGAACTTCCTGCTCAGTTTGATCTGCAGCTGGTATGGAGCTAAACACACTAAAAAAAACAACACAAGCTCAAAAATGTTGCAAACAGATATGGATCCTAGAAAAGGGAGCAGAGGCCCATCAGAACATCAGGATCAGAACATCAAAATGACAGAGTTGGAAGGGACCTTGGAGGTCTTCTAGTCCAGGCGTCAGCAACCTGAAACAGTGAAAGAGCCACTCTGAACCGGTTCCCTCACAAAAGGAAAAACTGGGAGCCGCAAAAACTGTGTGCGCATGCACGTACATGCGCGCATGTGCAGAACAGGGTTTGACTGAAGAGTGGAGCCAAGGCGAGATATGCACCTACCCTGCATATTTGAATTGATTGGTTGAACTTTTTTAGTCCCACTTTTTTTTTTTGGACTGCACATGGCAGAGGACTGGGAGCCGCAGGAGACGGCTGAAAGAGCCGCATGCAGCTCCGAAGCCGTGGGTTGCAGACCTGTGTTCTAGTCCAACCCATTGCATAAGCAGGAAATCCCATACCATTCCAGACAAGTGACTGTCCAGTCTCTTCTTAGAAACCTCCAATGATGGAGGGCCCACCACTTCTGAGGACAAGCTGTTCCGCTGATTAATTATTCTCACCATCAGGAAATTTCTCCTTACTTCTAGCTTGAATCTCTCTTTAACAAGCTTCCACCCATTGCTTCTTGTCCAGCCTTCAGGTGCTTTGGAAAATAGGTTAACTGCCTCTTTACTGTGGCAGCCCCTTAAATATTGGAAGATGGCTATCATGTCACCCCCAGTCCTTCTCTTTGTTAGACTAGACATCTCTATAGTAGTTCATGCAATCGTTCATTGTTACCAGATCCACAAATCCCTTCTATTTAGGCCCAAATCCACTCTAGCCCATTTTAAATTTAAATTAAGGTAGAACAGGTAGTCCTTGACCTATGACCAAAATTTCCTTTGCCAAGCAAAGCAGTTGTTAAATGAGTTGTGTGTCATCTCACAACCTTTTGCCACAGTTAAGTGTATTACTGTAATTGTTAAGTCAATCATGAGGTTTTTAAACAAATCTGGCTCCTCCCACTGACTCTGCTTGTCAAAAGGTCACACTAGATCAGAAAGAAAGCAGGCAGGCAGGGCGCGGAGGTCCGGAGACCTGCCGACGTTTGGGGAGGTTTGGGGAGGTGCGCGCGCACCTCCCCAAACCTCCCCAAACTTCGGCAGGTCTCCGGACGGCGGCGGCTTGGGAGAGGTGCGCGCGATCCTGGAAGCACCGAAGCCTCGGCCGCGCGCAAGTCCTCGGTAAGCTCCGGGCGGTCACTTGCTTCGCGTCTCCTGAGGGAAGGGGGGGCGACTGGAGCGGGCGTGTTTCCTCGCCTGCTGGGCGCCGCGATTTGCCCGGGGAACGTGCGGGCCCCGAATGGCAGCGTGGAGCGAGGAAGCGGACAGCCAGGGCTTCCCCGAGAGCCGCGGCCACACAGGGTATTCCTGTGTATTCAGGCTTGCAAAATGGCGGATCGAGCCTCTGCTGGCGGCAGAGGCTTGCAGAACGGCGGATCGGCTTATACTCGAGTCAATAACTTTTTCCAGTTTTTGGGGGTGAAATTGGGGGTCTCGGCTTATACTCGAGTCGGCTTATACTCAAGTATATACGGTATATATATATATATATATATATATATATATATATATATATATATATATATATATATATATATATATAGTCACACAAGGTGATCACTTGATCCTGGGACGCTGCAAGCGTCATAAATAAGGATCAGTGGCCAAGTGCCTGAATTCTGATCATGCAACCGTGGGGAGGCCGCAACAGTCGTAAGTGTGAAAACTGGCCATAAGTTGCTTTTTTCAGTGCCGTTGCAACTTCAAACGGTCAGTAAACAAATCAAGTCGAGGACTATCTGTAATAAATTGTAAGAATTATTTTTAGGGCCCTGAGCTTTAAAAAATATTTTACAGCCAGTTGGTTGGTTGGGGGGGGGGGGTGTTTTTTCTTTTATCTTAATTGGAAAATACGTGTTTGACAACTTACAGAGACCAGGGCTTCAGTTACGCTGGTGAGGACCGAAGGGCGTAAAGAGTGGATGAGGATTTTATGTTCCGTCACTGCAAAAACCAGGAGATTTACAGCATTCTCAGGTCCTAGATTCTGCAGAAGAGCAGAAAACTTCCCTCCGCTAGTAATCAAAGAAAAAGGAATAGGAATAAATACTACAAATGGCCTCTTTCTTCCATGAACTGAAGTATGTTTCTCCCCAATGTTAGCCCAGCAGCAAATGACTCAGCATAAGGGTATTCAATTACTAATCCGAGTAGCACTAAAATTACACAGCACAGAATAGATTAAAAAGCAGTTTTCCATTTGGCGCTCCATTAACTTTTAAATAAAGTTGTAGAGTGAAGTTTGTAATTAACACGTGCACACAGTAACAGCCAGAAATGGACTTAATTCACTGAAAACAAGTCATTAGAGATAAAACAAACCAGACATGGAACCCTTGCCACACTCTCTCTGAACCTAGTTTCATTCTTGCCTGCATTCAATAAATTAGGATTCACAAACCAAGAACAAGTTTTGATGTAGCTTTGACTGACTTTCAGCTTGACTGGAAAGACACCAATCCCATTTTTAGTGTGCTTCACCTGCTCACCTAAAGAAAAACCACAAACTGGATACTGTTTTTCGTAACATTTATTTCTTTATTTGCTTTCTTAAGACATCCGCCAACTGCCCCGATCTTACAGCTCTGAGTAGTCTACCATAAAATGAAACAAACCAGAAATGATAAAAACAGTGTTTCCCACTGTTGGTCATTCTGGGATTGTGGACTTCAATTCCCAGAATTCCACTGCCAGCATGGCCATCAAGAATAATTTCGACAATTAAAGTCAATACCTCTAGAAATAGGCCAACGTTGGGAAATGCTGCAATAAAGTAAGCATCACGCAGAAGTACAGTAGTCCTTGTCCTACGACCACAATTGAGCCGAAAATGTCTGTTGCTACGTGAGATACTTAACTGAACTTTGCCCCATTTTACAACCTTGTAAAAGTTGTTAAGTGAATCACTGCAATTGCTAAGGTGGCTCTGGCTTCCCATTGACTTTGCTTGTCAGAAGGTCGCAAAAGGGGATCACATGACCCCAGGACACGGCAAACATTGCCAAGCGTCCGAATTTTTAGCATTTTGACCATGGGGATGTTGCAACGGTCATAAGTGCAAAAAACGGCCATGTCACTTTTTCCGGTGCTGCTGTTAACTTTGGTCACTAAATGAATGGTTGTAAGTCAAGGACTACTTGTACGACCAAAAGGTACACGTAAAGAAAGGATGCCACGTGTCAATTAGCAAGAGTGCAAAGCTAGTTGAACAAAGGATAAAGAGGGGAGCAGAGGGCTGGTGTGAGTGTGTCAGAGGATGTCAACAGAGGTCAACTGAGAAGGGCAGGTACAATGCAAACTTTGGTGCCTGCCTTGTAACAATGCCTGTGTGCAGAAACAGCAGAGTTTGCCTTGTACTGTTGCCTTTTTTCCCCACTTTGACAAAAGGATTGGATCCTGCAGACACCTGACAGGTTGTCCTCAACTTACATCAATTAAAGTTTAGTAACCATTCGAAGTTACAACGTCACTGGGAAAAAAATAACTTACAACCATTGCTCACAATTATGACTGCTGTGGTATCCCTGCTGTCACGTGATCAACATTCGTACACGTGGCGACTGGCATGTAATTATGACGGTTGCAGTCATGTGATCCCCTTTTGCGATTCCCCGACAAGCACAGTCAATGGGGAAGCCAGATTCACTTAACAACCGTCTTACTAACTTAAGAACTGCAGTGATTCATTTAACTCACTTAACAACTGTCTCGCTTAGCAATGGTAATTCTGGGATCATTGTGGTCATAAGAGGGGACCATCACCTGTATATGGGGCTGCCTGGGTAAGCAGGAAAAAAAGCAAGAGAAATCCAGGTACAACTGAAAGGAAACTGTAGTATAAAGGTTTATCTATGCTCTAAAATGGATAATTTTATAGACAACTTTCTTCCATCTTGTTTTCCTCATCACAACCTTTAAGAATGAGAGAGGAATCTAATTCTTCTTTCTTGATATTTTTATTGTTGTCTTCTTCACTAATTTCTAAATTGGTTTGCTCATCCCTTACATAACAGCACACAAATATATATATACACACACACACACAGAGAGATTTTACTTGCCTCAGTGGTAGAGGTGATGATATGGGCTGACTAAGAATCAGATTATCATGAGGTGATAGCTATAAAACAATAAAAGCATGGTTTTTATATTTACCTGAAGATTTAAATATAAAGCAATTTGTTTTGTATAGAAAACATATTGCCTGTCACAGAATTAATACCATTGCTGTGGCTTGAAAAACATGATGGTTAAATATGCAGAACTCTAAAAAAGTTCAAAAAGTGTAAAGATATATTAATGTGAAATAGATATTATGGTTTGATTCCAGAATCTCAAGCAGCTTCAAGCACTGTTCTATTTGTTTGCACATTCTATCAAACTGGTTAAATAATTTATTACAGATGTCCTTTCCCAAAAAAATCCAAGTGCCCAGAAAAAGTTGCAAGCTAAATATTTTACAAACTGCCAGATATCTTTTTTGCAATTCATCTCCCACATCACATTCATTGGAGCTTTTAAACTTTAGGAATACCGAATTGATTTTCATAAATCTAATGAAGGGAAAAACGCCACCAATCAGATTGGATTGTGAAATGATTTAAAATAGCCAAAAAAGTATGTATTTTGGGGTAGGGCCCAAGAAAGTTTGAAAATAAAATTGAATTCTATATCAAATGTGTCTGGGGTTTGTTTTTCAAAAGGTGATCCAGAAATATTTATCAGTGGACAGATTCAACAAGCCAAATTTCTAGGAAATGGGATTTTTTAAAATTAGTATCTGATACTTTAGCTTTGTTTTATAATGATGACATTTAGAAAAGGCCAATTGTTTTCATTTAACAACTGCTCCCAGGCTTAGATATATTTAAAAAGTAGATAATGTGACAAACAAGCAGCCTTGTAACATAAACAGTGTGGCTCGCACAAATTTCTTGATGACTTCCAGCATCGAGTAGCAAATTTGCAGTTCCAAGTCTCTAACATTTTTACAATGCCTTTTATTTTTTAGTGGAACTTACTCATCTGAATAACACATGAACAGAATGGAATAAATTTACACTTACCTGAACTAAAATCCTTGGTCTTTGTGGAGATGGAAAAGGAACCTTGTGCATAAAATGGGAAATATGCCTAAGGAGGGAATAATCACTTTGTATTAAGAAAAATAAATAAATCAGCATATGTTTATAGACTGCATGCTAGACTTTTACGATATCATATTCAACAAGCTAAGAGAGTATTCTTCAGATTCTTGGTTTATTGCTTTACAAAGGGGTGCAGGGGCATCCTAAACCCTTTTGAAACTAAAGAAAGATTTATTTAGGCCTCAGATTCAGACAAAAAGCTGGACTCTGGCTGCTTTAGTAGATCTCAGCTGCATGCAGAGCTAAGGAGACAAACTGCATCCCCAGTGTACTTCTGATGAATCATAAACAGTAATCTAAAGAATTTTTGTCTTAGCGGTTTGCACAAACACATTAAAGTAACAATGATCGTGTGAAAACGGGACTCTGCTATGGCCAGTATGCGTTTTGTCAATATGCGCAGCTGAAATGCACACAAGAATTCATGCTTCTAGATGCTGGCTTTTTGTAACAACACTTAAATATAAAATGAATGCATTAAACATCTGCTAGGCCCCATACTCTAAAAAGCAATAGCAAAAAAGCCAATTATTTCCTTTCCTATGCCCAAAAGACAGCTCATCATATCATTGTTGAGCCCTGTCTCCTCGCTGCAACCTTGGAAGCTATCCCTAAAATAAAAAAAACTGCTGCGTTCGATGAAGCTATCATGTTTGCATTGCTGCAAACCAGGAAAGGAAGAAAAGAATCATCAAATTTGAGGGGGGACGGGACAGGATTTGGGGTGATGCCAGCCAGCCTTGCACTAGTTACCAAGGACGTAGGCTGGCTCGAACGCCCTTTCCTCTGAAGCAACCTAGAACTAAGGAGAAACTTCCTGACAGTTAGAACAATTAACCAGTGGAACAACCTGCCTCCAGAAGCTGGGAATGCTCCAACACTGGAGGTTTTTAAGAGACTGGCCAGCCATTTGCCTGAAATGGTATAGGGTTTCCTGCCTGAGCAGGGGGTTGGACTAGATGACCTCCAAGGTCCCTTCCAACTAGTACTACTTCTTCTTCTTCTTCTTCTTCTTCTTCTTCTTCTTCTTCTTCTTCTTCTTCTTATTATTATTATTATTATTATTATTATTATTATTATTATTATTACTATTACTATTAAATGATCCAAGTTATGTACTACAATGATAGTTAATGGTGCGTGGGACACAAACTACCTCTCCAACTTACTTCTCAATAGGAAGGACGTGGGGACCAGATATTGAATAGCGGTAAAGAAAAGTGAGAAATTTCTTGAAGGCATCGAAGAACGGCCAGTGGGACAGAAGGCAGATGCACTTGTTAGTTTGAACCGTTTTAGAGCTGGGTGTGGCCCCGAAACCCAACTGAGATGTCTGTTTTTCGGTCAGATTTCCTTCAGAGTATGTTTCATAGAACTGAATAGCAGCACCGTAGACCTGTAAGTGAGAGTACATTTAATTTAAGTGACGTGGGCCTCCTGCAACCCACAAGTGATTTCTTCAACTCTACAACATCAAAAATTTCTGCCATAGGCAACGCTGATAGTGCAATGCACATCTGGTGTAAACATTGCAAAGATACTTTTAGGAACCTGGAAAAATAAGCCCTCGATTAAAGCGCTAGCTTTATGTGTAGTGTTATAGCAGCAGGCTAATGCATCACTTCTCAAAGCGCAATAGTGCGCTAAATTTGGATCCCAATGAGTCACTGATAAAAGGACTTTCCCTTCTTCCATTATCCAAGACTTTGGATAGAATCCAGTGCCCTTCCAATAAAAATTAACCTGCAAGAAATTTGGGGGGTGGCGGGGGGGGAGGGAATAGGACCTCCTCGTTTCCAGGGGGAAAAAAGCAATTCTATCAGCAAAATACTATAATCACATTTCGTTCTACACTTTGTAAAATTGCCCCTGCTCAAACGGAGAGCAGAGAGCAATCCTCCAACCTGAAGAAGCAAATGGATTCTGACAGTTAAGTGAGTTTTGCCCCATTTTATGCCCCCCCCTTTTTTTTGCCACAGTTGTTACATGAATTGCTGCAGTTGTAAACATAATAACACAGTTCAGCGAGTGTGCCTTCCTCCTTGACTTTGCTTGTCAGAAGGTTGCAAAAGGGGATCACGTGATCTCGGGACACTGCGACCATCACCGATATGAGCCAGTTGCCGAGAGTCTGAATATGCGGCCGTGGGAATGCTACAACTTTTCTAAGTGTGAAAAATGGTCGTAAGTCACTTTTTTCAGTGCCATTGTAACGTCAAAGGGTCACTAAACAAACGGTTTAGCAGACTACCGGTACTTGTATGAGACAAAGAGAAAATAGATGGCTGGACACATGCGCTGAATGTGGCAAAGAGACGGGGTGGGTGGGAAAAGAAGGAATGGCTGCATAACGAAGTGACTTTAGAACAGTGGTTCCCAACCTTTTCTATCCCCCGTACCCCTAGAACGCTTCTGATAATATTCTCGCACCCCTTACAAAAGTTCAAAACAAATTATGTGCACACACTATAATTCTGAAGCTTCTAAACCCAGGGTTTTTTTGTAACCCCTGGAGTATCGTCTCGCACCCCTGGTTGGGAACCCCTGCTTTAGAAAAAGCTTGGAGCCTTCCAGCTGTTTGGCTAACTTGTTAACTGACCAAACTCAGAAAAAGCAAAAGAACAAACACCGAAACAGATTTCCAGAAAAAAATCTTGCCGACCGCGAGAACCACTTGGCTTCAGTTTGAGATGCAGACAACACAGAGTCAGTCTTCAAGAGCGAAGAATCACAGGGCAGAAAGCATCCTGCTTTAAAAAGCACAGCTCTGACTTCTCAATAACTCAGCTGATCCTGAAGACACAGATAAACTTCCAAGTGGCCTCAACTACTCTCTAAAACGGTGATAGGGAACCTTTTAGAGACCGAGTGCCCAAAAACCACCAGCCCCCCCAACCCCGCCCCCCCCTGCAAGGCGGCCCACCACAGATCACCCAAGCGGCCCTGCAGCGCCATGGCAGCCACGCCCTCTGCCTGCACCCTGCAGCATCAACTGAGCACGACGGCGCGAGGGCGGAGTCTTCTTGCTTCCTGGCTGCCATGTCCTTGGCTGCGCTGCTCCGCACGGGCCGCGCCCTGGGGCGACTCTCCTCCAGAAGTGCTACTGGTCAGGAGGGAGCTGCAGGGGGAGGCGGGGCTGGGGTGATGGCGCTTGTGCCCACAGAGAGGGCTCTGAGTGCCGCCTCTGGCACGCGTGCCATAGGTTTGCCGCCACTGCTCTAAAAGAATGCAAATGGCAAGGACGATGAATCCTACCATCCAGTCAGAACTCAAGAAGCTTCTTGGATGAGAAGCGAAACATCTTCAAAGAAAAACAAGAAAGTCCAGTTGCCTCTTTAAAAAGCGCCTTTGGGACGACCATGACCTGGATGGTTGAGAATCTTCACAGACACCAAAAGGATAGTTGCGGACAAATTGACCCTACCTTTTCAGCTGAGGCTCCAGTGAGCACAAACGTAGAAAATACTGGGAGGGGATATTTGCTATTGGAAGGCCAGCATTCAATTGTTGCCCCCATTGGCAAACAAAAGAGAGGGACCGACTCCGGTAGAGGAAATGAATCGTAGTCTTTTTCTGGATATCTGCATATGAGACCTAGAGGAAGCAATGTTCTCTGTCACTCAAAGGTTATGTACGTAAGAAAAAACTAAAACATATATATATGAACTACGATGCACACAGAAATAAAACAGTTTTCATTCTCTCTACTTCTCTGTACTAATACTTCTGTGTCAGAAGCATCAAAGTCCTTCCGTGGTGAAAGGATGTCAGTGACATCACCGATGCCCAGGGGATGCCCAGTTGGGGGGCTCCTTTCACGTCCCTGCGAAGTTGCCCACCGAAGTGGTATTTGCAGTCGCCCGCTTTTGAACTGCTGGGTCAGCGGGAGCTGCAGCGTGCAACGGGAGCTCACCCCATCCCACAGAACAGGTCTCAAACGTGAGGCGGACGATCATCCGCCCAGCGTTCTAACCTTGTGAGCCACCACGCTCCTTCTACTTCTCTGTAGGAAATAGTAATTGTTTGAATTCATTCTGATTCAGAATTAAGCCCCAATGAATAAATCAGAGGCCAATTTGAACTTTTGCCTGAATTCGCCTACCATTTCTTTTCTTTTCTTTATTCATTTTCTAAAGCTGCCCATCTCAATCCAACTGACTCTTCTTTAGCTAAATTTGATTAGTTTTAACACTGATTCTATCTGCTGTGGATGAGTTTATTGTTGTGCAATCTCAGGCAGTTTGTTGCTTTGTGTTTCGGTATGCTGTGCAAAATCAGGTGGCAGGATTAATTAGCACAGTAACCATAAAATTACACCAAGCTTCCTGTGTGTGAACCAGCCACAAAATAACACATTACCCGTTCCATACTAGGTATACTGTAGTTTAACCCTGCTTCTTCTGAGCATAAATAAAATCACTATGAGAATGAAATTCATGAAAAACTGAACAAGTAAGCTCAAATCCAACAGGTAATCTAACTCAAAAATTACTGTCTCAGAAATATTCATTTGTGTTTAAAATATTTTAAATCGAACACTGTGTAGACGTTTGGAGACATCTTCCACTAGAGCAAATGAGGAAAATTCAAAGTTCAATATGGCTCAATTTCCCATTGCTTATTTATTCACTACAAATAGTCCTCAACTTACGACCACAATTGAGTCCAAAATTTATGTCGTTAAGTGAGACATTTGTTAAGTGAGTTTTGCAAGGTGAATCTGGCTTCCCCATTGACTTTGCTTGCCAGAAGATTGGAAAAGCTGTTCACTTGATCCTAGGATACCGCAACCGTCATAAATATGAACCAATTGACAAGCGTCCAAATTTTCATCACGTGACCGCAGGGATGCTGCAATGGTCGTAAGTGTGAAAAATGGTCATAAGTCACTTTTTCAGTGCCGTTGTAACTTTGAATAGTCACTGAATGAACTGTTGTAAGTGGAGCATTATCTGTATTCATAGTTCTCAAGGCAGTCTTTTAAATTATGTCATCTTCAGCGCCAGAACAGATCTTTAGCTGAAGCCACCATGGGCCGTATTTATCTTATTACACAAATATGTATGCCACCTGATTCACTGATACAGGATGCAATTACAGCATCCTTGGCAAATGACATTCTTGCATTTGTCTCAACACTTCCTGTGTTGAAGGGGGTCCTCAGGCATTCGGCTCCAGTCTTAAATATCTGAGCAAAGATGGTGTGTCTCCTAAGCTATAACTGGAAGTTTGGTGGATTAAGTTTAATAATGCCATTGCTATCCACTACCTCTCATCCTGTCCTCAGAATAAGCAGTAAATGAATCTGTTCCAGCTTCTGCATGTCATCCCTTCAGATGGATGAAGACAGCTATAATGTCTCCCCTTTGGCTTTCCTGGTCCAGATTGTAATACATTCAAATCTGTTTCCTAGTCTTCATGTTGGTTTCAAACACTCATTTTTCTAACTGGCTTTCTCTTGGCTGCATTTTGGTTTCCAGATGGTCTTCTAGAGGTTAAGACCAGAATCAGAGCATCATGAGCCAGAGTGGCATGGTGATTTGACTGCAGTATTGCAGGCTGACTCTGCCCACTGCCAGGAGTTTGATTCTGACCGGCTCAAGATTGACTCAGCCTTCCATCCTTCTGAGGTTGGTAAAATGAAAACCCAGATTGTTGGGGGCAAGATGCTGACACTACAAACCAAAGCACTATCGAGCGGTATATAAGTCTAAGTGCTATTGCTATCATCCAATTGGAACTATAATTTCTCATGAACTGGAGGTAATGCTTCATGATTTCTTTCTCATTAATTGGACATTATGCCAAGCAGCCTAAGATTGCGTGAGTTTTGTTGGTATCTGCATCATACTGCTGGCTTATGTTCAGTGTAATTGTCTAGGGCTCCTAAATGTTTTTTTTTACACGTCAAGACAAATACTATCCTTCTGGCAAGCTGAGTTTCTTCCACCCCTTTGATGTCCTCTGATTTATTTATTCCTTTTGTTTCGGAATTTGTTTAGCCTACATTCATGGCACTCAAAAGGTTTTTAAAAACCACCAACTCTTTTTTTTAAAAAAAAGGAATAACTTTTTTAAAATTATTGTGGACATCACAACTGTGACCATGGTAGATGTCATGTACATATATCTCTTTAGAGGTTGATCTTTGAATAATTTATTCTAGAACTGCGCAAAGTTTCCTGCAGGCTTTCAAATCCTCGCTTATGTTACATTAATCCAGCCCAATTTCCCTTTTGGAACCAAACAGATGTAAAATAAGATTCATTTATTTGGGTTATTCACTGATGAATTGATTAATAAATGTAGGAGTAACATCTTTAGTTGCTAGTAATATATCCAAAGAGAAAAAGAGTGTAAAATAATTTGTTTTTATTCAAGATGTTGTTGAATTTGATTCAGGTTTAGTAGTTTAAGAGATTTATATCTGGACGTCTGTGTATTCATTTCATAGCTGCTACTTAATCTCTATTGTTTTGACTAGCATTATTTTTTTACACTGCTATCATTATTCTCTTAATAACAAATGTGGGTGGTAAAACGCACATCTATTTGGCAACCAAACAGGGCCACCCAGCTGTAAGATTGTTGCTTATGTAACTATCAGATTACTAGAAATTCAAAATAAAAGAGAAAAAATGCTATTAAAATAGCCTGACAAAGAGCCCCCTCAAAAAGCTAGAAACTACAGGTAGTCTTCGACTTACGACTTTTCGTTTAGTGACTGTTCAAAGTTACAATGGCACTGAAAAAAATGACTTATAACCAGTTCGTCTGAGGGAATCTTTCTGAATCTGTCTGGACCTTCAGATCTGCAAGACAAGCACATTCAAAGCCTTTTCCTGGCATAAAATTATGCCAGGTCTTCAAACTTACCAACTTTTAGACTTGTGGACTTCAACTCCCAGAATTCCTCAGCCAACATAGCTTGAAGCCTTGAAGTCCACAAAACTTAAAAACTGACAAGTTTGGGGATCCATGGATTAGATTAAAGATTAAGATTAGACCTCGCATGACCAAGTTCCCTTCTAACACTATCATTCTATCTTCTATATCTTTTTTCAATGCTATTCTTTTTTTAAAAAATGTATCTTTTAAAATATATTTTTCCTTACTTTTTATTGCAGTTGACTGCCTCAAATAATTGACTGAACCGAATGGTGTGATATCAATGGAATAAATCAAAATAGCAATTAAATAAAATCCTTGGAAAATGCAATCAGTGGAATTTTGGGTGCTGCCCTATCTCCGAATACGTGTAATATAGCTGTGTCATGTAAATTGATTTTCTCTTTGTAGTGCTCAGCGCTGCTGCATTATTCTGCTATCCAAAATATTTCGAGAAGAGAATTTACAAATTCTATGCCTGAAGTTCAGGTAGCAATTTTAAATATGGGTTGTATAAAATAGCACGGCTACTTTTACGATGCTCCTAACTTTCCCAATGAGTTCAACTCTACCAGCTCAGGAGCACAGTCAGAAAATTCATTTTGACATTTTGCTCTGTGGATTACATACTTAAGTCTCTGAAGTATTTCAACAGACTTGTCCAGGCAGGCTCTGTAGGAAAAAAAAATAAGCCTATTTCTGTGCTTGGTTGTTTGTACTTGTATGCCTCCAGAGTTTCCCAATTAAGTTTTCTTTTCTTTACTTTTTAAACTCAAGAATAGTTAACAGACACTGAAATGTCATTAGCAGAATTCCCTGGTACGTATGCTGCGGGAAGAGTATTTATTTATTTATTTATTTATTAATGGGATTTATATCCCGCCCTATCTCCCGAGGGACTCAGGGCGGCTAACAACAACAGAACTTAAAGGTCTCTGTACAGTAAATTAAAAATAAAAATTTGAAATAAATTAAAATAAATTAAAGAGTAGAGTTAGAGTTGTAAACATAATTAAAATCCCTGTCAGTCTAGGTCAGCCAGGTGGAAAAGGAGTGTTTTGAGGCCGCGGCGAAAGGACTGGAGATCTTGGGCCATCCGAAGCTCAGGGGGGAGCTGGTTCCACAGGGCTGGCGCTCCCACAGAGAAGGCTCTTCCCCTGGTGGTTGCAAGCCGACGGTACCCTGAGGAGGCCTTCTCTGTGTGAGCGTACTGGGCGATGGGAATTCGTTCCCGGTAGCAGATGGTCCTGCAAATATCCCGGGCCTAAGCCATGTAGGGCTTTAAAGGTAAGAACCAGCACCTTAAATCTCACCCGGAGGGCAACCGGTAGCCAATGCAGCTCACGTAGGAGGGGTGTAATATGGGAGTATCGGGGTGCTCCCATCACTACCCGTGCAGCTGCACTCTGCACCAGTTGAAGCCTCCGGGTGGTCTTAAGGGCTGCCTAAACATAAATTAGTAAGGTGACCCTTGAAATACTCCATACTGTTCTGGTCACCACAATAGAAAAAAGATGCTGAGACCCTAGAAAGACTGCAGAGAAGAGCAGCGAAAATAATAAGGGATCTGGAGGCTAAATCATACAATGAACAATTGAGGAACTGGTAGGACTAGTCTAATGAAGAGAAGGGGTGACGTGACAACACTCTTTCAATGTTTGAGGGGCTCTCCCAGAGAAGAGGACATTTGACTTATTTTTCAAAGCATCTGAGGGTAGGACAGGAAGAAAAGGTGGAAGATCATTAATGGGAGATCCAACCTAGAACTAAGGAGAAAGTTCTTGACAACGAGAACAATTAACCTGCACCAGAAGTTGTCGCTGATTCCATTACTGGAAGTGTTCAAGACGAGATAGAGCAGTCATTTGTCTGAAATATATACAGCCTTCTGCTTGAACAGAGGGTTGGACTAGACGACCTCCAAGGTCCCTTCCAACTGTAATTCTACGTTCTACATTCTAAGCATAAAAATGAATTTTCTGCTCATGTGTCTTTTACTACATTTAATCCATAAACCCGTAACATGTATCCCCAGACCATAAATGTTTTTGAAATGAGTTTAGGATTGCTTACCTGCTTTGTATGATATGGTGTTGGTTTTTGCTACAGATTTCTTGTAACACAAGTAGGCTGCTAAGCCCCACTGTGGAAACATAACATTGGAATGAGCAAATTAACCTTCTAGGCAATGTTGAAACCAAATGTCATATCATAAAGACTTACCGTAAACCAATCTGATAACACCAGCTGTATTCAATAAAATGCTGCTTCTTTAAACCAACTTCTCTAATTACTAATGGAAGTGCTCAAAGATCATATGAAAAACTTTATTTTTTCATACTGGTAAGAGATGGCAACCTTTTTTCTTTTTATTGGATTCATACTGATTTAAACCTTTCGGAGCAATGCTTAGTTCTCTTAACTTGCAATTACTCACTCTAGGACTCCTTTTCAGCAAAAATGGCATACAATTTGGTGCTTTCTACGTAGTACTAACTTATTTCTGCTGCTAGCAACATGTCTGGGCAAACAAAACATTTACCGTATCCCATTAAACATTGCCACACATCTAAATTCCAGCACTGAACCAGAAGTAAAGAGAAAGGGCTGCCAACAAAAACAATTTGGACACAGATTTTTAGGATGTAAAAGACATGTTTTCATGTATTATGTGCATGATAAAATGTACATTTGACCTAGCAGTTAGAGCTAAATTATAAACTTTTATAATAGCTAAGAGCAGGGCTTTTTTTCTCATAGAACGCTCAGAACGGAGTTCCGGCACCTTTTTTGGATGGAACCTTGTAGGGTAGGCAAAGTGGGTTGTATGACAGGTGTGAGTTCCGGCACCTTTTTCTTTTACAAAAAAAGCACTGGCTAAGAGAACAAGGAAACAGCAAAATTTCCATTTATTGCAAAGGCAATAAAATAACTTGGCTGAATATGAAATTTTACAACATCCAAACATGTAAAAAATAATCATTAAGAGGTAACTTCATAATCAACAAGTTATACTCAGCACATTTTATCTGAGCTTCCCCCAGTTCCTGATATCTCGTGAACTGGCACTAATGTTTGAGAGCGGCTTTCTAAGTTAACCTCTCTCAGTATTGTGCTTTTGACAAAGTGTGTGAAATATACAGGCTACTTCTTTTCTGTCATCTAAAAGAGCCTACAGATAGTCCTTGACTTATGACCACAACTGAGGCCCAAATTTCCATCGCTCAGCAAGAGAGTTGTTAAGTGAGTTTTGCCCCATTTGATGACCTTTCTTGCCACAGTTGTTAAGTGAATCACTGCAGGTGTTAAGTTAGTAACACAGTTGTTAAGTGAATCTGGCTTCCCCATTGACTTTGCTTGACAGAAAGTCGCAAAAGATGATCAAGTGACCCCGGGACACTGCAACCGTCATAAATACATGCCAGTTGCCAAGCATCTGAATTTTGATCACGTGACCATGGAGATATTGCAAGGTGTGGGAAAACAGTCATAAGCCACTTTTTTCACTGCTGTTGCAACTTTGGTCACTAAATGAATGGTTGTCAGTCAAGGACTACCTCTATTTCAAAATGCTGAGTCCTGGGGGAGTCCTAGCCAGTCTTAGAATAATATGATGTACGGTACAATATAAGGGCCGGAAATCTATGGTATTTTGTAAGGTTTAATAGCAAAGGCAATCTGGAATATATAGGATACAATAAAAATAGCCTTTGAAGTCATTTCATCCCAAAAGATGAGTTCAATGAAGAGACTACAATCATTAACGACCCATATAATTTAAACCTATAAAAAATAAATAATACTAATGAATTTATTAGTATTATAATATCTATGTGCTTGTGTGTGTGTGTGTGTGTGTGTGTGTGTACACACACACACTCTGTACTTTTCAAGATATAAATGTGGGCAGGAAGACCTACAATCACATTTTGTATTATTTCTTCTAGAAGTATCAATTTAACAGAAGTCTGCTTAGTATTTTGTAATTTTAAAATGAAATAGGCTGCTGTTTCCCTCTGTCACCATAATTTGTTCTGGTCATTCTGACTGGAACAGTATGTAAGCTTTTAGTAATTAGAAATAAATTTTACAATGTAAATGTGTTGATCATGCTTCTCCTTCAGCTGTCAAAATGCACAGTTTTCTCTGTGCTTTTTTTAAAAGAAATGGCCTAAACCACATTTTATCGTTTAGAAACAGCCTTAAAGAATAGGGAGATAAGGAAACCCTTCAGTTTAACACATAGGAAGAGTAGCAACTTTCTATGAAAATGTTTATTTTCAAAAATAAACTGTTAGCTACCATTTTTTTTACATGCGAAGAAGTCCTATGTACTTTTGATTCAACAGACTGTTTAAACAGGATATTTTGATTTTCTACCACCCAGAATATCAGAAAATAGTACAGTTTAATTCATGCCTTTAAACCAGTGAATAATTTCAGAACTGTTATGTGAATCATTAATAGTTAATACAAAGAAGATGATGAAAACCTTCAGTCACATTGAAGCTAGCAATGGGTAATTGCTCAACACTCATTTAAAAAAATAATAATATTTGCACTTGAAATATTAGCCATGAGGGCAATATTCATGAAAAATCTCAGATAGTAAATCAGTATCAGTTACTAAATGCAAACGGGGAGAAATCAGTATGAATTCCCAGTGATACAGCAGGGTATTTCAATGTTTCTCAACCTGGGCAAGTTTAAGAGAGGTGGACTTCAACTCCCAGAATTTCCCAGCCAGCATGGCTGTCTGAGGAATTCTGGGAATTGAAGTCCACCCCTCTTAAACTTGCCCAGGTTGAGAAACACTGCTTTATGGCATTCAAGAACTGCTAAGAACAGACAACATTATAACACAAGCAAGTAAACGAGAGTAGAACATGAGTTGCTCACTCATCAAGAGCAGCATGGGAAAACCTAGCCACAAGTAGCCAGAAACCCTACAATAATTCAGAGTATTAAGATGAATTAACAGACCCTCATCTATGCTACCTTATGACAAGTATTATAAATCCACCGAGGAAGAATGACTCAAAATCCAGAAAACATCTTACCATACTATTGTTCAGATTCTTGTCAACTTTACAGTAGGTGTGTGGCGGGGTTTCCCCTTTGCTTGGGATAATGATGCAGATGTCGGTGACCGCCAACGTGTTCTGGGTCATGTTCTCCAAAGCTCTTCGGTAAGTTAGGTACACTTTCTGGGACGAGGCACTGCTGCTGATATTCGCGGGGCGGCCAGAGGGGGTGGTCTGAATGATCTCACAGCCCTGTTTTAACCTCTCTTTCCCATCGTACAAAACCCTAGGCAGAAGACAAAGGAAAGGCAAGCGCTTAGCTCTGCTGCACTACGGAGCCAATTCAACTCTGAAATAACAGCACAATTCCAGGTATCCTCTATAGGTGCTCCTCAGGTTATTTATTTATTTATTTATTTGTTTGTTTGTTTTTATAAACCGCCCTTCTCCCGAGGGACTCGGGGCGGTGTACAGAGTAGGACAGGCAACAAAGTGAAACAGTATTGAAAAACAATAATCAAAGCAAAACAAACTGGGACCCCAATTAGAGCTGTCAGAGCTATCAGGCCAGGCCGGACTGCTGGAATAGGTAAGTCTTTAAGTCGCGCCGGAAGGTGCGGAGGTCGGGGGCCATCCGGATTTCAGTTGGTAAGCAGTTCCAGAGGGCTGGCGCACCCACTGAGAATGCCCTCCCCCTGGGCGCCACCAGTCGACATTCCTTGAGCGGTGGTACCCTGAGGAGGCCCTCTCTGTGGGAGCGTACAGGGCGGTGGGGTGTTGACATTGGCAGAAGGTGCTCCCGTAGGTAGTCCGGACCCATGCCATGTAGGGCTTTGTATGTCATTGTTAGCACCTTGAACTTCACACGGAAGGCAACTGGAAGCCAGTGCAGTGCACGGAGGAGAGGTGTGATATGGGAGTATCGGGAGGCTCCCAAGAGTGTCCGTGCCGCTGCACTTTGCACCAGTTGAAGCTTCCGAGTGGATCTCAAGGGCAGCCCCATGTAGAGAGCATTACAGTAGTCTAGGCGAGAGGTCACAAGGGCATGGGTGACTGTACGTAAGGCATCCAGGTCCAGTTATGACCGCAACTGCCATCAGAATCTCTTTGGCTAAGCGACCGGTTGTTAAATGAATCATGCCCAATTTTAGGCCTTTTTGCCATGGCTGTGAAGCAAACTGATGCAGTTGTGAAGTGAACCACACAACGGTTAAGCGAATTCCGCTTCCCCCCTTAGAACTTTGTTTGTCGGAAGCCGGTTGGGAATGTTGGAAAGGGTGATCACATGAATCCGGGATGCTGCAACCCAGTGCCGGAATTCGGTAAACACCAAGTGCTGGAATTCTGATCACATGGCTGTGGGGAGGTTGAGATGGTCGGAAGTGCGGGGAGCAATCGTGAGTTAGTTTTCTCACTTCTGTTGTACCCTCAAATGGTTGCCAAACAAAAGTTGTAAGTTAAGGACTACCTGTGCAACATTTCAGTCAGAATCTGTAGCATACTCAAAACCAAATGCCGTGTAGGCATATTTGCAAATAAATAAATTTTGTAGTAAATTCTAGTTTTGCCACCAAGCAGCATCTATAGGCCCAATGGGTTTATAATTTACACGTTACTATTGTCGTCTGAAGAAGCGAAAATCAAAAGAACAAAAATGCAGAGTATTACATCATAAGGTTCTCACTGTGGCCAATGAGGGGCCAAAGGGAAGTCCATAAATAGAGCACTCAATCTCCCTATTATGTTTCTTGGCTACAAGCACAGGTAAATAGTGGGAAACGTACTGACTCCACACCAAGAGGATTAAGCTGCCAATAACTTTCTCTTTGGTGTTGTCAAATCTCCAAATTGGTAGCCACCATTACATCTTGTGTGACAAACTCCTTTTCCTTCTCCTGATTTTCCCACTAATGGGTGTTCTGGGATGACCAGAGATTGTAATACTTTTGAGAAAGGAAGACACTCTCCTCCTTATTATGGAATCTTTTTGATAGCCATTTTATGACTTTAATATCTTTGGTGATGTGTGGTCTTTGAATTATGCCTAATATTCTAAACAATCATCTCTAGTATAAATTTGATTAGGACCTTATTAATAGTGACAGTTTTATTTTTTTTATTCCTTTCTTAACAACCTCCAGAGAGAATTTACTTGTTTCATAGCAATCAAATCCTGAGTCAGTTTTTCAATTTTTAAACAGCTGTTCGTCTGGGATGGTATAAGATCTGCCTTCGGTAAAGGGTTGGGCTAAAAGGCCTCCATGCTCCCTTCCAGCCCTGTGATTCTGTGACTCCATGGGAAGGCCCAGAGTTTCAACGGCCTTCTCTGGAGGCTTCATTTCAATAGCGATCTCAGTAGAAGTGAGTTTTGGATGCACACCCAAAAGCGGGAAAGCCCTCAACATGGCCAAATTTATCCTCCTGAAGGATGCAGCTGCTTTAAAGCTCGGGAGGCGGGTGTTTCATTCACCTGACATACAGTATGAATGGCTTATTTTAAATTCTTTGCACGGCCTATTCAAAACTCCTTCAATTTCATTCCCTACGGATGCTTTCTGCCATATGAAATGCTTCCCAATTCCTGCCAGGTTTCCCCAGAGCAATAAATGATGAAAGTAAAACTAACTTACCCCAGATCTGTAAGTGGGGGTTTATCCCTTCCTCTCCTGTAGCACATATATATTTGGGGTCCCATGAGGCTGCCATTGTTGAGATCAGCAGACAGTCCTGACGGAGTGACATCGATGCATTTGTATCCAGGAGGGACCTCTTCCCCAAGAGATTTAATTATCACCGCCACGTCTGTGATGGGTTCTTTGGGCTTTGCAAGCTTATGGCAAGCATCGTTGAAGTGAATTTCCTCCTCAAGCGGTTTGGAAATATCAGTTAATCCCGCCACCACAAAATAGTCAGCAACCCGAGATCCTCTGTCTTCCATCTTCCATTCCAGAAAGTTCTATCTGGCAAAGGATTAAAACACACACACACACACACACACACACAGTGAACTTGACCATATGGAAGTATACCTTAAAACCAGCAACTTTCAAGAACTAGTACATTTTGGGGCGGGAATGACTCAGCCATGTTCAGTTTTATGTAAAACAGACGTCTCCTTCCCCTCATAATGGAATGAAAATACACTTAGATTTCAATATTTGGTTATACACCCGTTTCGGATTCATTATATAAAGCCCAGATATGTTAATATATCAACAGACTATAAGCAAAAAGGGCTCGCCTAATTGTAAACTCAAAACACTCACATACTAGGCACATATAGGGGTGGTGGGTTTTTTTGGCAATAATAACAGAATTACTTATCAGGATATTCACTTTTCAGCTAACCATCGTGTACATCAGTTTTTCTCAATCTGGTCAACTTTAAGAGGCGTGAACTTCAACTCCCAGAATTCCCCAGCCAGCATAGGGGAGCTGAAGCCCACACCTCTTAAAACTTGACACGGCTGAGAAACATTGGTACACAAAACACCATGTTGTGTTATATACCGTACAAAACACAACACCAACATCATTTTAAGCAACTTATTGTTCTGGAAACTTTAAGTGAAATTATAGCCTCAACCCTCAAAAGCAATTTGTGCCGACAAAATGGAACTTCAATTATTATTTTTCAAAGACAATAGGGGCTGGGTAAGCAAATGCTTGTTAACAGTTTAAATAATGCAGTCCAGATTAGCCCTCTTCCTACTCTCCCTGACCCCCATGCATTATTTTGTAACAGTGGGTAAAAGGAGAATTAAGAAAATAACTGTTTGCACCGCAGAAATATTAAGTAAAGAATGACAAATCTAACTAATAATTTAAAAAGAAAAAAAGGGATATGCTAAATATATATTCTAATTTTTTTCTCCAGGAGCTCAAAGCACCTTACCTGGAGATTTCCCTTCACACTATTTTTTCTGTAATAAAACTCCTGTGGGGCAACTTGCACTGAAAAAGAATGACGGCCCAATGAACTTTGAAGGGGGGGTGGGAAATGACCGTGAATGCAATGGGGAATACACATATACACATGGAATAAAGTGGATTGGACCTCACTAATGTCACGTAAACGATAAAAAGAATAAAACAGGAGTAGGTAATATTATATAAAAAAATTTAAGTTTGGAAAGTAATCTATGGTATTTTAAGTTGTATAATATATTAGGATAATATGAATTTAAAGCTTACTTGGAAAGAAGAATAGCTTTAGACAATTGATATAAATTGTTTTATTTGCGATTGCTTTTATTGGGTATTAGATTGAAAAGTATTATTTTGTATTTGAATAATCATTGATACGAGATATATATATATATATATATATATATATATATATATATATATATATATATATATATATATATATATATATATATATATATATATATATATATATATATATATATATATATATATATATATATATATATATATGTTTGGAGTTTATCTGTATGAGTTAAAGCTCGATAGTCTAAATAATTCAGGATTGTTTGCGTAAGTTAGATTATGATTGTTTGTATTTTTATACCCTGTACTCTGCTCTGGGAAGTGGGGGGAGGAGGGGAAAGGGAGGGAGGGGTTGGGGAGAGTTGGGGACGGGGAAGAGGGTGGGAGGGGAGGGGGTTGGGAGGGGTTTTTTCTTTTTTTTTGTTTGTTAAAGATAAAATGTATTGTAAAACATTTTAATAAAAAAAAAGAATAAAACAGAACAACAGATTGGAAGGAAACTTGGAGGTCTTCTAGTCCAAAACCCTGGTCAAACAGAAGATCTTATTCCATTCTGGGCAAATCTTTTCTTAAAAACCAATGGAGCACCCCAACTTCAAGATATACAATAAAGTGTTCCGCCGGTTAATTGTCCTCCAGTCCCAGAAAAAGGTCTCCTTAGTTCCAGGTTGCTTCTCTCCTTGATTAGTTCTTGCCTTCAGGTGTTTTGGAAAATACAACTGACTCCCTCTCCTCCTCGTGGAAGCCTCTCACGTACTGGAATGCTGCCGTCAGGTCAACCCTGGTCCTTCTTTCATCTCAACTGGCCATACTCAGTTCTTGCAACCGTTCTTTATATGTTTTAGCCTCCAGGCCTGTAATCATCTTAGTTGCTCTTCTCTGCACTTTTTATTTATTTTATGGAGTTGATGTTCTCATCAAGTCTATTCATGAGGCTGATACAGTAGTTAGAGCCTTATTTACCAATTCAGCTTCAACCTATACAATAACAGAGTTGGAAGGGACCTTAGAGGTCTTCTAGTCCAATCCCGTACTTGAGCAGAAAACCTTACACCATTCCAGACAAATGGCTGTCCAATCTCTTCCTAGAAATCCTCCTTATTATACTGTATGCATTCCTTCCTTCCACTTTGCCTTTAACGTCCCATTGCCGTTGACATTTTATCCCACAGCTGCCATCAAATAATTGGGGATACATATAAGCATGTGTGCATGCGTGCACAAAAACACACACACAGACACACACACACAGACACAGACACTGGAGTAAGATGGGTGCCACTGATTCCCATGAGAGCCTCTAAAACCTACACCCACAAACCTATTGCGTACATATCCTTCCATCTTGCTGCTATCAACTGTCTTCCCCTCTCTGCCTACTTTATTTAGAAAGAGAAAATTCTTCCTTTTTATCCGCAGCTTAAGCAAAGAGAGAAAACCAGGCTAAAGGCTTTTCCCCGGACTGTACATTGCTGATTCACTAAGTATTCAAGTCTTTAATCCCACATTAAGGATAAAAGAATTAGAATGAAGGCAAAACGGCTCTAAAGGAGAAAGAAAATAAAAAAGGATGGAGCAATGACTTTTCAATCACTGCTTCTTCGCTATGAAAGCCCCACAGCTGATATCACAGTGTATAAAAATAAAATAAATTTCAAAACAGCATTTGGCTTTCTTTAGTCTACCTTATAACAGCACAATTGAGCTGGCAATTCTGACTTTGAAGCCAATCCCTTATCGCTAGGGATGGAGGCTTCTACTCTTACCTGAGGCTCAGTTATCCCTAAGGGGAGGGGAGGGATCTCCAGGGGTAAGGAAGAAGAAAGGTGAAAGCAAAAGGCAGCTCCTCTCCTTTTCTCAAAGCTTACTGGAAAGCAGAAAACTCCCAGCTTCTGATTGGCTCCTCAGCATTTAAGTTTCCTGGGCTTCTATTGTCTCTGCCCGTCACCTGGATCCAAAAATCAGTCCACTGTTCTTCAGATGTATCGGAACTGCAACTCTTCCAACCGGGCCTCCAAACCAGCAATAAATCAGTACAAATGAACCAGCTGATATTGCTTCACAGGTTCCAAGAACTAAGGCTCGATACAATCAACCCCTATTTTTAAATTATGGCCTGCCAACCTTCTAGGGAAGTCAGGGTGACATGCGTAGCTGTCACTCACCACTTTCACTTCCCCCTGGTTCTCAAAGGGTGTAAAGAAAGGACAAGAACTAAGGGAGGCCCCAGGTTGCCTAATGATTAAACGGGTCCAAGGGGAAACATTTCCGTCACTCGGTTGGGCAATGCTGAAGAACCTCTCTGTCCTCTTGTAGGAGACTTCCTTCCCGTTTTGGACTTCCTATTCATCACTAAACACCAAGAAGAGCCGCTGTTCTGCTCTATCGGAGCAGTGAAGTTACATTCTTTAAACAGCCAATCATTCCGGGAGTCAAGCTGGCTGGAAGAACATATTCCACTTCTAAGACTAGACTGAGAAAGCCGTCACAGATAAAGAGGAAAACATCTACCGTTAAAGCCAAGTTTATCAATAAATAACATTCATTGCTTTGAGCAGGATAAGAAGCAACGGATGGAAACTAATCAAGGAGAGATCCAACCTACAACTAAGGAGAAATTTCCTGACAGTGAGAACAATTAATCAGTAGAACAGGTTGCCTCCATCCCTGGAGGTTTTTAGACTGGACACCATTTATCTCAAAAGGTATAAGGTCCTCTGCTTGAGCTAGGGCTTGGACTAGAAGACCTCCAAGGTCCCTTCCAACTTTGTTATAATCTTATTATTCTGATTCAGAAGAGAGATAAGCACAAAAAAGGCCGGCTATTGTTGGTTCTTTCAGCTGCATCTTTGCAGTCACAGCTTCATTAAAAAAATTATCATAAAGATAATTCCTCTGTGTGTGGGAAGGGAGATATTCAACGGAACTTCCAATGATGACGATGACATCCCATCACGCCTACATCATCTCTCTCCATGACTACTGAAAAGTGGATATGTTGTTTCACCCCCACTGATATGGCACTTCCCCCCCCCCCCACAAACACACACTCCCCATAATTCTGGTAAAAATACTCAGAATTGCCAGCTCAATTGTGCTGATAAAATAAGAGAAAGACATAAAATATTTATAGGGTGATCCAAACGACACAAACGCAGACCGTTCTCAAAAAAAGACAAAGCAGTTTATATCTAAGGATGACCTGCATCCCCAACAGGGAAGAACTGGTTTCCCCTTCCTTAATCCCTGAAAGCTGATGCTATTTCATCATACAGGCTAATCTAATTGATTTAAAAGAGGATTCGGAGAGTTTTTTTAATTGAAACAGAGGAACGAGATTTCAGATTCTTTCTCCCAGATGCAATGACTCCCTTGAAAACGTGGCTCCTGTTGCAATGGAGGTTGAGCATTTATTTAAAGCCAGCTCTCTGGCAGAAAAGAAAAGAGAGATGACTCATCCGAGTTCAACAGAGAAGCTTCTTCCATCCCCTCTGTACACAACAAGTAAATCCTCCATCGAAAGGGTTAATTCTCAAAAAACAAGGATTTCAGCAAACTGCAGATCCTATAAACCTTATTTAACAACTCTCCCCTTGAAGCAATGTAACAATATCCCTTTAACCTAGGCTAATTGTTGTAATTATTAAAAAGAAGAAAGCATAGCATTCTTGTTTTTCAAAATTATCATTGTCTCTAATCCTAGCCATTTCACACTTTTAGACAGACAAAGAAATGTTTTCCTACCTCTCAGCAGAAGATTGGAAGCATCCTGCAAAAGCCCGTTCTCGAGCAGAAGATTCAAAGTTTGGGGGGGAAAAATAAAACCCAGTAATGGTTACATCATAGCCTCCTGCTATGTCAGACAACAATTGCCTAATAACTGCACATTTCACTTCTGAGAAATTAAAGCGGTATATGTAAAACAGTGATTACATAAAAGATACCTTTCGATGACAATTTACTTGGTTGTGCAATTCCTTTTGGCTTTCTTCTTCTGAAAAGCATATTTCCAACACTGAACATAATGGGAAAAATCCATGTTCCATTTGTTATCCTAAGGCACAATGGATTTCAACTAACCAGAATTTCTTGCCAAAGCCGATTAGTTCGTTAGCTTTCTGTCCTATGCCTTTTTGAAGAACCTCGGAAAATTAAGGAGTCCCCCACTTTTATTGCTGGGGAGATAGGTAGGCTTAGCCAAACAAAGAGAAGGCTTAGGGAAGACCTCATAGCCGTCTTCCGATATTTGAGGAGCTGTCACAGTGAAGAGGGGGTCAACCTATTTTCCAAAGCACCAGAAGGCGAGACAAGAGGCAATGGTTAGAAAATAATCAAGAAGAGAAGCAATCTTGAACTAAGGAGAAATTTCCTGATAGTGAGAACTATTACTCAATGTAACAGCTTGCCCTCAGAAGTTGTGGGTGCTCCATCACTAGAGGTCTTCAAGGAAAGATTGAACAATCATTTACCCAGGATGGAATGAGGATTCCTGCCTTGGCAAGGGGTTAAACCAAGGTCCCTACGATTCTATTTCTATTTCATTTACACGTAGAGTAGCAACCTACATAGCTGCCTGGTTCAGGAAGTAGACAGCCACTTAATATTCACACATAAGGAATTACATAGATGAATGAATAATAGCATGTTAGCAATGTAATTAAACACTTCAAAATACATTGTTGGTTATTGTATCAACTGGCCTTAAACCCCAACACTGTTTTTTCCTTCTGTCCAATCCTGTCTGATTATCAGACACAAAATAATAGGATTATCTAAGACAGAAGAGCAGTTCTTTCAACTGGCTTATCCCATTTTTTTCTTCTTTTTATTTGGTCAACATGAATTCAAAGCAGCATATCCTAACCTCTGTGGGATGAGGGACATTCCAAATTTAAATTCTAATTTCTTTCCCTTCCAGTTGACAAGCGGAATACAATAACTACACATATCAACACTTGTCTTTTTTCAAAGCAAGCCATAACTCATTGGCAACAAGTCTGGGCTACAATATCATCTTCCTTTGTGCCACAACCTAACAACCATCTCATTCAGTAAACCACACCAACATGTTTGTCAACCGGTTCAGCCATATGAACCGATTGGCCAATAAATCTATATCTTCAGAAGATTTAAATGTTACGAAGTACAAGAATAAATTTTATCGACGTGGAAAGTAGATTACAAGAAAGAAAATCTTTGCTGCCCTTGATATATTTTCATTTTGCCTGCTGGAAAGGCTGTACTCTTCTTTTTCCTATAAATAAATCTGGTTCTACATTTCAGCGCAGAAGCCCCAAGGAAAGCTTTCATTATTCAGTTAACTTTGCCAGAACACTACCAGTGTCAAGTCATAGCTTTATATCACTTCCATCCCAAACCCTGTTATCACAATTGTACTCTTTTTTTGTAGCCTTGCTTTTGTATCTGACCTTACAACTGAGTAGCTTAGTTGCTCCCCTGAAGAAGATGAACTGGAATCAAAGGCGCCACTTGCTGGCATCTATTCCGCAGCAAAAATTAAAACATTTCCCATAGATGATTGAAGAAAATGAGCCACAAAGTCCTAAGTCTTTATTTCGAAGAGATACTGTTACAACTTAGAGTCAACATAGGTAATTAGATACTACCACTTTATAATGCCTTAGTAAGACCACACTTGGAATACTGCATCCAGTTTTGGCTACCACAATATAAAAAGATGTAGACCAGGGGTCTTCAAACTTGGCCCTTTTATGACTTGTGGACTTCAACTCCCAGAATTCCTCAGCCAGAGTGCCTGGCTGAGGAATTCTGGGAGTTGAAGTCCACAAGTCATAAAAGGGCCAAGTTTGAAGATCCCTGATGTAGACACTCTGGAAAGATTCCAGAGAAGAGCAACAAAGATGACTGGAGGGCTGAAGGCTAAAATGTATGAAGAACGGTTGCAGCAATTGGGTATGTCTAGTTTACTGAAAATAAGAACAAGGGGGGACATGATAGCAGTGTTCCAGTATTTGAGGGGCTGTCACAAAGAAGAGGGGGGGTCAACTTATTTTCCAAAGGATCAGAAGGCAAGACAAGAAGAGATGGATAGAAATTGAACAAAGAGAGAAGCAACCTAGAATTAAGGAGAAACTTCCTGGGACTGACAACAATCAACCAGTGGAACAGCTTGCCTCCAGAAATCGTGGGTGCTCCATTACTGGAGGTTTTTAAGAAGAGACTGGACAGCCGTAACATGCAAGAGCCCAGTTCCATTACTGAAATCAATCGCTCCCAGGATTATATCCCTGCATTTTAATAACTGAGAAAAAATGAAAAATAAAAAAAATGGATAGCAGAAAGGTAGGACTAAATGTGAAATGTAATGCTTTTTTAAAAAAAAACCTATCCAACGCATCATTTGACTAATTGGCTCTCTTCAAACATTAAATTCCAGAGCGAAATACATACCACCCACCCACTCAACATTTCCAGAATACACATGAAACATAAATCTTGATTGGGGTTGTGTCCAAGACACATTTGTGCATTTTTTTAAAAATAGAACATGAGATTAGCAGGGTTCCAAAAGGCACTGCCATAATTAACAAGCTGTTAAGTGTTATTAGTATCTGGCCTGCTGATTTTTCTAGTTATTAAAGAAGGGATAACCATAAAAATCTCATAGCCTCTACAGTTTACAATGCTGCTCTGTTAGAGGAAAAATACTAATCATTCTGTTTTGAAGTAACCAATATTATGTAGACAAGGGAGAGCATCAAGAGCTGGCACAGATAATGGCCTCAGTGGGCACATTCTGGGTCCTATTAAAGGCAGCAAAGTGGAAAATGGGCCAATTTATGCATGTACATTTTCCTATCTTTTCAGTCATCTCAACTGGATGCAAGAGGAACATTATGATGAATTAGGGATTCATTAAAAGGGTGGGTAGCGTTTGATTTTTCATCTCCGCTAGCAAACTGAGTTGAGCCACTGTGAATGATGCTTATCCAATCCACCCTAGATATCAGTTTTATACAGTTCAACTGAATTTCAGGCCTACTGAGCAAAAACGTCAAAAATTTCTTTCCTCACTCTATGCAGTGAAACTTTTTGCCACGTTTGTGGTGCTGCAAGGCTACAAGAGTGCATGTCAAAATCAATGTCAACAAATGATCTGTAGGTGTAATCACTACCTCCACTCTTACTGAATTTTGTTTGAGACTCTGATGATACATAGACATCTTTAAAAACAACAACAATGAAAGCTTCCCAAACAAAGCTAAATCCAAATAAAAATTTGTTCTTATGACCCAGAAATCCATGACTGTTATAATGCAGAAAGATATTAATTAATACAGTTCCTGATCTTGGATGAATAACAAACACCAAAGCACCTAACCATTTCTAACATGAATTTTGAAGATGTTTATCTAGTATATTTCCTTTAAATGTCAAACACTAAAAAAAAAAATCTAAAGGGAAGTTACTGTATCCATTGGAAACCAGAAAATGAAGGGGTGGGGGTGGAACGACTCTTCCAAACAAATCTGAGGCATCTAATTTTAGGTAGAAGTTTAACACACATTAAATTGCAGCATATAAACCATCCTCATTCACAGAGAAAACGAGGGAGTTAGACCGAACAATCATTTTTGTGTTTCGTGGGAGACTGGTGAAAAAGGTGACAACTGGGGTCCCCCTGGAAGCTCCAAGTTGTTCCAAAGCTCTGGACAATACCCTCCCCTTCATTACATTGGCCATTCCTATCATGCCTTCTAATACTGACACCTGATGTTCCAATCTTTATTATGGTCATAGATCAGCATAGACCCTTGATGCTGAAATTCTGAAAAGTGTTTGCAAATAATAGTGTTATTAATCTGCTTCCTCCAAATTTTCCAGTATTTCCCCAATAAAAGCATTTTTCTACGCCCGAGCTTTGCCTTGCGTAACTCCCTCTCAACACTCCATCTTTACCAAATAGTATCCTTCCTTCCAACACAAATTCAATTAGTAGCCAAATAGCTTCTCCCCCTACATATTCTCAAATTTAGAAATGATCTCCAAAAAACAAAATCCTTTTGAATCTGAAAGTTCACGCACTATCTGGTTGATCTTACAGAATTAGGATTCCGTTTCTCCTGTGAATGTGTTTATAAAAGACCAACAGAATTACCTAACGCTATAAATATAGCCATTTCCAATTGCCTAAGCGTGTCATTGCACTGTTCACACAATTATAGCAACTCCATCAGTTAAGCCCCCAACTCTATTTTCCAATAGCAAACTTCCAGGTATCGGATTACTAGTCCTACGTAAGTTACCTCAAAGACAAAGAAATAAACTTTTTAAAAAATAATCATCCTAAAAGGCAGTCTGGAAACACCACTGCTACTACCAGTAATAATCCCGTACTAAAAATACTATCAAAGAAAATCTTTTTCTACCTCTGCTTCAGTCTTGGGTAATAAAAATCAAGCGTATTTATTTCTAGTTCAATGCAAAAATAAATAAATAAATAAATAAATAAAAACAAGAACTGCTTACCTAATTTTCAGGTCTGAAGGCAGAGTAATTTAAGCATTTATGCTATAAATCCCAAGAAAGTTAAGGATTCTTCTTGTATACAGCAAAATGTCAATATTCTAAAGCTGTTTTTATTTTCCTTTACTGAAGCATGTGAATCTTCCGCTTCTTTACTGTACGAACAGAAGACTCACGCCCTTCAATATAAATGAAATGGGATATACACAGTAAACATTTCATTATCATTCTACGTACAAGGAATGGGATAGATGCAGCCAACCTATAATTATAATTCTACATAAATGGAACCGGATATATACTGGGGCTGTTATGTTTACATGAAATAGGAACGCATATTGCATTTAGTAAAAAAAAGCAAAGCTGGCATTTTCTTCCAAATCATTTCTCTTTGAAAGGGCAAGAGGGCTCTTAGATTGGAGGACAGTAAAATAAAAGAGGCAAACCAGCTTTCCTGACTAATTGTTGGATGTGGGGAGAGAGGGGAAGGGAGGAAGGGTCTAAAATACAGGTTGAGTTTCTTGGGGGGGGGGGAACTCTGCCGACAGACAGGCATCCCTTGTAACAACTGCCCCGTGTCTGACTTAAAATGACTGACAAAAGGAGAATTTAAGATAGGTATACTGAGACGGAGAAAGCTGGAAGAGGCAACCTGGAGCCACTCTGTGATGGGAGAGTGGACGGAGTCAGAAGATCATAACATCTTCCACCACCACGTAGGATACCCTTGATCGTAACATCTCCCACCACCATGGAGGGTATCCTTGTATTTGTAGGGTTTTCAAAAAGAAACCGGATAGTCAATCTGTCCGGGATGGAATATTTTTTTTTCTCCTTGCCTTGGGCAGGAGGTTGGACTAAATGACCTCCAAGGTCTCGTCCAGCTCTTTGATTCTATGTCTCAACAGCACATTAGGAGAGAGGGGGGGGTCCACATAGCTTTCCTCTTGTGGGCAAGTCCAAAAAGGGAAAACCCGCCCCCCCTTTTTCTCACTGCCCCCCCCACTCTCTCCCAGGACTTCTTCCTCGCTGCCCTCCTGGGGGGGGGATGGACCCGAATGAATGAAGCCAGCCCCCATCATCCACTCCTAGCCCCGGTTTCTCCGGCTGGGCTACCCCAAGGGTGCCCAAGGCTCTGGATCGGGCACCCTCCAGGTCCTTGTTTGCCCCCAGAGAAGAGGCAGTGCCAACCCCGGGCAAAGGCTCCAGCATGGCAGGGAAGCAGGGGGAGGCTGAGAAAACTGCTCTCCCGCCCCCCCCTCCCGAAGGACCATCCTAACAATCGCTATCCCAGTCTCGGTGACCTCGATAGCCATAATTAAGAAGAACAATCATTTTATTTATTTAGATAGATAGATAGATAGATAGATAGATAGATAGATAGATAGATAGATAGATAGATAGATAGATAGATAGATAGATAATAGATAGATAGATAGATGATAGATAGATGATAGATAGATAGATAGATAGATAGATAGATAGATAGATAGATAGATAGATAGATAGATAGATAGATAGATTAGATGATAGATAGATAGATAGATAGATAGATAGATAGATAGATAGATAGATAGATAGATAGATAGATAGATAGATAGATAGATAGATAGATAGATTTATATACCGCCCTTTCCCGAAGGACTCAGGGCGGTTTACAGGGCATTTAAAAGGAAGTCAATACAAACGTTAAAACAAATTTAAAAAGATTAAATAGAACCCTGAGAAAATTAAAACCCAGTTAAAATTAAGATTTAAAAAAAAAAATTCTCAGCCTGGGCCAGAGAGCTCGAAGAGCCAGGTCTTCAATAATTGCCAATTATTGCTGGGTCCAGGAGCAGCAGCCAACAGCATCCCTAAAGCGAGGAAGGCTCTGCATCCCAGGCGGACCCCCGGCTCTGGCGCCCGCCATGCCCCCCCTCCCGTCCAGAAAATGGGGAGGGTCGCCGCCCCCTCGCTGTCAAGAGACCTCGGGGGGGGGGCTTCAGCGCCCCCTCCCCCGGGGACCCCCGTCGCTACTCCCTCCGGCCGGCAGGGAGTCGGCTGCCCTCCCTTCCCTGCGCGCCCCGCTCACCTGAGGCGCAGGAGGAGGCCCGTCACGGCGCCGGCAGCGGCGGCCTCCCGTCAGACGCGGCCCCGCCAGCAGCGGCCAGCGAGCCTCGCGCCCCGCCGGGGAGCCGCGCGCCCGCCGCCATCTTGGCCGAGGGGAGGAGACGCGCGCGCGGAGGGGGCGGAGCCACGGTTGCCCTGGAAACGAGCCCGCCGGAGGAGGGGAGGAAGGGAGGTGGGCGCCCCTCAGTTATGATGGGGGGGGCGCATCCCCCCCCAGAAGTAATTCATCACCAACAAAGGAGAATATTTTTAGCTCGGGGTTGGAATGAGGGGTCCTCGGTGTTCTCTGAGCTGGGTGGTTTTCTTGCAGACGTTTCATGACCCCAAAAAGGTAACACAGAGTAGAATAGAATAGAATAGAATAGAATAGAATAGAATAGAATAGAATAGAATAGAATAGAATAGAATAGAATAGAATAGAATAGAATAGAATAGAATAGAAAATGTGGAATGAAATAGAAATAGAATAGAATAGAAAATATGGAATGAAATAGGATAGGATACGAAAGGATAGGATAGGATAGGATAGGATAGGATAGAAAATATGGAATAGCATAGAAGAATTGAATAGAATAGAATAGAATAGAATAGAATAGAATAGAATAGAATAGAATAGAATAGAATAGAATAGAATAGAATAGAATAGAATAGAATAGAATAGAATATATGGAATGGAATAGAATAGAATAAATGAACAAGAATGGAATGGAATGCAATAGAACAGAATGGAACAGAACAGAATAGAATAGAATAGAAAATATGGAATGAAATAGAAATAGAATAGAATAGAAAATATGGAATGAAATAGGATAGGATAGAATAGAATCGAATCGAATAGAGTAGAAGCTGGAAGGGACCTTGGAAGTCTTCTAGTCCACCCCCCTGCTCAAGCAGGAGAATTTATACCATCTCAGACAAGTGACTGTCTAGCTACCTCTTCTTCAAAATCTCCAGTGACCCCATCAACCTCATCAGTGCTACAAGGGAGTGGCGTTTGAGCTGATGGTGTTACCTAGTTTGAGTCATGAAACGTCTGCCAGAAGACCACCAAGCTCAGAGAGCACCAAGGACCCCTCACAGTATTAATCACCCCAAATAATGAGAAAATCTGGGGGGGATTCAAGCAGAATAGAGGGTTCATAGACACCCTAAAGTGTTTTTCCATGCAGCAATCTCTAGAATAGGAGGGGAGGGTCAAGCAGCGCCCCCGAGTCCCTTATGAAGCACCCCTGAAAAATGGGGGTGCCCTGGGGTGCAGGCAAGAGGGAGTGCTCAAGGGGGTTCATGGTGTGAAACAGACCTAAATAACGAGGGCTTCCTGTTACTGAGCACCCCATACAATGGCAGCAGGCAGGAGGGAGCATCGAAGGAGAGATTTCATCTTCAGCATCCAGAAATAAAGGGGGAATAATATTATTAAGCACTCCAAAACAATGGCTTCATGTACAACTGAACACCTCTGAATAATGGGGAGGGGGGCTTACAATGGCAGCAGTCCAGAACAGACGTTCAAGGAAAGAACTTAGCTTCAGCCCCCCAAAATAAGGGGCCTTTTCACAGGATGAAGGCCAATGTATTGTAACAGGAGAGACACCTTCTGATACCCTGAATTATGGAGGGGGCTCCAGAGGGAGAGATGTGGGGTTCCCAGACTGCCTGAGGGGTAATAAGAGGCTTCACATTCAGGACCCCTAAATTACATTGAGCTTCTTGGGCAAGCAAGGGTTCTTCCTTCAGGCACTTCCCAATGAAGGGAACCAATCCATACTATTTAATAACTGGTCTTGTTAGAATGAAGCAGTGTTCGGATCTTTGTCACTAAAAATTAATGATTACATGGAGGCCTCTGGGCAATGGGAGAAAGATGTGTTTCTAAGGGGGTGTCTGTGTCCAGCTGGAAGAACAACGGCATGCTTTCATCCCAGAAGAACAGATAAAGAGAGGAAAGTCCTGGAGAATTTATAAAAAGAAAGTTGGGTTAAACACCCATCCTGTATGGCCTCCAGATGTTTGGGACTGCGGTCAGTAGTTGTCAGCTTGCATAGGAATTGCATAGTACGGGTAGTCCTCAACCTACGACCAAAATTTCTGTTGCTAAGCAAGACAGTTGTTAAGTGAATTTTGCCCCTTTTTATGACCTTTCTTGCCAAAGTTGTTAAGTGAACCACAGCAATTGGTAATCAGTAATTTGGCTGTTAAGTGAATCTGGCTTCCCCGTTGACTTTGCTTGTCAGGTCACCAAAGGTGACCCCAGGACAGTGCAACAGGGTAACCTCAGATATGAATTAAATAGAACATAGAATCACAGGGCTGGAAGGGACCTTGAAGGTCTTCTAGTCCAACCCCCTGCTCAAGGCAAGAGACCTCGTATATTATTCTGGTCAAATAATTGTCCAGTCTGCTCTTGAAAACCTCCAGCAATGGAGCACCCACAACTCTGGCAGGCAAGCTGTTCCACTGATTTCTCACTGGCAGAAAATTTCCCCTTACTTCTAGGTTGGATAGCTATAATACAAAATATAAATACTATAAATGTTGTATGTAAATATTGTAAAGAGATATTAGCTGGAAGAAATCTATGTGAGGTTCAAGAAGTATCCCATATTGTTTGTTTTAATTTAGTACCAACCCTACCAACCTGAAAACCTTTGGAAACCAAGTGAATGCCATATAAATTTGAAAAGAAAAACAGATTTGAGGAGGATGATAAAGAGATGAGTACTAATCTCCCCATAAATCATTTATAGAACAGTACTTTATCCTCGGAGGGACGCGGTGGCTCAGTGGGTTAGGACGCTGAGCTTGTCGATCAGAAGGTCGGAAGTTTGGTGGGTCGAATCCCGAGTGCCGCGTAACAGAGTGAGCGCCTGTTACTCATCCCAGCTTCTGCCAACCTAGCAGTTCGAAAGCACGTAAAAATGCAAGTAGAAAAATAGGGACCACTACGGTGGGAAGGTAACAGCATTCCGTGCGCCTTTGGCCTCTAGTCATGCCAGACACATGACCACGGAGATGTCCTCGGACAAGTGCTGGCTCTTCGGCTTTCAAACGGAGATGAGCACTGGCCCCTAGAGTCGGAAAAGACTAGCACGCATGTGCGGGGGAACCTTTACCTTTACCTAGTAAAAAGGCAGGTTTTAAGTTTCAGAGCATAGTGAGAATGAAAGGAATGCTTCAGGGTTTAAGTCTATTATTGGGATCCATTTAGGTCCACTCATCCCAGTGTCAGTCCCATTAGATGTTCCAGATGCAACCAGATTAGCTGATATCAGTGCAGAGCAGATCTAATCAACTTCGATTATTAATTCAGTGGCAAAATAGCAGGTCATTGGTAGGAGGTGGACCTGACTCCATGGGGCTCACTTGTGCTTAGTCCATGATGTTCAAAGAGCGACACAGATGGTTGGGGAGCTGAAAGCTAAAACACATGAAGAACAGTTGCAGGAACTGGGTATGTCTAATCTAGTGAAAAGAAGGACTAGCAGGTGACATGATAGCATCTTCCAATATTTGAGGGGCTGCCACGAAGAAGAGAGAGTCAACCTATTCTTCAAAGCACCAGAAAGCAAGACAAGAAGGAATGGATGGAAACGAATCAAGGAGAGAAGCAACCTAGAACTAAGGAAAAACTTTCTGACAGTAAAAACAGTCAAATAGTGGAACGGCTTGCCTTCAGAAGTAATGGGCACTCCATCATTGGAGGCTTTTAAGAAGAAACTGGACAGCCATTTGTCTAAAATGGTACTATAGGGTCTCCTGCTTGAGCAGGGGGTTGGACTAGAAAACCTCCGAGGTCCCTTCCAACTCTGTTATTCTGAAGGCTACAATGTTTACAAATAAACATAAGGGTTTCTGCGTAGATTTGCTCCCAGATGAAGTGTCAGCAGCCTTACATCATTATTGTTTTATATCTGTTTTATTTTGTTCCAGGAAGGAACTGAGTATGCTTACTGAAATGTACTTAAAAATCTGCACAAGGAGTCTCAACATTATTGTCTCTCTTCAAAATATTAATTGCTGCAATTCAGGTTTTTGCAGACTGATGTTATTAGCAACACAAATGGCTTATTGGCATAGAACAGCGATGGATATTTATAATGGAAGACAGCCACCATTTATTGAAATATTCATGTAGAATCTTCATAGATGGATGTGTATCCATTAATTTATTCCCTTTCTGTTTTTCTTTCTTTACAGTCTCTTTCTTTTAAAGAATAATTTTGTATGTTGTTGTTTTTTTACATTGAATTCAGTTAATAAAACCATTTTTAAGTTAAAGTCCTAACCATATTATGCACAGTGGTTATATCTATGTGTGCATGTGTATTTGATACGGCATTGATTCTGGGTGGAGAAGAACGAAGAAGCAAACATTTCTAATGTAAACAATGAGCAAATGTAATATTTCTTATTTCAAACATCTAATTGCCTCATTCCTTTACTCTTGTTCTCTAAGGATGGTTAAAGGTTACACAAGATGATTTTTGGCCTTCGATCTGCCTATTAAAATTCAGACTATGATGCCAAGAAAAGCTCTTGGTCTGTTTGTCAGGAAATTTAGCATTGATTCCTTAGAGCTTATGTTTGACGGGAATTGATTAACTTTAAACTAAGCAAAGAAATAATATATTTGAATGCAGGAGTAATGATGAGGCAATACTTAAAACAGCAGCTTTAAATATTTTTGTTTCTACTACAAAAGCAGGTTTGGGAAAGGAATGATACCGGCTATAATTTATAAAAGAAGAAATCAGGTATCAGCTATGGCTGCGGGCAAAAGACTACAGTGCTCAACTTACGATCCTAATGAAATCCAAAATTTCTGTTGTTAAGCGAGACAGTTGTTAAATGAGTTGGCCTCAACATACAACCTTTCTTGGCACAGTTGTTCAGTGAACCTCTGCAGTTGTTAGGTTAGTAACACAATGATTATGAAGCCAATCTGGCTTCCCCATTGACTTTCTTTGTCAGAAGGATTGCAAAAGATAATCACATGACCCTGGGAATCTGCAGCCATCTTAAATTCGTGCCAGTTGCCAAGAGTCCACATTTTGATCACATGACCCTGGGGATGCTGCAATGGTCATGTGTGTCATAAGCAGGGCTTTTTTCCTCATAGAACCCTCAGAACGGAGTTCCGGCACCTTTTTTGGATGGAACCTTGTAGGGTAGGCAAGGTGGGTTGTATGACATGTGTGAGTTCCGGCACCTTTTTCTTTTACAAAAAAAGCACTGGTCATAAGTCACTTTTTTGAATGGTGCCAATCGAACTGTTGTTAAGTCGAAGATTATCTGTATTAGAAGCCGTTTACAACCAAAATGGTCGTGAGTAAAACTGAAAAGCCATTCTCCTTCCGAATATTTTCAGATCAAATCAGAAGCAAATCGGAAGCTTGCACTGATTTGCATTAAACTGGGATCTTCATTCTGCTTATCAACAAAAAGACATAGGTTGGAAAAGGGGCTTTCTGAAGTACGGGTAGTCCTTGACTTAAGACCAAAATTTAGGCCAACATTTCTGTTGCTAAGTGAGACATTTGTTAAGTGAGTTTTATCTCATTTTATGACTTTTCTTGCCACGTTTGTTAAGTGAATCCCTGCAGATGTTAAGTTGGTAGCGCAGTGGTTAAGTGAATCTGAGTTCTCCTTTGACTTTGCTGGTCAAAAGGTCACAAAAGGTGATTACATGACCCTGGGACACTGCGACCGTCATAAATATGAGTCAGTTGCCAAGTGTTTGATCACGTGACCATGGGGAGGCTGCAACAATTCTAAGTGTGAAAATGGTCATAAATCATTTTTTGCAGTGTCATCGTAACTTTGAACAGTCACTAAATGAACTGTTGTAAGTCAAGGACTACCTGTATTGCAATCCCTGGTTTGTGTTTCTTTGTTCTATTAAACAAGTGCACAAGTATTCCATTTTCCAATTTTTTTTACATCATATGCTGAATAAGGTCTTAATGTATTTTCACTGCAATAGAGAAAATACTCTCCCGTTTGTAAAAACTGACCTTAAAAGAAAAAAATCATCATCTATCCTTATTTGAAAATGCTGACTTTGGATAAGATACTTTACATTCAGATGAAGGCTAAAGGCCCACACCATCTCTATAGGAGCAGAGCAAAACGTATGGTGAGAACACTCCAGAGTTGAAGAAAATCCTTGAGACAAACACATAGAAAAGAACTAACTTACTCTCGCCAGAAAAAGCAAATTCAAGTGGGATGAGAGGCAATAAGGTCAGGGTGGAACTAGACAAGTTCATTGTTATTTTAGAGAAAATTTTTAAAAAATCAGCCATCAAGTATTCCTGGGGAAAGACAATCATCCTAAGAAAAAGAGGAAAATTCTGAACAAAAAATATGAAAAATAGATCCAGTACAGAAATATCCAGGCATGCAGGGGGGGTCAAAAAGAATCAAGGAGATGGCTGCAACCATGTGATTTTACACACACACACACACACACACACACACCCCTACTACTACTACTCCCACCACCATCCTCAGTCACTCTTCGATACAGGTAGTCCTCAACTTATGAAAATTGAGCCCAAAATTTCTGTTGCTAAGCAAGGCAGTTCTTAAGTGAGTCACCACATTAATTAAGTGACTCACTTGCACTTGTTAAGTGAAATAATAATAATAATAATAATAATAATAATAATAATAAAGATCACATGACCCCAGGACACTGCAACCCTCATAAATACGAGTCAGTTGCCAAGCATCCAAATTTTGATCTTGTGACCATGGGGATGCTGCAATGGTCGTAAGTGTGAAAAACGATGCTAGGTCACTTTTTTCAGTGCCCCTGTAACTTCAAACAGTCACTAAACCAAAGACTGTAAGTTGAGGACTACTTAGTTTGCTTTTTCCCTCCTGGAATTAAGCCATAACAGGGAAATATTGTTGTGTATGTACAACACACATAATTCTGGGCTGGGAAGTCAGTGTGACAGGCTGAAAAATTTCAGAATTTTGTAACCAAATACTTGAGTGGCAAGTCTTAATCTCCTTTCTGAAACACGTTTAGTTTGCAAAGGACATTCCCAGTGGACAATGTCCCATGTTTATGGATTACAGAGGAATGTATTTTATTGATAGTTGTAGAGACATCCTTGCTCCTTCCCAGACTTTCTGTTTTAAGTTCAAAAAGAAGAGCAGTTACTGTGCTACAGATTTTTACAAGATGATTTTACAGTATCCCAGATCCATCTGCCTTCTTCAGCCTTCCTTCCATGTTTTCTAGGATTTACGTGATGCTCACGTTCTGCCACGATTAATACATTTACACATTTTGCCTGCCATTATTCTAATAATTTCCAGCGATGGAAAAAGGCATGTTAGGATACTTCAGCCCTCGAAATGCAGGGCCCTATGGCCGATGACAGCGGGCCCACCCACATCACCAGCTGCTTTTGATTAATCTACTTCTCCTTCTGCAAAAGCCGCTCATGAATATTCTGCCCCAGCAAGGACCAGCTTTCTCTGGCAGAAATCTGATCTTTCTTTGTAGCTGCTAATCGAGACAGGAGAAAAGTTAAAACACCAAAATTGTTGAATATGCAGAAGAAAAATCAGCAGTCTGTCCAGCACAGTTGTGAAACGACTCAAGGTAGTGCAAGTTATCAGTTTGCAGTTGCTCCCAGAGGGAAATTGGTGGTTTTATTTTATTCCTGTGACAAGTATAATCAGGACTCCCTAGTGAACAAATAAACCACATTCCATTCAGGTCAAAGTCTCAAGATGAAAAAAAAAGACTTTGTATGTTGGAGAAAACAGCAGGTACTCCATTGACCCATGATCTGGAGAAGTTCCAAAAATACGTCTCTTACACGTGGGGGAAGAAAAAGCTTGCAATGTTCTTGCTGATGGGTTGACATTTCAGAAGCATGGGGTGAATCCTGCTGATGACATTTGCAGCCCAGATTTCCTGGGATTGTAAAAGCTCAAAAAAGGGTTTGGTCGACTGTCTTCTCTTGCAATTGCACGGGGGAAATGGGTGTGACCCTGGCCACATAGCTGGGATTTGGGAAATCTTTTTCAAGAGACAGCATTTCTCCAGCCATGGCTTCTGCTAAAACGAAATACAAAACTTTTTCACCCAGATCTGTGCAAGGATAGGCTGCCTCTGGCAACATAACTCATGCTTGATGCAGTAACCGCATCCCTGAAAATCCAACCTGGTGCATTTTTGGTCTATTTGTTTGTGTACCTAAAAGATTTTTAAATGATCAGATTATCTCAAAAGGAAACAAGCTTTAGATTCTGTGCAGCGAAATGTGCCAGGGACGGTTTGCAAGTGGTCAGCCTTCACCAAATTCCAGTCTGTCCTACATTTTTTGCCTAAATCATCACTTAGGAAATGCTTCTGGCACGTTCAGCTTGTCCCATCTGAAAAAAAATAATAGGAACCAGCTGCTAAAACACAAAAGCAGGAAGGCAAGGAACATAGAGAGCAAAGAATGTGAAAATCAGGAATTCATTAGGAAACCTATCGCCATTAGAAAAATGTCAAACCTCCTGGAGAACTGCAATCCTCTCCAATAATAATACACATTTTTTATTTAAGTTGCAAAAAATGTCCCATGCAGGAGAAATTAGGGCAAGGATCAATTTTCCCTTTTTTGGGGCTAAGAATCAATTAAGGAGAATGTTCCCCTTTTAGTTGCATGGAGAGTGTTAGTATGAGTACGTACAGGTGGTCCTCAGCTTACGACCACTACCAAGCCCCAAATTTCCATTCCTAAACAAGACAGTTGTTAAGTAAGTTCTGCCTCAATTTTACAATCTTTCTTGTCCCAGTTAAGTGAATCGCTGCAGTTGCTAATAACACAGTTGCTAAATGAATCTGGCTTCCTCATTGACTTTCTGACAAGGAAAGTCAGAAAAAGGGATTGCATGACTCTGGGACACTGCAAAGGTGTGAAGCTGCCCAGGTTTGAATCCCAGAGGGATAAGACTAGCTGATGAGAGCTAAAGAGCTTGAAATAACTATACTAGTCTCCCTTTAACTCTTTGTCAGTTGCAAAATTTTGAATTTACAGTGTTCACAGTAGTGACGTCTGCCTGCAAAAGATGCTCCTAGACTGGAGCGAAATGCAGAACAGACTGCTTTATATTTGGTAGACTGGGTGCTCCACCCAACACACACACACACACACACACACACACACACACGTGTCTGTGTGTGTCTTTGCGCACTCATATGCATTTTCCCCACTATAGTCAAAAGGCAGCTGCCTCCCTACCAGATCACAGGAAAGATGTTAGAAAGAGAATCAGAAAATCTCCCTCCTGGCATACAGTGGCAACGTGATCAAGATCTGGGCACTTGGCAACTTACATGTCCGATATTTACAACAGTGGCAGCATCCCGGGTCATGGAACATCCAGAGGGTTTCCGACAGGGGAAAACCAGATTCGCTTAACAACCCAAGCAAAAAGGTCATAAGCTGAGGTTGGACTCATTTAATGACTGCAGCGCTTATCAATGGATGTTCTGTGGTCGTAAGTCAAGCAGACCTGTGTAAATACCACTGTACCCAAATAATACAATGCACTACGTGTGTTTTATAATGCATAATACATTAAAACAATATAGAGTAAGTCCTCGCCTTACAACGGTTCATTTAGTGACGGTTTGAAGTTACAACATGGCTGAAAAAGTGACTTATGACCATTTTTCACACTTAGGACCATTGCAGCGTCCCCAGGTCATGTGACTTACATTTGGATGCTTGACAACTGACACACATTTATGACGGCTGCCCTGTTCCGGGGTCGTCTGACCCTCTTTTGTGACCTTCTGACAAGTAAAATCAACACTTAACAACCATGTGACTAATTTAAGAACTGCAGTGTTTCACTTAACAGCTGGGGCAAAAAAAGGGGGTAAAATGGGGCAGAATTCACTTAGCAAGCTAAATTTGGGGCTCAGTTGTGGTCATAAGTCGAGGACTACCTGTAAAGGGGAGGGAGAAAAAAAAGCAGCCTATCTAGTGCACTGTGGCGGCCGCCATCTTGACTTTTTTGACCAGATCCCTCTGCTGCAAAGCCTGCAGTGTTCTTCAGTAGGAATCCTTGGAAAACCTTTGATGCTTCAGAGATTTCGGTCTCCATGGTGACCGTCTGTGTTGCTGCAGCGGAGAAGGATGTCTTTGCAACTCCACAGGAAGAAGTTTGCAAATGTGGCTTTGGAAAGAGGATGTTTTGGCTTTTTTTCATTCTTTTTGTGGGCTTCACATTCCGCAATCGCAGTCATCCGACGGAGGGTCCCAGCAAACGCCTTTCGTCATTTTCTGACGTAGGGATAAAAACCCAGCCAGAACAACTGAGTTTTCCCTCTCTGTGCACAAAACAAAAACATTTACAGGTAGTCCTTGGCTGATAACCACAACCAAGCCCAACATTTGCGTTGCTAAGCAAGACAGTTAAGTGAGGCTTGCCCCATTTTACAAGCTAAGTGAATCGCTGCAGTTGTTAAGTTAGTAACACGGCCGTTAAGTGATTCTGCCTCCCCCACTGACTTTGCTTTTCAGAAGTTACAAAAGGAGATGACACAACCTCGGGACTCTGCGACCGTCATAAACACGACACAGTTAACAAGCGCCCGAATTTTGATCAGGTGACCATGGGGACGCTGCAATGATCATCAGTATGAAAAACTGTCGTAAATCACTTTTTTAGTGACATTGTAACTTCAGTCACTAAATGAACAGTTACAAGTCGAGGACTCCCTCTACATGTTTTAATCCTCCTCTTTCCAGGTACAAAGTAGGTTAGTCAGTCCCATCCAACTGGGATTCGCAACTAGAGCAGATATTAGTCACCAACTGTAGCTAATTTCCCTACAAATGGATCTTCCATACATAAGAATTTTATACATGGGAAAGGACTATGGGGGGGGTGCTTAATTTATGACCAGGAATTGTGGGGGTTAGAATGCAGTAGTGCAGGCTGACTCTGCCCACTGCCAGCAGTTTGATCCTGACTGGCTCAAGGTTGACACAAGCTTGCATCCTTCTGAGGTCAGTAAAATGAGGATCCCAGATTGCTTGGGGGAGGGGAATATGCTGACTCTATAAACCACTTAGAGAGGGCTGGAAAGCACTGTGAAGCAGCATATAAGTCTGCTATTGCTATTGCTATTGCTATGCTATACTTCTCTGTGCTATTCTATTGCCGTGATGGCGCAGTGGTTAAATTGCAGTACTGCAGGCTGACTCTGTTCACTGCCATGAGTTCGAGCCTCACCAGCTCAAGGTTGACTCAGCCTTCCATCCTTCCAAGGGCGGTAAAATGAGGACCCAGATTGTTGGGGGCAATATATATGTAAACCGCTTAGAGAGGGTTGTGAAGCACCGTGAAGTGGTATATAAGTCTAATTGCTGTTGGTATTGCTATTGGGACCAGAATTTCCATTGTTAAGTAAGGCAGTTGCTAGGTGAGTTGCGCCTGATTGTACAACATTTTTGTCACGGTTGTTAAGCAAATAACTGCTGTTGTTAAGTGAATCATTCGGTCATTAAACAAATCTGGCTTCCCCCATGGTGATCATGTCACCCTGGGATGGTACAATCATCATAAATGCATGCCGGGTGCCCAGTGCCTAAATTTTGATCACATGACTATGGGGATGCTGTGATGGTCATAAGTGCAAGGACTGCTTGTAACTCACGGTTTTCAGTGACATTATAACTTCGAGTGGTTGCTAAATGAATTATTGTAAGTTGAGGACTACCTGTATATCCATTTTCAAAGGGGAAATTTAACTATTCAAATATAGTGCCTGGACTATTGATCAATCTTGATTTCTTCTCACATCTACTAATATCATGTTTTAACAAAATAGATATAAAATATTGATGGAGAAGAATATTTGTAGTTCAGGATTGAAATGAGGGTTCCTTGTACTCTCTGAGCTTGGTTGCTTTCTTGCAGACTTTTCATAACCAAACTAGGTAACACCATCAGTTCTAGAAAAGAGTGGGCTTTGTGGAATAGAGGAGGAGGAGGAAGAGGAAGAGGAAGAGGTGGTGGTGGTGGAGGAGGAGGTGGTGGTGGTGGAGGAGGAGGAGGAGGTGGTGGTGGTGGAGGAGGAGGAGGAATATGAACTCCTTGGTACTCTCTGAGCTTGTTTGCTTTTTTGCAGACATTTCATTACCGAACTAGGTAACATCATCAGTGTAGCACACTCAGACATTCAATATATTTCTTGCATTATTTTTTTTATTGTGCCCAATGGGATCATTTTAATTTCCATCAAGAGCACATTATTGGCCCTTGACTTGGCAGAAAAAAGATGCCAGAATAATTAAGGTGGCTTTGATGACTAAGCCCTCTTCAGCCTTGGGAGCAAGGTTGATGGATGATGCTGTCCTTTAATGAGGGGTAATTTAAGGAGCAGGTTTGGTGGATTCCCGCGGCTTCATTTCCTCTCTTACGGAGTGTCTGCCACAATTCCCAAAGATTGCTAAGCACATGTTCAGGAGCAGGTCAAATGTTCTTCCGGAAAAATACCAAACCCACGGACAGCTAAAGCCTGACAGTGTCTGAGGATGCCTTGTTATGCCCTGCTCTGGCATCTGGCAGAGAAATGCCTCTTTGGAAGTGCGGGTAGTCCTCGACTTATGACTGAGCCCAAAATTTATGTTGCTAAGCGAGACAGTTGTTAACGAGTTTTGCCCCCTTTTACAACCGTCTTTGCCACAGTTGTTAAGTGAATCAAGGCAGTTGTTAAGTTAGTTACATAGTTATTAAGTGAATCTGGCTTCCCCATGGACTTTGCTTCTCAGAAGGATGCAAAAGAGAGAACCAGTGGTTGACATATTTGAATTCCTTCCTTCCTTCCTTCCTTCCTTCCTTCCTTCCTTCCTTCCTTCCTTCCTTCCTTCCTTCCTTCCTTCCTTCCTTCCTTCTGTGGTGGGATTCAGCTGGTTTATACCACTTTGGCAGAACTGGTAGCTAATTTTTTGTTGTCCAGGCCCAGAATAGAGTTCTGGAAGCGGCATCCATGCAGACAACCGATGGTTCACATATTTGAAACCCACCACTCCTTCCTTCCTTCCCTCCTGTGGTGGGATTCAACCAGTTTGCACAAATTCAACAGTCGGGACCAGAATTTCTGTTGCTAAGCAAGGCAATTCTTAAATGAATTGAGCCAATTTTACAAGCTTTTTTGCCACAGTTGTTAAGCAAATTCCTTCCGTTGTTAAGTGAATCAGGCTGTTGTTAAGTGAATCTGGCTAATTTTGCTTTTTTGGAAGTCCTGTGGGAAGGTGGCAAACAGCGATCACAGGACCCTGTAAATAAAATGCTGGTTGCTAAAGGCCTGAATTTTGATGACACGACTGCAGGGATGCCGCAGCAGTCGTAAGTGCGAGGACTGGTAGGAAGTCATTTTTCCCCCCAGTGGCCTTGTAACTTCAAATGGTCATTAAACAAATGGTTGTAAGTCAAGAACTACCTGTACCTCTGAGACCTTAACTGACTTCCTTCAAAGTAGAGACTGCTGAAGATTTAAGTTGATTAGGGAATATAGGTAGTCCTCGACTTACGATCACAATTGAGCCCAGAATTTATGTTGCTAAGTGAGAAATTTGTTTAAAGGAGTCTTGCAACATTTCATGAATTTTCTTGCCGTGTTAAGTGAATCACTGCAGTTGTTCAGTTAGTCACACGGTTGTTAAGCAAACCTGGCTTCGCTCTTTAACTTTGCTTATCAGAAGGTCGCAAAAGGGGATCGCATGACCCTGGCACACTTCCACCGTCATAAATAGGAGTCAGTTGTCAAGCATCCGAATGGAAAATCACATGGCCATGGGCAGGGGTAGGCAATCTTGGTTCTTTTATGACTCGTGGACTTCAACTCCCAGAATTCCTGAGCCAGCCATGCTGAGGGGAAAGGGAGAGGTTTCCAAGCTGAGCCATGGTGGCTGAGGAATTCTGGGAGTTGAAGTCCACCAGTCATGAAGGGGCCATAGTTCCCCCATGCTGGCTCAGGAATTCTGGGAGTTGAAGTCCACCAGTCATGAAGGGGCCATAGTTCCCCCATGCTGGCTCAGGAATTCTGGGAGTTGAAGTCCACCAGTCATGAAGGGGCCATAGTTCCCCCATGCTGGCTCAGGAATTCTGGGAGTTGAAGTCCATGAGTCATAAAAGAGCCAAAGCTGCCTACCATGGGGATGCTGCTAAGGTCATAAGTGTGAGAAATGCTTGTAAGTCACTTTTTTTAGCCACGTTGTAACTTCGAACAGTCACTAGACAAACTATTGTAACTCGAGGGCTACTTGTCTTTGAATGTATTCTGAGCAGGCACCACAGGATTTCTGCTAGAAGACATTTACCTGTGAGAAGCATTGGAACATCAGAACAGTTTTCCATATTAATCAGAATGCTGCAATTTTGGTTTTGGACAGACATCTGGTATTCTTATATTAGGGAAGAGGCAGAAATCTAAAGAGGCAGAACAGAGCCCAGGGATTCGATGCCACGTTGTGTGAATCAAGCCTCTTGGCCTGTGTTCCTGCTAAATGTTTTTCCAAATCCCAACCACATCAAGGGGAGCCTCTCTCAAAATGTCAGTTGTGCTTCGGAAGCTCTGCTTCTCTGGGGGCTTAAAAACATGGAAGGGGAAAAGTTCATATCCCCATCTGTGCTGCCTAAAATGGATGGTTCCTTGCTGAATACAGAATGGAAAAATTCACAGCACATAGAATAATAGATTTGAAAAGGACCTTGGAGGTCTTCTAGTCCAACCCCTTCAAGCAGGACACCATGTACCGTTCCAGCCCGGTCTCTTCTTAAAAGCCTCCAGTGTTGGAACACCCACAATTTCTGGAAGCAAATCGTTCCACTGGTTGATTGTTCTCGCCGTCAGGAAATTTCTCCGTAGTTCTAGGTTGCTTCTCTCCTTGATTAGTTTCCATCTATGGTTCTTATCTTGCCTTCTGGTGCTCTGGAAAACAGTGTGACCTCCTTGTCTTTATAAGAGCCTCTCAAATATTGCTATCACCCCCTTGTCCTTCTTTTCTCTAGACTGGACATACCCAATTCCTGCAACCGTTCTTCATGTGTCTTAGCCTCCAGTCCCCCTAATCATGTCTGTTGCTCTTCTCTGTACTCTTTCCAGAGTCTCAACATCTTTTTTATCCTGTGGTAACCAGAACTGGATGCAGTATTCCAAGTGCGGCTTGGACTTCTTAAAATCCAGCACTTCAATCCCTTCCTCACATACCTCCTATACCTACCTCCTATACTTCCAGCCTGATTCGGTGTCTCGTTTAAAGTCTGACGAAGTGAGCAGCTTCTTCCGTTGTTCTGAATTTTTATTTTTATTTTTAGTGGTTTAGTGGTGGATGGAAAGAAGCCAGGAGGAATTGGGTGACGTTCTGCTTCCACCTCCGTGCATGGAAGCCCAACGCTTATCAAGGCAATTTGCTTTTTTTAAAAAAATGTGTAGCATTGAAAAACAGGAAATTCTACCTGGCCTATGGTTTCCAAAGTGTCAGGGTTGTGTGACCACAGGGGAGGACGCTCAACCACGCTTTATCATGTCACCTGTTTTGCATCTTCTGGAGAGAGCAATCTTGCTCATCATGGGTGGTTCAGCTGTATATAGTCTGTTCTACAAATTCATCCAGAGGTTGACTAAGCTGGATTGTCAGAGCTACCAACCTGCTACGCTCTGCATTGCCTGCTGTCAGCCTGTCATGGTTAACGGGGAGGGAGAACTGCCGGGTGAGATAAGGGGGAAGGTAGGACAGGAGGAATCAAAACTAAGCATTGGACTGTCCCGTGAGAGCCACCGGCCCTTCCAAAGTCACACTAAGGAATGCAGAACCACTCAGCCCACGAAGACAATTTGTTAGTATCTAATTGGACATTGTATAGTCAAGGCCATGGTCTTCCCAGTTGCAATGTATGGCTGTGAAAGTTGGACCATAAGAAAGGCTGAGCGCCAAAGAATTGAGGCCTTTGAACTATGGTGTTGGAGAAGACTCCTGCGAGTCCCTTGGACTGCAGGGCGATCAAACCGGTCAGTCCTAGAGGAGATCAACCCTGACTGCTCTTTAGAAGGCCAGATCCTGAAGCTGAAACTCAAATACTTTGGCCACCTAATGAGAAGGAAGGACTCACTGGAGAAGAGCCTAATGCTGGGAAAGGTTGAGAGCAAGAGAAGTGGAGTCTCTGAAGCAGTAGGCGTGAGCTTAAATGGACTCCAGAAGATGGTAGAGGACAGGAAGGCCTGGAGGAACGTTGTCCATGGGGTTGCGATGGGTCGGACACGACTTGCAACTAACAACAACAATTGGACATTTGTTGATCACCGGGGGGGGGGGGAAGGTGGGAACAAGGGAAAGTTAACCATATGCTTTGGGTGCAAAAACCTCAGATCCAGCTTTGCTTCTTCTGTAACCACTTGGTTTTTAAGCAAAGTGTACTTTTGCCTAACCACGGGCTTGAGTGTTTTTCTTTTTGAACTGACCAAGTTGGGAAAGTTGGCATGGATCCCGGCTGCCAGATTCCAGGCACTCTTTTAGATCACTGCAAAGAAATACAGGTGACCTTCCAGTGTAGGGTCTCCAAACTTGGCCACTTTTCAGACTTGTGGAATTCAACTCCCGTGGCTGGCTGGCTGAGGAATTCTGGGAATTGAGTCCACAAGTCTTAAAGTGGCCAATTTTGGAGACTCCAGTTCTAGAGGGTCTACCAAGGGTGTCTACAGGTATGATCATTAGGTGGTCAAGTTGGTGATTGCAACAGTGTGGCTAAAGATTCTCCTGTGTTTTTTTTTATGCTGTACATCACAGGTGTCAAACTTGCCACGACTTCTTCCCCATTGCCGGAGCTGGGCTGGGCACGGCCTCCGTATGATGCAACGGGCACGCAGTCTGACACCCCTGCTGTACATGAAAAAAAACAACAACCAGATAGTGTTTTGATCACGTCATCTGGGTCTGAGATTTTGAAGCCCAGATCAAGTGGTCTGAAATTTCAAACTTTTTAATTTTAAAAATATTTTTGTCACACATTCCATATCAATCAATCAGAATAGAGCTGGAAGGAACCTTAGAGGTCTTCTAGTCCAGCCCCCTGCTCAAGCAGGAGACCTTATACGATTCCAAACAAGTGGCTGTCCAGTCTCTTCTTCAAAACCTCCAGTGATGGAGCGCCCACAACTTCTGGAAGGAAGCCGTTTCACTGGTTGATTGTTCTCACTGTTAGGAAGTTTCTCCTTAGTTACAGGTTGTTTCTCTCCCTGATTAGTTTCCATCCGTTGTTTCTTGTCCTGTCCTCTGGTGCTTCGGGAAATAAATTGACCCCCCTCCTCTTTGTGGCAGCCTCTCAAATACTGGAAGACTGCTGACATGTCCCCCCCCTAGTCCTTCTATTCTCTAGACTGGCCAAACCCAAATCCTGCAACCGTTCTTCATATGTTTTAGTTTCACGGCCTTTAATCATCTTAAGTTGCTCTTTTTTGCACTTTTCCCAAAGTCTCAACATCTTTTTTGTAATGTAGTGACCACAACTGAATGCAGTATTCCGGGTGTGGCCTTACTAAGGCTTTATAAAGAGGCACGAATACTATATATTACTATAATAATAATATTATATAATAAAATAATAATATATACAAGTAGTCCTTGTATATATTTATTTTAATTTTATTTTATTTATTTTAATTCCATTTATATCCCGCCCTTCTCCGAAGACTCAGGGCGGCTTACAAGCTTAGCAGTAGCCTTCATTCTATGTCTATGCCTGCTTATTAGGGCTTTCACACACACCCCAAGCGGCATTATTACAAAGTCAGCTTATTGCCCCCAACAATCTGGGTCCTCATTTTACCTACCTCGGAAGGATGGAAGGCTGAGTCAACCTTGAGCCTGGTGGGATGCGAACCTGCACTAATTGCAGGCAGCTGGTGTTACTTAAGGAGGCATTAGCCCACTGCTCCACCAAGGCTCTTGTATATATAATAATAATATATACAAGCAGTCCTCGTCTTATTACCCCGTTTGGAACTGGAACTAAGCAATGCAATAGTTAAGTGAACCACGTCTGATTTTATGACATTTTTGTTGCGGTTAAGCAAATCCAGTTTCCCCCTGGGAAGGTCACAAATGTCAACATGTGGCCATGGGACACTACAGCCTTCATAAACACATGCAGGTTTCCAGGTGCCCAAAGTTTGATCACGCAAACCGTGGAGTCATAAACGTGAGGATCATCCTACATAACTTTTCTCAGCAGTGTCTTCACTTCAAATGGGCGTGAAACAAACGATTGTAAGTCAACGTTTACCTGGATACGGTTTCTATCTGTTAAAAATATATTCACCCTAAAAAAAAGTGAAATAACAGAAGATCAAACCAAGGCAAAATGAGAGCAGAAAACAAGAGAAAGAGAGAGAGAGAGACACTCAACAGAGAGAAGACAGTATTGAAAAAAACGGGAAAGATTCAAGGGCTTCCAATAAAGGAGAATATTTGTAGCTCAGGGTTGAAGTGTGAGTTCTTGGTGCTCTCCGAGCTTCCTTGTTTTCTTGCAGACGTTTCTTTGCCCAACCTGGTAACCCCATCAGTGCTAGTCCTATCACTAGCACAGACGATGTTAGCTAGTTGCAGGAATTGAGTGTGTGTAGTTTAATGAGCAGAAGGACTAGGGCAGAGGTCTTCAAACCCGGCCCTTTTATGACTCATGGACTTCAACTCCCAGAATTTCTCAGCCAGGCATGCTGGCTGAGGAATTCTGGGAGTTGAAGTCCATGAGTCATAAAAGGGCCGAGTTTGAAGACCCCTGGACTAGGGGGTGACATGATAGCAGTGTTCCAATGTTTGAGGGGTTGCCACAAAGAAGAAGGCATCAGCCTATTTTCCAAAGCACCAGAAGGAAAGACAAGAAAAATGGATGAGAAGAGAAGCAACCTAGAAGCAAAGAGAACTTTCCTGAGAACAACGAATCAGTGGAATGGCTCGCCTTCAGAAGTTCTGGGTGTTCCCTCACTGGAGGCTTTTAAGAAGAGACTGGAGAGCCATTTGTCTGAAATGGTAGGGGTAGGCAACCTCGGCTCTTTTATGACTTGTGGACTTCAACTCCCAGAATTCCTGAGCCAGCCATGCTGAGGGGAAAGGGAGAGGTTTCCAAGCTGAGCCAAGCTGGCTTAGGAATTCTGGGAGTTGAAGTCCATCAGTCATGAAGGGGCCATAGTTTCCCCATGCTGGCTCAGGAATTCTGGGAGTTGAAGTCCATGAGTCATAAAAGAGCCGAGGTTGCCTACCCCTGGACTAGAGTCTCCTGCTTGAGCGGCGAGTTGGGCTAGAAGACCTCCAAGGTGCCTTCCAACTGTGTCGTTCTGTTAATAAAACTAGAATATCTAGTTGCAGGAAAACAACCAAGCTCAGATAGCACCAAAGAGCCGTCATCAAAATGTTTGGCAGGATAACAGCTTTAAGTTACTAACTACCTTGTTGGACAGTTGAGATCTCTAGGGAGTTGTCCCAGAAAAGTGATCTGCCACATGGTATGTATCTCTGACTTTCCAGTCCAGGATTGACCCTTCTGCAAATGCAATCCTTGCCAGATCAAATTCTGCTGGCATTTTAAGATCAGTCAAACCTGGCTACCTACTGCCACCTAGGCCTCAATTTAATATTTGTACCTTCATCCCAGCTGATGTTTCGTCACCTCTTTTTTTCCTTTGCCATTCCTTCTCTTTGGAAGCAGATGTTGAAATTAAAATCCAGGAATCGGTCTTATTTTTGAGTCATCCCACTGATGCAATAAATATTTCTTCAAAGTCTTCAGCAAGATCTGTCATTTGTTCTGCTTTGGGGGCTTTCATGAGCAAATTGGCACCTTCATCAGAGAAATGCTGGCAATCTTTGCAGAGAATAAGCTAAAGGACTGCAGAGGAATTGGCAGGTGGTGGATTTTGTGTGCAATTGTCTTCATTTCTGCAGAAAGGGGCAAGACCCTGGGTCACCCCATCTTTCCATTCTGGGACTTGTCATCTACCCCCTCCACACTTCCTAGCTGGGGGTGTGTGTGTGAGAGAATTTTGCAAGTGGGTTTGTCAAGATTAGAGAACAGCAACCAAACAGGACAGGTACAGACTTTAATGGATAATTAAGACTGAAGGGAAAAAAAACAATTGCCACCAGCTTGCCTTCCACTGATGACCTGTATAGTGCATGGGTTTGAAAGAAATCTGAGAAAGTATCTACAGACCCCGCACATCCTGGACACAAACTCTTCCAACTCCTCCTCTCAGGATAGTGCCGAAACAACCAGACATCCCTCTGCTAAACACCTAATTCCCACAGCACTGTCATGTCCAAGGATATTTACCCATGTAGTAGGGCTGTATTGCTGTTATCCTTCTCATCTTTTCTACCACCTTCTATTATGGGTGAAAGTGACCACGTCAGACTGGAATTTCATATAACGCAAACACTAGCAATAGTAAACAATCCAACCAGTGTCCTAAACTTCAAAAGATCCGATTTTTAACAAACTCAGAGAGAACCTAGGAAAGATTCCATGGATGAAGATCGTAAAGGGGAAAACAACCCAAGAAGCATGGGAAACTTTGACAAAGGCGATCATAAAAGCCCATACTAGCACAATACCACTGAAAAAGAAAAACAGGAAATTCAAGAAGAAACCAGCATGACTGCACAAAGATCTCTTTCACAAACTGAAAGAGAAAAAGGACAAATACAAAAAATGGAAAGAGGAGCATATAACTAAGGCTGATTATCAGCAGACAGCCAGAACATGCAGAGATGAAGTCAGGAAAGCAAAGGCTCAGAATGAACAAAGACTTGCAACAGAAATCATGGATAATAAAAAAAAGTTTCTTCCAACATATTAACAACAAGAAAAAAGTCAAGGTAACTCTAGGTCCACTAAAGAGAAAAGATGGCAAGGAAGTAACAGGCAACAGGGAGAAAGCAGAGCTGCTTAACTCATTCTTTGCATCAGTCTTCACACAAAAGAAACTATAGCCCAACATACCAAAAAAAAAACCCCACTGCAAAAGACAAACTAGAAACAAAAATTAAAATAAGCAGGAAAATGGTAAAAGAACATCTATCTGACCTTGACGAATATAAATTACCAGGACCCGACATATTACATCCCAGTGTTCTGAAGGAGCTGGCAGATGTTATCTCAGAACCATTGCACCATATCTTTCAAAAATCCTGGAGCACCGGGGAAGTATTTGAGGATTGGAAAAGGGCTAATGTGGTTCCCATCTTCAAGAAAGGAGAAAAAAATGGACTAGGAAACTATATAAACCAATCAGTTTAACATCAATACCTGGGAAGATCCTAGAAAAGATAATCAAAAACCAGATCTGCAAACAAAGTTATAACTAGTAGCCAGCATGGGTTTGTCAAAAACAAATCATGCCAAACCAATCTTAGTTTAGTCACTTTATCAAAGAATGAAATAATAGACCAGCGAAATACTGTGCACGTAGTATACTTAGACTTCAGTAAGGCATTTGATAAGGTAGACCACAACCTACTCCTTGGTAAGCTAGAAAACGGTGGAATAGACAACCACCAGATGGGTCTGTAGCTGTCTGGCAAACTGTACTCAATGAGTAGTCCTTGATGGCACTACAACCATATGGAGAGAAGTAAAAGTGGGGTACCACATGGTTCCATCTTAGGCCCAGTACTCTTCAATATCTTCATAGATGGGTAAATTGAAGGGGAACTCATCAAATTTGCAATGACACTAACCGGCAGGAATAGCCAATACCCCAGAAGTCAAACTCAGGATGCAAAAAGATCTTGAGAAACTTGAACAATGGGCCCTATCCAACAAAATGAGTTTCAATGTGGAGAAAAGTACAGTTTTACATTCAGGCAGGAAAAATCAAAGATATAAATGCAGATTAGGTGAGACCTGGCTCAAAAACAGTAACTCTGAGAGGGACCTTGAAGTCCTAGTGGATGATCACTTGACTATGAGCCAGCCGTGTGCAGCAGCCGCCAAAAAAGCTAATACAATCCTGGGTTGTATAAACAGAGGCAAAGAATCAAGATCACGTGAAGTATTAGTACCACTTTACAAAGCCCTAATAAGACCGCACCTGGAACACTGCAGCCAATTTTGGACACCATATCACAAAGATGTTGAGAGTTTGGAAAAAGTTTAGAGAAGAGCAACTAAGATGATCCAAGGTCTGGAGACCAAAACATACGAAGAACGGCTGCAGGACTTGGGTTTGGCTAGTCTAAAGAAAAGAAGAAATAGGGGAGACATGATAGCAGTATTCCAGTATTTGAGGGGCTGCCACAAAGAAGAGGGGGTCACGTTATTAACAAAAGCACCAGAAGGAAGGACAAGAAACAATGGTTGGAAACTGACCAAAGAGAGAAGCAACCTATCAGGACCCACCTCAATCCACATCTTAGGAAATAAGAACTCTTGGATGCAAGTTTAGTCCAAAAGGAAAATGTTTACTAGGATGGAATCGATTGTGGCAATACAAAACGGAATCTAACAAAGTTACATTTCAATCCTATATAAAGCATTCCCATTTCAGCCCCTCCCCTCATCCATTTGGTCAGGCTCTCATCATTTGCTTAGGTGTCAGGCCCTTCCGTGGGAAAGGGAAACTCTCCTTGTTTTTATTGTTATTGCTTCTTCCTTTTCAGTTGTAAATGGAGATGCGATCCAGATCTGTCTCTCCCCCTCCCTCCCCCAGTTCAAACGTTTCCCTGTTGTTTGAAGATCGCCTTAAGTAACCATCCTCTCCCCCCCTCCCTCGGAGAGATGGCAGAATCCCCAGAATAAGCACAATGTTCTACCTATACATTTATGAAATGTGATATAAAGGGATTCTGACACAACCTGGAATTAAGGAGAAACGTCCTGTCAGTGAGGAAAATCAACCCGTGGAACAGCTGGCCTCCAGAAATCCTGGGCGCTCCATCACTGGAGGTTTTTAAGACCAGGGGTAGGCAAGCTCGGCTCTTTTATGACTCGTGGACTTCAATACCCAGAATTCCTGAACCAGCCATGCTGACTCAGGAATTCTGGGAGTTGAAGTCCACGAGTCATAAAAGAGGCGAGGCTGTCTACCCCTGGTCTTAAAAACCTGCAGAGATTCTCCTGCTTGAGTTGGGGGCTGGACTAGAAGACCCTGAGAGCTTCTGCACCGGAGACGAATACTTTCCTAATAAAGAATTCTAATACTTCTACTAAGCTGTACTCTACTCTACTCCCGAATTGGAGGGGCTCATTTTAGCTCCTTGCAGAGCCAGGCGAACCCTGGGAAGCTGGAATGGGGAATTCTGGGAGTTGAAGTCCACCCGTTAAAGCGGCCAGACTTGAAAAACGCTGATTTTAAATGAAAACGAAAACAAAAAAACCACCACCAGCGGCAGAAGCAGGTCCAGAGGAAGCTCCCCAGGGGAAGAAGCAGCTAAACATTAAAAAGAGAGATGGTGTGGGTGTGTGTGTGTGTCAAAAGCGGGCTGCCAGGCAGGTTCCACCGAGATTTGAACTCGGATCGCTGGATTCAGAGTCCAGAGTGCTAACCATTACACCATGGAACCGCAGCGCCGCTGGGGCCGTCAGGAGCCTGCAGAAAAGCCGCCTCGGCGGAGGCTTCCTTTCTCGCCCGGCGAAAAGGCCTCCTTGTGTCTGGAGTGGGAGGGCGACTTTCAGGGCTGCTCCGCCCTGTTGGGAGGAAGCCGGCTCGTGCACGACCCACTCGGAATGCACGCCACCGAGCATGCACAGAGGGCATTCTTTGCATTCCGCGCGTGCAAAGCGGGGGGGGGAGGAGAAGGGGAACCGCTGCTGCCTTTGGGCAGAAAGAGGACTTCTGCGCATGCTCTGCGGCAGCGAGGGGGAATTGCAGCCAGACTCGAACTTTTGCAAAGGAAACATACAAGCCGGGGGGCGGAGAAGGCGGCACTCTGTGCATGCTCAGGGGCATAAGCCCTTTGCAACCCCCGCCTCTCTCTTCCCACCTCTCTCTTTTTTTTTTTTTGCAGTTCCCCGATTCCTGGCTGCAACGAGCCTGGTGACCGGTAGGGGCAGCAAAGGGCAGCTCTGCCTCTCGTGGGCGCCGCCCAGTGGCCGCCGTGCTCGTGGCGAGCGAGTCGCGGGAGGTTCCTCGCTCCCCCGCCCTTCGAGATCAAAATCAGAGAGTCAGCCAGGCAGCCCACTTCCGGCGTCGACTCACAAGAGACACTTCCGGCAGCCGATTTTAGGCCTTCCTTTTTCCGCTCTGGCCGGAAACCTCTGGAGGAGACGCACTAGCCCTCGCGTCTCTGCCTTTCCTCCGTCGGGACCGGAAAAGCCCCTACGGAAGGACTAATCCCGGAAGCGCGGCTGACCCCGGAAGGCGTCCCGGGTGGGCGGAGAGCAGCGAGCGAGGCCGGTCAGGGGGCGGAACCGGAGCGTCACTGATCCGAAGGCGGAGGGAGCGGCCGCTGCAGGGAGGGAGCGGCCCTTGGCTCTTCCTGCGCTTCCTTCTTCTCTCAGAGGCCGCCATTGCCGCCATGGGGGGCTCCCGCGACGACGAGTACGACTATCTCTTCAAAGGTACGCCGCCCTCGCCCCCCCTCCCGCCGGTGGGTGGAGAAGACCCCCGCCCCCCCCCCGCCCTGCCCGCAGCCGGGCGGAGAGGCTTCCTGGCGGGGCGGTCGCTCCTCTCTGGGCCGCCTGGAGAGCAGGACGAGGCTCTCGGGGAGCCCCCCCGGCCCCGCCCTCCGGGAAGGGGTCTCTCTTTCTCCTCGGGGGGGGGGCATCCGAAGCTGCCCCTCGTGACCTTGGCCCAGCCCTGACCTTCCCGCCCGTCCTGCCTCGCAGGGCTGTTGTGCGCGGGTGTGTGTGTGGGGGAAAAATCTGGGCTGTGGCTTCGCCCTTCCCGAGGAATGTGTGCGGGGTGGGGTGTGTGTGTGTGTGTGTGTGTGAGAGAGAGAGGAGAAGAGAAATGAAATGAGCCTCGCTTCTAGAGGGGAAGGTCTCCTTTAGGGACCCCTTTCATCTCTGACGGGGACACCCAGGGCAGCCCCCCCTTCTTTTGGGGGGTGGGGGAGAAAGGATCTCGGCATCTAATGAATCTTGGCAGCTTGGTCAAAGTCGGGGTTCTTCACTTACCTAGCCCAGGGGTAGGCAACCTCGGCTCTTTTATGACTCGTGGACTTCAACTCCCAGAATTCCTGAGCCAGCTTGGCTGGCTCAGGAATTCTGGGAGTTGAAGTCCACGAGTCATAAAAGAGCCGAGGTTGCCTACCCCTGACCTAGCCTTTCTGGAGGCAGCACAGATGCAGGGGGGGGGTGTCGGGCTGCGGAGATGAGGGGGGGGCTCCACCTGGGTTGGGTGGCCCGTAGAATGGAGGGGTGCATATCTCGCACCCCTTTGCCCCCCTCCTTTAGCCAGGGCACAATAATCCGTTTCAGAATCTTCTGGTCTTTTTTTTTAAACAACTTTGGCTTGTAGAAAACACTAGACCAGGGGTAGGCAACCTTGGCAACTTTAAGACGTGTGGACTTCAACTCCCAGAATCCCCGAGCCAGCTGTGCTGAGGAGAAAGGGAGAGGTCCACAAGTCATGAAGGGGCCACAGTTCCCCATGCTGGCTGAGGAATTCTGGGAGTTGAAGTCCACAAGTCATGAAGAGCTGTGCTGGCTCAGGAATTCTGGGAGTTGAAGTCCACAAGTCATGAAGAGCTGTGCTGGCTCAGGAATTCTGGGAGTTGAAGTCCACAAGTCATGAAGAGCTATGCTGGCTCAGGAATTCTGGGAGTTGAAGTTCACGAGTCATAAAAGAGCCAAGGTTGCCTACCCCTGCTCTAGACTTGAGATCCTTGGAAGTGACCCTTGAACTCAAGACCAGCTTTTCTGTGCTGCAAAAAAAAATTGCTCTTAATAAAAGAGCAAAGAAGAGTATGGGGGGGGGCGTAAAATGGTTAGGAACAGAAGTATTTCTTTAGCATCCTATCCCCATGGTATTTGTACCAGTAAGCAGTTAGTCTGCTATTCAGAGTCCGTTCAGTTAATTCTAGCCAAACGTACTTTTAATAAGAGCAAGGACATTTCATTCAGGTGGAGAAAAAAGATGGGAGTGAACCAGTCTAATTAATAGATTCTACCGCCCTTCCCCCCCCCAGTCTCATTTCCTTCCCCCACCCTCCTACAGTTAGGTTCTCAATTCTAAATATGCCAGCTTATTACCTTTTCTCCAGAACTGTCTTGCCCTGCTAAGCATAATAGTTGAATGTTTAAATAAGGGCCAGGCATTGGGTAGCTCAGGGATGGGCAGGGTGGCACAAAGCATTGGCAGCAAAGGAGGTTATCAAGTGTAACAGGAATGTCTTGTTACCATATAGAATCATTTACATGTTTTTTTGCTTTTTATCTATATTATTTGTTAGTGCTCCCAAGGGTGTTTTGCTATTATTGCCCCAGGACTTGCTTTGTTTCTTAGAGTTTTGTTGTACAGCAAAGATCAAATTCTTGTTGATTGCCAGCTTTTCTAAGCACTCCTTTGATGTTATGACCTAAACTGTTAACTTTGTATAGTATTTATCCTGATGATCGTTGTTGCAATCATTTGGAAGAGATATTTCCAGGAGTGAGGTTTGATTTGGTAGTTCCTGATTTGGTCAATTTAAAGTTTTTTTTGTCCTGTTTTCTTTTTTTAAAAAAAAAATTCAAGCAAATCTTTTTTGAAAAGTACATTTATAGTTTGAGAGTAAGCCATTATTGCCTTAGCTTTGGGTTTGGAAAAAAATATAATCTTCACTCCTCTTTGGTCTTAAAGTGGTCTTCTTTTACATGTTTTTGTTTCCCTAATTTTTTTGGCCCTTTGAAATAGAGGAAGTGGTTGCCAAAGTGGTAAGCCTTTTCAATCAGAAGTTTAGTGATTTGATAAATGAGATTTATTTTAAATACAGGAACTTTCAAGGTTTATTTTGTATCTTTGAGTGGTGGCTGGAAAGAGAAGGCTAGCTTTTGAATATGAGATTTTTTTTAAAAAAATGTATTGTACACTTTTTAAAGTTCATGCGTGTTTCTCACATTAAATTGGATTCTCTTTAAAATACATTATCCCCAGGCAGCAGTATACCACCAGATATCTCCTTTGGCCCCTTCCATCCTTTCTTGTTTTGGGGTAACTATTTCAGGAAAAAGGGATGCGGTGGCTCAGTGGGTTAGGACGCCGAGCTTGTCAATCATATCTGTTCTTAAAAAAAGATCTACCGTAAGTCTTTCTTAAAAATGTGTGTACTTGCACGCAATTCAAGCTATTTTTCTGTCTCCATATATCAAATAGCCCTAAATTGAATGGTAATTTATCTTGAGTGATTTTTAATGTTATTTTTTTCTCCAAAGCTCTGTCTAGTTGTGGGGAGATCATCCCTAACCCCCCTCCAAACACAAATTTTCTCAAGAAAAACCTACTAATCTCCCCATAAATCATTTATAGAACAGTACTTTAGTGGGTTAGGACGCTGAGCTTGTTGATCAGAAGGTCGGCAGTTTGGCGGGTCGAATCCCGAGTGCCGTGTAGCAGAGTGAGCGCCTGTTACTCGTCCCAGCTTCTGCCCACCTAGCAGTTCGAAAGCACGTAAAAATGCAAGTAGAAAAATAGGGACTGCTACGGTGGGAAGGTAACAGCGTTCCGTGCGCCTTTGGCGTCTAGTCATGCCGGCCACATGACCACGGAGACATCCTCGGACAAGCGCTGGCTCTTCGGCTTTGAAACGGAGATGAGCACCAGCCCCTAGAGTTGGAAACGACTAGCACGCATGTGCGGGGGAACCTTTACCTTTATTTCAGGAAAAGATTAGCTTCCCTTTAGTTATGCTCAGTGTTGCAGATGCTCCCCACTGATCCACAAAGTTTAGGACCTTTTGAATGCCAAACCCTGATTTGCGTGGATAACAGTGGAAGGTTTTGTGGGTTTTCTGGTTCTGATTCTGCAACTGACCTGATTTCTCTTCCTGTTGTTTTTGCCTAAATTCATTTGAGTGACTCTCCTCCTTTGGGATTAGTACACATTCTTCCCAGGTTGCTTATTCAGCTTTCTGATAGCGAACAGGATATGCTGGGAAATACCATACTTGTCTGCTTAGATAATGAAAAGGAAGTATTGCATGGAGCTTTGCTGTCAAGTTTTTAGAAGTAAAGGTGATTAAAGTGGAAACATCCTGGTTTATTTCCTAGGCTTTGGAACCCGGTTTCCTTTTGATCAGGCCTTCCTAGATGGAGAATCTGTGCAATAAACTGAAGTTCCTTTTCAGTGCCAGGCCAGATGTAGAACATCTGCCCAATGATGCCAATTACAGTGAACATCTTCCAAGATCAAGGAAGAATAATTAGCCTTGTCAGATTATTCTCTTACTGACTCACATAACAGAAATGCCTCTAAGTGCTTTCCTATATTATTTGTTAAATCATTTTGGTCTCTGTGACACAAATATGCTGTTATTTGAATTTCAAACAACTCTATGGTAATACTGGTATTTGTTCATTCATTCCATTTATATCCATGACATTGAGGGTTATTTATCCCACCTTTATTGATTTATTTATCTGTACAAATAAGACAGCAAAGACCCACAATATACTTTCCTCCTCCTGTTTTCCCCACAATGAAAACCACGTGAGCTGGATTGGGCTGGGAAGAGTGACTGGCCCAAAGTCTCCCAGCTGGCTTTCATGGCTAAGGCAAGACTTGAACTCAGAATCTCTTGCTTTAAATCAACATTTAAAACACCCACACTTACAACAACATAACAGTGTTAACCAATTTAAGAATTGCAAACATTAAAATAGAATTTAAACAGCCAAATAGTATAACATTAATCAAATAATAAGATGAGTTTACATAGTAAGTTCTAGCAACGAAAGCACTGCTCACGTACCATGTAATGTTGCATTCTGGGAAGGTTTATTTCCCTAATGCAAATTGGGATGAGAGATGATGTCGTTCAGTTGCCATAATAGTGGCAGATTTTGGTGGAACAAATGTGCTGGAGTTTGTTCACTTGTATTGGCTTTTCCTGCTACAAGCGATTAAACAAACCAGAAATTCCCTGTCTTAAAGTTGCCCAATTTGGGAAAAACCTGATTTGGAGCTTCTCTTTGGACCAGAATTTCTCAAGCTTGGCCACATTAGGGTGTGTAGACCACACCCCAAATTCCCCAGCCATCAGGTTCACCTGTCTTAAGGTGGCTTGTTGAGAAACGTTACTTTAGACCAGGGGTGTCAAACTGCTGTCCCACGGGCCGGAGGCGTCATCCAGAAGCCGCGCCCACCCCATTGCCGGCATTGGCAAAACCGTCCTGATAGGTTGCGCAACGTCGTGTGATGTCACGAGTTTAACATGTCTGCTTTAGACCAAAAGGCTAAAGTGGCTTATATTCCGTATAACCAATGACATTTCTTCCTATGGGCTTGTAATCTCAAAACATGACTTGGAGGGATAAAGGTCGGAGCTGGGAAGAGGCAAAGTATCGGTCGTTAAAGCTGTCTGCTGGGTCATCCATAATGATTATCAATGGATGGAAACTGAACAGGGAGAGATCCAACCTGGGACTAAGGAGAAATCTCCTGACAGCGAGAACAATCAACCAGTGGAAGGGCTTGCCTTTAGAAGTTGTGGGTGCTCCATCACACTGGAGGCTTTTAAGAAGAGGCTGAAAAGTCACATGTCTGGAACGGAAGGGAATTGAGCAGGGGCTGGGACTAGAAGACCTCCAAGGTCCCTTAATTCTGATCTAAAGCCAGGGATCAGCTACACAAATGTTGAAATGGGTTGAAGCAACTCTTTGCATATGTTTTTTGTTAAATTTCTGCGCTGTCCATCTGACTAATACATTGATTCCGGGTGGATTACAATATAGTAAAAAGTTAAAAAGTGCTAAAACCAATTAAAATGAGAAAAAGGGATTCAAAGTTAAGAACCAAGGTCATGGGCAGCCTGGGGGTGAGAATCTTCTTTATCCTATGAGCCACTCCCAACGTAGCAAGCCCTTACTGGGGGCCCAGGCCACAAATCAGAGGCAAGTTTTTAAACTCTTCCAGGAGTCCAGGAGAATAGGGGAGGTTCTTACCTCTAAAGGAGAATATTTGTAGCTCAGGGTTCAAATGAGGGGCCTTTGATGCTCTTGAGCGTGGTTGTTTTCTTGCAGAGGTTTCATTACTCAACTAGGTAACAACATCAGTTCTGGAAAGGATTGGAGCGCACTGAGGATGTTACCTGGTTTGGGTAATGAAACTTCTGCAAAAAAAAACACCAAGCTCAGCGAGTACCAAGGACCCACAGTCGTCGTCTTCCCCCCCCTTCCTCCTCTTCCTCCTCCTCCTCCCCCCAGCACTGATGATGTTATCTGGTTTGGGTAATGAAACCTCTGCAAGCAAACAACCAAGCTCAGAGAGTACGAAGGGCCCCCAATTTTACCTCAGATACTAGAGTATTCCAGAGGGCAGGGACCACAGCAGAAAAGGCTCTTCTCCTGGCAGATGACAAGCGGGCTAGGCTAGTCCCATTGGGGTAAGGCAGTTCCTGAGATACCCTGGATCCGTGCTGTAAGGAGCTTCAAAAGTGATGACCACCAGCTCCTTGAATTGGACCCAGAAGCAAACTGACAGCCGGTGCAGCTGATGTAACGGTGGTACCACATGTTGCCACCTGAGGAGCCAGCTGGAGTTCTGTACCAGCTGGAGCTTCCAAATACTCGTCTAGGGTAGACCCGCATTGCAGTAATCCATCCGGGAGATGACCAGGGCGTGGGTGGTTATAGGCCAGGGCTTCACGATCCAGGAAAGCAACCCACGCACCATCCAAAGTTGCGCAGAGGCTCTGCTAGCTTCAAGGAGGGAGTTGTGAGTCTAGGAGAGTTGTTCCCCCCCCCCCAGCTCAAAGAACAGACGAGTCTGAGAGAGCTGTCTTTCAGAATTTATTTTCTGTCCTTCAGGATGTCTCTTTTCCTCCTCTTTTTCTTCCACTGTCACTCAAAGTCATGACATATCCCGTTGGATAGGACATGGTTGTAGCATTGCCTTTGGATCAGAATCCATGGTTTGTTGCTCATTTAATAAGCCAGGGTCTCAAACCAGCCAGATAGAGCAGAGCCTGGCTAGAGCTCTCTAATTTGCTTAGTTAGCTTTGCTTCTTGACAGGTGGAGTCCAGCACGAGTGAATTCTGGCGTCTCTTGTTATCCAAACTGTATTGAATGGGAAAGACTGTGTGGCAGAACTATAAAATGTATTTATTTGTACATACTTATTAGATTTATTTGCTGCTCCTCTCGTCTCAAAATAACCATTGAATGAAAAATTAGTTAGGCCTTTTAGTTACCATGCCGCACACATTTTCTAGGCAAGTTCTCCTAAAGTTTAGCTGTCAGTGAGATTTTTAAGTATATTTTTGATGTGTACATTTTGCTGGAGAAGACTCCTGCGAGTCCCTTGGACTGCAAGGCGATCAAACCGGTCCGGTCCTAGAGGAGATCAACCCTGACTGCTCTTGAGAAGGCCAGATCCTGAAGTGGAAACTCAAATCCTTTGGCCACCTAATGAGAAGGAAGGACTCACTGGTGAAGAGCCTAATGCTGGGAAAGGTTGAGGGCAAGAGAAGAAGGGGACGACAGAGAATGAGGTGGCTGGATGGAGTCCCTGAAGCAGGAGGCGTGAGACTAAATGGACTCCAGAAGATGGTAGAGGACAGGAAGGCCTGGAGGAACGTTGTCCATGGGGTCGCCAGGGGTCGGACACGTCTTCGCAACTAACAATAACAATACATTTTGAAGTTCTCTTTGAAATATATTCCCCATGAGCTGCAGTATACTAGGAGACGTATCTCCTTTAGACCACTAATCAATCCTTGCTTTGGGACAGCCATTTCACAAATAGATTAACTTCCCCATGATAGTTATAATCCCCCAAAGACATGCTCAGCCTTGCAGATAGATACTTCTCCTCACTTCAACAATTCGGGACCTTTAATTGTCTAATAATTTAATTATTTGGGTCGTTGAGGCAGCATTCAAAACTGTTTTCTGGTTGGGCAGCAGATACAGTTTTAAAAACTGTAGGTCTATCACAGAGCCAGTTTACGGTAGGTTTCTAGCCAGAAATTGAGAGGTCATGACTTCAAATCCCACTTTAATCACAAAGCCAACTGAGTAATCTTGGGCCAGTCACTTTCTCTCAGCCCTAGGAAACAGGCAATGGCAAACCGCTTCTGAAAAACCTTGCCAATTAAACTGCAGGGACTTGTCTAGGCAGCCTCTCGGAAAGGGGCATACAGTAATTGAACAGAAGAAAAAAAAGCACATTACATCATAGTGATTTTCTTGTAAGAGATTTCTGGCAAAGGGACTGGATTTTTGTCCGAGATCTTGGATTGTATCTAGGTCCAAGTGACACCCTCAGTTACCTACATCTAGTTCAACAAAAAAGGCAGCCTTGTCACCACCAACATTGCCAGATAGCATCAGGGAGGCGATATTAGAATAGAGGCAAGTCAGTTGTGACTTAATTCTGTCTTTATTTTTCATTAGGAGTAAATTACACAGTGTAGTTTGGGAGTTCCCTTTGATCTGGCTATTAGTGGCCAGAAGTTCTGCATGTCAACTTCAGTTGGGTGGCCAGTTGAATCCTTCTGCATTAATCTTGTTTTGCTGATATTTGCACTGGAAGCAAATCCAAAGCAGACTGTTTTTGCAAAGCATGCTTTTTTTAAAGGCAGCTTGGAGATTTGGATTCATTTTAAGAACGGTCATCAAGAACTTGGTAGGAACGAGGTGCTTGAATCATGCTGCGTCTTCCCTACGTTCTTTACACTAACAATTTTAACTCTAATGCGTTGTGTTGGTTTAATGTTTTAAAAACATTAAACTAGAGTGCAGTGGATTATTAAAAGTTCTCCTTGAAGCAGATCTGTTTGTGAGTAACGGAAGCAGATTTTTTTTTTCTGTAAGAAATGGCTTGTTTTTATTTAGGATATACAGCATCTTATATGTGAAAGTTTAGCACCGAGAAATTAAAAATGTGTTAATGTCCGAGCAGCAGGGAATTAAGAGTTTTAACACCAAAAGAACTATTGAAAACATGCAACATCTGATTTTATAGAGGAATTGGGGGATAGAAGAGTGTTGAACAGCCTTTGTTGTAGTAATTTGGCAACCAAAATGATGATGGTGATGGTACATTTACATAAAACCTAAAGACACATAAAGCTATATCCTTCTAACCTAATAGAGGGAGATTCTAGGGCAGGGGTCTTCAAACTTGGCCCTTTTATGACTTGTGGACTTCAACTCCCAGAATTCTTCAACCAGTGTTCCTGGCTGAGGAATTCTGGGAGTTGAAGTCCACAAATCATAAAAGGGCCAAGTCTGAAGACCCGTGTTGTAGGGCATGGCTACCCTGAACCTTCCTCCCTCTCCATCCAGTTTCCCACCCCAATGCCTGCACATTTAATCACATCTGACTTAGAACATAGAATAATAGGGTAGGAAGGCACCTTGGAGGTCTTCTGGTCAATCCCTCTGCTCAAGCAGGAGACCCACCTAGACCAGGGGTAGCCAACCTTGGCTCTTTTATGACTCGTGGACTTCAACTCCCAGAATTCCTGAGCCAGCTGGCTCAGGAATTGTGGGAGTTGAAGTCCACGAGTCATAAAAGAGCCAGGGTTGCCTACAAATGACTGTCTAGTCTCTCCTTAAAAGCCTCCAGTGATGGAGCGCCCACGATTTGTAAAGGCAAGCTGTTCCACAGGTTAATTGTCCTCACTGTTAGGGAGTTTCTCTTTAATTCCAGGTTGCTTCTCTCTTTGGTCAGTTTCCAACCATTGTTTCTCGCACTTCCCTCTGGTGCTTTGGACAATAGGCTGACTCCCTCTTCTTTGTGGCAGCCCCTCAAATATTGGAACCCCACTATCATGTCACCCCTAGTCCTTTTTTCCACTGTGCTACAAATCCCTTCTGGTCTGAGCTTACGGTTGCATTTTCTGTCCCAAAGTATTGTGGACACAACATTTACCTTGCTAAGTAGGCTCCCCTGTACAGCCACTTAAGAAAAATAGTTTGCAGACATTTAGGTCTTGTGTGTTTCTCCCCCTTACCAGGAAACATTTATTTCAGAACAGTTTAATTAGCTTTGATCTGAATAGACTAGTAGCATTTTAAAGAACATATTACAGCCATGCTATCCTTTTAGGCTAGATTTTCCCGGTTAAGTTGGGAATATTTGATTTCCAGATTGTTTTGACTTCTTGTTGCTTTAGGAGTTACCCCAATCCAAAGGTTGCAGTCCAAACTCCTTGATCACCTGTCCCTCAGTCAAACTGTACAAATCATCACTCCCCAATGTTGCTAGTTTTATTTGTGCAATAGGTTATTGTGTAAAGAAAATAATATATCTGGGGCTGAGAAGCCCATTGCTTTAGTTTCCTTTCGAGACATGCTGCTTGATCTGTCTGAGGCCTCTTCTGGAAGTGTGGAGCCTTGAGAGAAGGTAGAAGCGAACATCCAAAGTCCCACCCGTTTAGTCTTAAGCCCAAGTCTTCCCCTTTCTGAAGGGCTGGTGCAAGGCGTTTGTCCTGATAGAGAAGGGGTAAGAAGCAGAGGAAACACATGGCAAATCTAGACAGCACACTAAAAAGCAGAGATATCACCCTGCCAACAAAAGTGTGTATAGTCAAGGCTATGGTCTTTCCAGTTGCAATGTATGGCAGTGAAAGCTGGACCATAAAAAAGGCTGAGCGCCAAAGAATTGAGGCCTTTGAACTCTGGTACTGGAGAAGACTCCTGCGAGTCCCTTGGACTGCAAGGCGATCAAACCGGTTGGTCCTAGAGGAGATCAACTGCTCTTTAGAAGGTCAGATCCTGAAGTTGAAACTCAAATACTTTGGCCACCTAATGAGAAGGAAGGACTCATTGGAGAAGAGCCTCATGCCGGGAAAGGCGGAGGGCAAGGGAAGAAGGGGACGACAGAGAATGAGGTGGCTGGATGGAGTCACTGAAGCAGTAGGCGTGATCTTAAATGGGCTCCAGAAGATGGTAGAGGACAGGAAGGCCTGGAGGAACATTGTCCATGGGGCCGCGATGGGTCGGACACAACTTTGCAGCTAACAACAACAAAGATTTTTGGGAGGCGCTTCAGATGATGAGAGGATGAGCCAGACATCCTCAAAGGAGCAGCAGAGATTGGCAATCTCTTCAGAAAAAGGAGACAATGAGGTTGCCCACATGCGCTCCTGATGAGTGTCCTGCAGGAACCGAGCTTTTTGCAGTCAGCTCATGAGTAGCTTGGAGTCAAAGGATTCCATCTAATCTTACAGTCACAATGTAGTCTGTATGGAGAGAAAGCTCAGCTGAGCCTCGCCTTTTTTTGAATTGCCTTTTAATTGCTTTTCATTTATTGAGAACTTTTGGATCGATATGTTTTGCAACGTTCATTGAGCAAGTCCCCTTCAATCCTTGAAGAAAGAAGTTTTAAGTGCAAGATGAAGGACTTCAAAAACAATAAGAGGAACAATCAGCAAAAAGAAGATTAGAATATTTTAGAAAGTTGTATAAGGGTTAAGGGTCCAGAGGGATTTCAAATAATTTTGAAATCAATTATTATACCTTCACGTGCTGTTATTTAGGGGGGAAAAACATGATAAGATGGGACTTAGAAGGTTGGACACTACAGGGAACCAGAAATAAACAGAGGTTTATAATTAACCATACATACATTTGCCTCAGTAACACGAAATGGAGCAAAATACTTTTAATTTTGGATGAACCATAGGGTGTTTCTGAACAATAAACTCAAGTTAATCCTATGATTGTGTACGTACTATCATCATTGACAGACTGGTTTTAAAAGGGATTATAGAAGAGAAACAAGTTTTACTGGAGAAGATTCAGACTGAGGCTGATTTGAATATGGATTTAAAAATGACAGGTTACAAGAAGGGTAAGGAAAAAGATGTTACACTGGATATACAAATTGATGTCTTAGTAATTATAAGGGATATACAAATAAGAAACCAGAAGAGTGACTTGGATACTTTTCTTATTTTGGATTTGCAAGAGACTTGTTGACGTTTTGAAGGATTTTCTGAGAAGGGACAAAGAGACCATGAAAAGAAGTCAACTTCTGAGAGATAATTTAAATAGACTAAAGATTAACATGGTTAAAACCAAAGGGAAGGAATATAAAGTTGGCTTATTTGATGAAGTGTAAAATATAAATAAGGGACGCGGTGGCTCAGTGGGTTACGACGCTGAGCTTGTCGATCAGAAGGTCGGCAGTTTGGCGGGTCGAATCCCGAGTGCCGTGTAGCAGAGTGAGCGCCTGTTACTCGTCCCAGCTTCTGCCAACCTAGCAGTTCGAAAGCACGTAAAAATGGAAGTAGAAAAATAGGGACCACTACGGTGGGAAGGTAACAGCGTTCCGTGCGCCTTTGGCGTCTAGTCATGCCGGCCACATGACCACGGAGACGTCCTCGGACAAGCGCTGGCTCTTCGGCTTTGAAACGGAGATGAGCACCGGCCGCTAGAGTCGGAAACGACTAGCACGCGTGTGCGGGGGAACCTTTACCTTTACCTTTAAAATATAAATTATGTTATTTCTGGACTTTTGCTGACCTGACCTGAATGCATGGGAACCAGATATGATTTATTATATTGGCGGAGAAAATGATGAGTTTCTGAAATTATTTGCACATGCTTTGATGGAGGGAGAAGTTACTTTGTTATATCTTTCTTTTCTTTTTTTTATTGTATTCTTATCTTTTCTTCTTTTTCTGTCTTTTTATTTTCTGCACTTTCGGTTTTTCCTTTTCATTCTTTTTCATATCTGTTGAGTTTGTGTTAGTTTTTTCCCCCCCATCTTTGAAATTATAAACTCTTTTGAAATTACAAGCTGCTTCCTTCATTCAGTTATGCTCAGTTCTCAAGAGACTTTCTAGACAGGTACCTGCAGTTTTCTTGGCAAGGTTTGTCAAAAAGTATTTAGCCAAATCTTAATTAGAAGGATCAAGATCGTCTTTGTGAGCTTGATTTCTTATTTGAGACTGATGGGGGGAGTGGGGTGGGGGGGGGTCATTCATCTGATTTTACTGAACACTGATTTTTTTTGCAGAGAATGGAAAGCGGGCTGCCTATTTTTATTCTTATATAAGGAGTAATTGAATGGTCCCTGTAGATTAGATGTCCTTTTAGATTGTGAATTTGACCTCCTGGGATTTCATGGTCCAAGTTGAGTTTCGTGGCATAGTTGGCTTTTTAACGCACAGAGCTGGACTCCATGGGCGAGGGGATGAATCCTGCTTTTCCCTGTAATCCCTCGAATCCATCCAGATCCTTTCCAGAGGCGAATCTAGTGGTTAAGGCACCAGGTTAGAAAACTGGAGACCCTGACTTCTAGTCCTGCCTTAGGCATAAAAGCTGGCTGGGTGACTTTGGGCCAATCTCCAGGGGACGGTGAGTTCTACTCCCGCCGTAGGTACGAAAGCCAGCCCCTCCCTCTCGGCCCAGCCCACCTCACAGGATTGTTGTTGTGGGGTAAATAGGAGAATGATGTGCAGGATATATTCACTGCTTTGAGTTACTTGTAAAAACAATAAAGGCAGGATATAAATAAATAAGATTAATAATAATAACAACAACAACAATAATAATTGTCAGAGAGGTGACTATTTTACAGAAGGGCTTTGGAGGCACCTTTTTGCTGCTTTTACCCTTAGCTGATCTTGGCTTCTGTCATCCTTGGCCCAGGCTGATGGGAGTTGTGTTCTGACACGTTTGCTGGCTGAGGAATTCTGGGAGTTGAAGTCCACAGGTCTTAAAGTTGCCAAGGTTGAGGACCCCTGCTCTATGGTATAGACAAGAGGTAGGGAACCTTGGCTCTTTTATGACTTGTGGACTTCAATACCCAGAATTCCTGAACCAGCCCTGCTGACTCAGGAATTCTGGGAGTTGAAGTCCACAAGTCATAAAAGAGCCAAGGTTGCCTACCCCTGATATAGACAGTTCTGCTTCCTCTTCTGGCCTTCCAGTCACAACCTCACCTTCTCTAAGAGCTTGCTTTGGAGAATCTCAGGCGCATTCAGATCTTGGAAAGTGGTAGTGATGGGCAAAGCCAACCTGCCGTTCTTCTCATCAACTCAAGTTAAAGTAGTCCTCAACCTACGACCACAACTGAGTCCAAAATTTCTCTTCCTAAAGCAAGACAGTTGTTAAGTGAGCTTTGCCCCATTTTACGACCTTCTGTGCCACAGTTGTTAAGCGAATCGCTGCAGTTGTTAAGATAGTAAGTAACGTGGTTGTAAAGTGAATCTGGCTTCCCCGCTGACTTTGCTCGTCAGAAAAGGTGATCAAAAGGGACCCTGCAACCGTCATAAATACGAGTCAGTTGCCAAGCGTTGTGAGTGGGGATGCTGCTGTGGTCTTAAGTATGAAAAAAAAACACGGTCACGAGTCACTTTTTCCGGTGCTGTAACTTTGAATGCTCACTAAACAAATGGTTTTAAGTCGAGGACTACCTTGTGTACGGTTTTTCCCAGATGCCTTTGTTGCAGACGCTTAAAATGTTCAGGTTTTTTTTCTGCCCCTGAAAAATAACTTTTGGCCTGCAGAGGACTATTACATCTCCTACCCAACCCTTTATCTGCCAAGTGTTTGCAGAACCTCAGCCTGTCCGCAGTGGTTTTAGCTGTTTTGATCGGTAAATATGAGTCAGCCGATTACACTATGAGGTAATGATGGATTTCCTCCTTTGCGCTTCTGTCCTTGTGAGCTGCTGAGCCCAGCTATTTGTCTGCCCTGCCGCCTGGAAGGGTGATGGGAATTTTCAGCCATTCGGAGGACCCCCGGTGCTGAGGAGTACCCTGGCTCCCTCCCCCCCCCCATTTATTGCTTTCAGCAGAAACCACAAAAACTAATTAAGCTGACATTTGAATTGGGTGCAGCTTTGGCTTTGCGTCTGGGAATGTTCATAACCTTTGGTCTTTTTTCTTTTTAAAAGCTCCTTTCCTGCTGGGGCTGCTTATAATGATGGATAACTTTTTATGTGTGAGAGACTTGCTTTATCAGGAAGAGCTTGTTGTGTTGTGATTTATTATTTTGGAACTCCTGTAACTATGCCCTGCCTATCCCATAAGTCCTGGGTAGGCAAGCTTGGCTCTTTTATGACTCGTGGACTTCAACTCCCAGAATTCCTCAGCCAGCACAGCTCTTCATGACTTGTGGACTTCGGCTCCCAGAATTCCTCAGCCAGCATAGCTCTTCATGACTTGTGGACTTCAACTCCCAGAATTCCTCAGCCAGCATGGGGAACTGTGGCCCCTTCATGACTTGTGGACCTCTCCCTTTCTCCTCAGCACAGCTGGCTCAGGGATTCTGGGAGTTGAAGTCCACAAGTCATAAAAGAGCCAAGGTTGCCTACCCCTGCCATAGGTACACAGCCGCAATCAACTTTGAAAGCCCAGCCTTCCTCCTCCTCTGCCAGCGTTACACATTTCTGAACTTACTTACTACTTTATAAGTAATTTAAGGTGGCAAACAGATCTACTCCTTGAAGAAACATTTGGTTTGCTCTTGTAGGCAGTCTGTTATTTCTCACTCTTACCCCAATCATCCTAAATTCTTATCTCTATTACTCAAAAGTTACGTAAAGTCTTTAAAGGGAGTCCCGTGAAAGGCATTGGCAGAACAAGTGATGATCGAGGGTTGTGAGCTACTGTCTCTGAGGCCTCACACACCAGAAGGGTATATAGATATTTCTCGACCAACAACCATAACGGAGCCCAAAATTTCTGTGGCTAATGAGACAGTTGTTAAGTGAGCTTGCCCCATTTTACAAGCTTCCTTGCTACAGTTGTTAAGTGAATTACTGCAGTTGTTCGCTTAGTAACATGGTTGTTAAGTGAATCTGGCTTCCCCATTGACTCTGCTTGTCAGAAGGTCGCAAAAGGGGATCCTGGGACCCTGCGACTGTCATAAACGTGAGTCAGTCGCCAAGCGTGTCAACTTTGATCATGTGACCGTGGGGCTGCTGTAATGGTTATGAAAAAACGGTCACTGAGTTGACTTTCTTCATTCCCATTGTAACTTGGAAAGGTCACTAAATGAAGGGTTGTAGGTCAAGGACTACCTGTTACTGACACATCAAACTCTCTTGCCCGGACTCTTCCACCAGCCCATCAGCAGCTGTCATGAAACTTGGTGGGTTCCCAAGTTGTAGCCCTGCCGTTTGGGGACCAACGGTATACCCCTTTGGTGATAACATTGGAGCTGGCACTCCCGGGGGTTCAACTTCCTTCATTTCATTAGCAGCCTCTAGCTATGGAGATCGGGCTTAATGGCATCTCCATCTGGACTGGCGGTTAGCCGTGGACACTTGATTAGCATCACCACGTTGATGGCACTTCATCCAGCTTCGTGTAGATGTCCAGCAGCAGAGATACTCCCTCAGAAAGTCCTCATGAGCTGATCTGCCCCTCGCGTTTCCTGTCCCCAAATCAACAGACAGGAGCTGAGTTTGGCGTCTCACAAGCCATCAAAGCGGCCTTCCTTGCCACAAGATTTTGGAGACGCAGCCTCCTCGTCTCCCAACTCTGAAAGTGACTAGGCCGCATATAGGGTTAATGTGAAGATATCAGCAATAGCACTGATATAGCTGCTTCACAGGTAACGCAGAAGTAGTTTGAACTTCTCTGATGGAGGCCTGGCACCAGATTTTATCACGATCAAAGATACGATTGGTGCCAGCCTCTCATGGTAATTGCCATTTGGACCATAGAGAGGAGGTATTCAGCACCAGGTTCGGCAGCGGCAGCAGCCCTCAAGCTGAAACTCCACCTGGGTGAAATGCAATAGATGAGCACAGCATCTTGGGGGACCCTCCACCCCCAATCCCTGAGGCTGGCATTTGGCTTGGCCAAGTAGCCTGCAAGATGTGGTATTTTCCCTAAACCAGGGGTAGGCAACCTTGGCTCTTTGATGACTCGTGGACTTCAACTCTCAGAATTCCTCAGCCAGGAATTCTGGGTATTGGAAGTGCACGAATCATAAAAGAGCCAAGGTTCCCTACCTCTGGTCTATACCATAGAGCAGGGGTCCTCAACCTTGGCAACTTTAAGACGTGTGGACTTCAACTCCCAGAATTCCTGAGCCAGCATAGCTCATAGGAGTTGAAGTCCACGAGTCATAAAAGAGCCAAGGTTAATGGAATTAGTTAAAGATTGTATGATAAAGTGGGCACAAAATATTCAGGAACCAATTGCGCTGGATACTTGGGAGATAATTTGGGTCAGAAATGTTAAATTTACTCAGGCTCAGAATTTAAGAGAAAATTTTTATAAAATGTTTTATAGATGGCATTTGGATCCCAAGAAGTTGTCTAATATGTATCCTAACTTGCAGTCTAAATGTTGGAGATGTAGTTTAGAAGCCACCTATTTTCATATGTGGTGGAGCTGTAGAAATATAAAAGCTTTTTGGATTAAAATTTGGTGGAACATTCAAAAGATTTTTAAGAGGAAGATAAAGTTTTCTCCGCAATTGTTTTTATTGGGTATTGTTGTAGATTGTGATGTTAAAGAAACTAATTTGATGTTGAATATGATAACAACAGCACGGTTACTGGTGGGATAATATTGGAAGAAGGATAGTTTGGCTACTATAGAAGAATGGGTGTTTAAAGTTTCGAATCTTGCAGAAATGTCTAAGATTTCTGCTTATTTGAAAGATCATTCACAGGAAAGATATATTTCAGTTTGGAGGAGATGGATAGATTATATTCAGAATAAATATGGGACTAAAAAGTTCCATTTAGCTTATGAGTAGATTTTAGAGGGATATTGTTATCTTAGTGTTAGTACTTTGTATGTATCTATGTTAAAGGGGAGTTAAAGCAAATTATGAATTTGGTTAATTGTATATTATGGATAATTCTTATTTAGAATATGATTATTATAACTATAATCCTGTATTTAGCTCTGGGAAGTGGGGGGGGGGGGAAGTGGGGTGGTTTGGGGTGGGGGGGATTTGGGGATATATTGTAAAATCTTGTTTCTGTAAAACTCTTTAATAAAAAAAATAAAAGAGCCAAGGTTGCCTAGACCTGCCCTAAACAATTAAAGAGCATCTCCTGTGATATAGATGAGGCTGTGAGATTTGGAACACCAAATCTTGCATCCCGGCAGTTTGGCTCCCTCTTTGCATGGGGGGGGAGGGACAACCCCCCCCCCCGAAAACCACTATATTCCGCTGCTGGGGTCTCCCTCCAGGGCTTTTTAACTTCTGTTGCCAGGGTGGAGGGGGCAGAAAGGCAGTTTTAATCAGGAATGGGGAGGGGCCCACTCGTTTCCTTTCTGAAGATGTTTCATTTGACCTTCCTACTGACCCTCTCTCTCTTTTTTTTTTTTAAAGTGAAATTTATAATCTAAAGTACAAATAGAAGCAAAGATGGTGAGGGAATAGAGGAAAGAAAGAAAGAAAGGGGAAAGGGCTGCAAGGGAAGGGGAAAAAGGTGACCTTTCCCCCCCAACTTTTTTCAGTGCGGTAGAATATTAAATACAGTTACTTCAACTTTTTTGTTTTACATATTTAAGTTTAAGTTTTAAGTTTTATTTAATTTGTATACCGCCCTTCTCCTTGGTAGGGACTCAGGGCGGTTCACAGGGCATATATAAAAAAGACAATACAAAAATTAAAAAAGATTAAACCAATGCCCAGTTAAAACAGTAATACAATTCTAAAACGACAATTTAAAACCCATAATCCCCCGTCAGGCCAGACCAGCTAATTCAAATAGGTGGGTCTTCAGGCCACGACGGAAAGTTCGGAGATCTGATGCCGTCCGGAGCTCCACCGGCAGTTGGTTCCATAATGCCGGAGCGCCCACAGAGAAGGCTCTCCCCCTGGGGGCCACCAGTCGGCATTCCCTGACTGGAGGCACCCTGAGGAGGCCCTCTCTGTGGGAACGCACAGGGCGGAGGGGAGTTGATGCCGGCAGCAGGTGGTCCCCGAGGTAACCCGGACCCATGCCATGTAAGGACTTAAAGATCATAACCAAAACCTTGAACCTCACCCGGAAGACAACTGGTAACCAATGCAGCTCGCGGAGCAAAGGTGTAACATGGGAGTACCGGGAAACTCCCAAGACAACTCTCGCGGCCGCATTCTGTACCAGTTGGAGCCTCCGAGTGGTCTTCAAGGGAAGCCCCATGTAGAGAGCATTACAGTAGTCAAGGCGAGAGGTCACGAGCGCATGAGTGACCGTACACAGGGCATCCCGGTCCAGATAGGGCCGCAACTGGCGCACCAGGCGGACCTGGGCGAAAGCCCCCCTAGTCACGGCTACTATATGATCTTCCAGGGTAAGCCGTGAATCTAGGAGGACTCCCAAGTTGCGAGCCCTATCCACGGGGGGTAAGAGCTCACCCCCCATAGATAGAGATGGAACATTTTGAATGTCCCGGGATGCCGGAATGTACAGCCACTCAGTCTTGTCAGGGTTGAGTTGAAGTCTGTTCCTCCCCATCCAGACCCGAACCGCCTCCAGGCAACGGGACATCACAGCGAGGGCATCACTAGTAAGTGCTAGCCATTTCCATAACAACAGAATTTAGTAATCGAAACCTCAAGTCAAAGTTTCAATATTCCCCCCCCCCCTGTTTTGAGCATTAAGGCCAGAAGCAATTTCCAATATATATATATATATATATATATATATATATATATATATATATATATATATATATATATATATATATATATATATATATATATATATATATATATATATATATATATATATATATATATATATATATATATATATATATATATATATATATATATATATATATATATATATATATATATATATATATATATATATATATATATATTCCTTTCATTAAAACTATTATTTTGCCGTCTCTTGTTCATCACTTTTTCCACCCATTGTGGGAATTGACGTACCTTTCTGTTATTTTGCACCCCCAGGATTCTCGCCAGACAGATAGAATAGCAAGGTTCCCCGCTCCCTTTTTTTCCCCCCCTAAGTTCTTTCTCCAATCATCTTCCAGTGGTTCTCATTGGCGACTCCGGAGTTGGGAAAAGCAACCTCCTATCTCGCTTCACCCGCAATGAATTCAACCTGGAGAGCAAAAGCACCATCGGTGTAGAGTTTGCCACCAGGAGCATTCAAGTCGACGGCAAGACCATCAAAGCTCAGATCTGGGACACGGCTGGGCAAGAGCGATACCGAGCCATCACATCTGCGTAAGTGGTCCCTTCCCTTCTCTTCCTGCCCAGACCGAGCATTCAAATGTGTCTGTCTTATTTATTATGTCCCCGCCCTGTTTTCTATCCAGCTTCCTGGAATAGGAAAATGGTACAATCCTACATGGCGGAGGGAGAGAATGATGTGCTGGGAACAGTCCCATTAGCTATAATTAAAAAGGTAAAGGTTCCCCTGCACACGTGTGCTAGTCGTTTCCGACTCTAGCGGCCGGTGCTCATCTCTGTTTCAAAGCCGAAGAGCCAGCGCTTGTCCGAGGACGTCTCTGTGGTCGGTATGACTAGACGCCAAAGGCGCACGGAACGCTGTTACCTTCCCACCGTAGTGGTCCCTATTTTTCCACTTGCATTTTTACGTGCTTTCGAACTGCTAGGTTGGCAGAAGCTGGGACGAGTAACAGGCGCTCACTCTGCTACGCGGCACTCGGGATTCGACCCGCCAAACTGCCGACCTTCTGATCGACAAGCTCAGCGTCCTAACCCACTGAGCCACCACGTCCCTAGCTATAATTAAGGTGGTTTAAATCAGGGCTCCCCAACCCTTTGTCCATGACCCGGTGCCCGGGCTGCAGCCCGTTTGAAACTGGGCCTCAGTAGTGGTGGGGTGAGTGTACGCGCGCGTGAAGTTACATTTGTGAAAGCTGCACACACATGCGAAACCGGATCCACTCTCCCTCCACTGCTACCGCCAAGCTGGAAAAGTTGGGGAACGCTGGTTTAAATGCCAGGTAAATTTAAATGTCAATGAAATGAAATTTCATTCTTCCTCCTGGTTCTCTTTGCTTTCTTTTGTCTCTGAAAAACTTTTTCACCCTTAACTTGAAAACTAACTTACACAAGATAGGTTTCCCTTTCCTTGTTGTGAAACGCTCTGCTCCTGGACCCTTGTTAAATGCTCTTGTTAAGATTCTCTTATTTGTAAATAAATTAGTAATGATGTGATACAATTAATGTCTTTTGAAGTCCGGACTCCTTGTTATTAGGTTTGTTAACCAAAGCACCTAATGAGAGAATTAGCTCGAGGCTCTCAGATATTAAATTCTGTATTAGTTAGTGAGTTCTAATTTGCTGAGGATCGGTTGCATCACACCTATTAAGTTTGTACATTACACTAAGATGCAGCGTGGTTTGATTGGTATAAGTCCAGTGTAGTGTAATTTAGCAGATCATGGTTAAAATAGATGATGGCTGTATGCTCTTCAGCTTCTCATGGATTTGAAAAGGCCCTTGGATTTTTTTCTCACGTATGAACACCCTCTTGAGTGGGTCCAAGGATTGCTTCAGAGGAAGAGACACAGGAGATTTTGTTGTTGTTGTTGTTCAATATATGTCCCACCTTTGTTCCATACAACTACGCCAGGGGTCTTCAAACGTGGCCCTTTTATGACTTGTGGACTTCAACTCCCAGTATTCCTCAGCCAGGCACACTGGCTGAGGAATTCTGGGAGTTGAAGTCCACAAGTCATGAAAGGGCTAAGTTTGAAGACCCCTGCCATACAACAACTACCCTGTGATGTGGGTTGGTTTGAGAGAGAGGGAAGATCTAGCCCAAAGTTCACCTGGCCAGCTTTCCGGTCTAAGGGAGTACTAGAACTCCCCGTCTCCTAGTTTGTAGTTCCTCACCATGATCACTGCACGAGGCTGGCTCTCTTAAGTGTTGCATCTATAAGACTTTAGATATACATTTTCCCCAACCGTCTTAATTTCTTTTTTTAAAAAAGGCTATACTCTGAGACCACTTACCTGACTTACAACCCCGTCTTTAGTGTAATGTCTGAATCCAGTCATAGGCAAATCAGAATCAAATGTTTGTCCAAGAATGAGCTTTTGGTGCATTAGCTGTTGAGACTGATTGAATTTGTAGTCTCTGGATTTCTGCTGTGGAAGGTGCATAGGCTGAGACGTTTTTTCCGTCCCCTCACTTTAATATACAGGTACTCCTTGACTTAGAACCATTTGTTTAATGACGGTTTGAAGTTACAATGGCACTGAAACAAGTGACTGAAGATGTATCTTTGCACTTATGACCAGTTCAGCATCTCCAGGACCATGTCATGAAAGTTTGGGTGCTTGGCAAGATCCTGTACTGGCAACGCTTGCAGACTTGCAGGGTCACACGATCACCATTTGCAACCTTCCCAGCTGGCTTCCCACAAGCAGTCAGTGAGGAAAGCCAGATTCGCTTAACGACCATGTGATTCACTTAACAACTGCAGTGGTTTGCTTAACCTTGGCAAAAAAGGTCATCAGGTAGTCCTTGACTTACAACAGTTCATTTAATGACCATTCAAAGTTACAATGGCACTGAAAAAAAACGACTTATGACTGTTTTTCACACTCATGACCGTTGCAGCATCCCCCTGGTCACATGATTAAAATTCAGACGCTTGGCAACTGGTTCGTATTTACGACGGTCGCCATGTCCCGGAATCATGTGATCCCCTTTTGCAACCTTCTTCTGATCAGCAGAAGTCAGATTCACTTAACAACCGTGTTACTGACTTAAGAATGGTAGTGATTCATTTAACTATGGCACGAAATGTCGTAAAATGGGGGAAAACTCACTTAACAACTGCCTCACTTAGCAACAAAAAATTGGCGCTCAATTGCGGCTGAAAGCCGAGGACTACCAATATAGCATTTGTTTCCATCCTTGTAAGCTACCCAGATTTGTCAACGAGCGGGTGGACCGGGAAATGTGAGTGGCAAATAAACCTTGTTGTGTGTGCTTTGTGCCTCCAGTTATTACCGTGGCGCTGTGGGGGCCTTACTGGTATACGACATCGCCAAGCATCTCACCTACGAAAACGTGGAGCGGTGGCTGAAGGAGCTGAGGGACCACGCGGACAGCAATATTGTCATAATGTTGGTGGGCAATAAAAGTGACCTGCGTCACCTGCGAGCGGTTCCAACAGACGAGGCCCGAGCCTTTGCAGGTCAGTGTTTTGGCACACACACACACACACACACACACACACACATGTCAGTGAGTCCCTGGGATGTTCTCGCTGGGAGAGGGACATTTACGTATTGCAGATTGCTTTAATTGTTACTGATGCTGCTTGTCTGGCTTCAAAGCTGGAGATAACATAGATGACAGACACAAAAAAAACAACAACTCCATTCAAGCCCAGCATCGGGCAGGGATGGGACATTGTGTGGTAATTTTATTAAGCATTACAATTAAAAAAAGATACAAAAGAAAAAGAATTAGAAAAATTAAGGAAATTGCTGGAAAGAAAAAAAAACCAGGAAGGAAAATAGAAAAGCAGAAGAAAATGTTATAGCAAAGGAAAGAAATATAGAAAGAAATGACTTCCCCTTCATCATAAAAAGTATAAATAATCTCAGTGGCTTATCACCTCCTTTTAAGATCCAACAAATGATCTTTTTCTCATCTCTCATATATAAACAAATCCTTAAAGTCTGGGTCAGCAAAAGTCCATTAATGGGACTTTTGTTTTAACCTTGATCAAATTAACTTTATAGGTCTTCTTTTTAACAATCTTGCTCTTTAATCCCTTTCTTGCTCTTTAATCCCTTTCAATAATATTCTAGAATTCCTTTCATTTTTTTCTTTGTCCTCATAAATTCTTCCGAGTTTTAACAGCTTGTTTTGTAAATCCAGTAGGAGAATTATCCAGGTTTTTTTATTAGTGTATCTCTTCTAATTATTAAGACATTAGCTGGTCCAGGTAACATCTTTTAAAGACAGTCTTATCTATAAAGGCAGACCCTCTTAAAATTAGCTTCTGGGTCCACGATTTACAAATATTATCTAATGTTGAAGTATTTTGCTCCATTTTCTATGATGAAGTCAGTTTAAATGTTCTTTTCCTTTAACCGTAATCTTTAGATCCTTCTGGTTCTCTCCCATCATGTTCTGTTTTCCTTTAAAGAATTCAAAACAACGGCATTTTCCCATGGGAAGGAGCCTTATAATTAATTTTTTTAATTATATTGTTTTAAAGAGCCCAAAACTCTGTACACAGCTTGTAAGGGATTTCCAGTCAACAATGAATGCAAATATTGCCTTTTCTCTAGAGAGGAAAAAAACACACACATCAATTTGGCCTCAGGAAGTTCCGTCATGTTCACCAACCATTCCTCCTCCATTGCCGATAATGCCGAATCTTTCCATCTTCAATTTCCCTGCAGTTATCGTCCCGTGACTCCCCCCCCCCAGCTGTTTGTCAGTCCCCTGGGAAAAGCCACTGATTTCAATTGTGTATTAATCTTTAAAATCCTCTGCATTAGTGTACGTATTTGAATTTTTGTGTTTTTTAAAAAATTCATCCACCAAACATGAGAAAACCTTGCTGTTCACATTTCCAAGGTCATTTTGAAGGACTATATAAGTCTTATTGCTATTGCTAATAATTACAAGTTCTTCACAAGGATTCTAATTGATAAACTGAAAATACTATTTCAAAAAATTTATTCATGAGGATCAATACAGATTTGTACCTGAAAGACAGCTAAAAGTCACCATTTGAAATGTGTTGGCCTTTTTTTGGAATATTTGGAGCAACATCATAATGAATAAACAAGCTACATTGATTTTCTTAGATGCAGAGAAGGCCTTTGACCATTTGAACGGGTCTAATAAAAACTTCACACATGTTCCCAACCATTCTTAAATCAATGCCTTTTATCTAAATTTTTATTCAAAGAAATACTTTTAATTTCTCTTTACAGTCCTCCACTATTATTTCTTTCTGTGACATTTCATTTAGTCACTATGTGAGAGAACTAGTTTTCCTTTTATAAACCAGCCTCACAGGATTATGATCTGAAAAAGGGTTTTTGTAATATCTCTACATTAGAAACCTCAGAAGCCAAGTTCTTTGAAATCCAATCATATCTATTCTTAAAAAAAGATCTAAGTCTTTCTTAAAAATGTGTGTACTTGCACGCAATTCAAGCTATTTTTCTGTCTCCATATATCAAATAGCCCTAAATTGAATGGTAATTTATCTTGAGTGATTTTTAACGTTATTTTTCTCTCCAAAGCTCTGTCTAGTTTAATTTAATTTAATTTAATAATATTTGTATACCGCCCTTCTCCCTGAGAGTTGTGGGGAGATCATCCCTAACCCCCCTCCAAACACCAATTTTCTCAAGAAAAACCTACTAATCTCCCCATAAATCATTTATAGAAAAGTACTTTATCCTCGGAGGGACGCGGTGGCTCAGTGGGTTAGGATGCTGAGCTTGTCGATCAGAAGGTCGGCAGTTTGGCGGGTCAAATCCCGAGTGCCGCGTAACAGAGTGAGCGCCTGTTACTCATCCCAGCTTCTGCCAACCTAGCAGTTCGAAAGCACGTAAAAATGCAAGTAGAAAAATAGGGACCACTACGGTGGGAAGGTAACAGCGTTCCGTGCGCCTTTGGCGTCTAGTCGTGCCGGCCACGTGACCACAGAGACGTCCTCGGATAAGCGCTGGCTGTTTGGCTTTGAAACGGAGATGAGCACCGGCCCCTAGAGTCGGAAACGACTAGCACGCATGTGTGGGGGAACCTTTACCTTTACCTTATCCTCATTGGGGGCATAAATTCCCAGTACCAAAACTTTTAGAGCCATGCAAATTAATGTCCATCACCAACGAATCTACTGCACCCGTCAGTCAGTACAAGTTCCGGTTTTAGTTGGAAATTAATATACAATTAATTTCAGTTAATATTAATTAGTATGCAATTTTCTTCATTCTTCCTGCTGAAATAAATTCTTTCCCTATGTTTTTATAAATTGTGTCCATTTTTTAGGAAGAAAAGAAATCTAGGCAAATTATATCTTTTTTAAAAGAAATATGATTATTTTTCTCCTTCTTTTTATAACAAATTGTATTGGTTTTCTAGTTTTACATTTAAGTATTTGGAAAGCAGCGTGGTGATTGGGTAGTCAGTAGTTCAACAACAAAATCTTTAGTACATATTTCAGGTTACATCATCAAAAGTTCCTTCTCCATTTCCCTTAACATTTGCCATATCATATTTAAGCTAGTAAATCTCTAATTATAACAGGCTCAGTTAAAACATTTATCAATATATTTTTTGCTTATCCATGTCCATATCCTGTTTTTAAGTTTTAGCTAATTTTCAATTTTTAATTACAGTATTCCAATTTAACCTTTAATATCCATAATATTTAAGTTTCGGGTAACCCAAATTTCCTTTATTTCACTACATAAACCTTATCGTATCTAAAATATTTTATTTTTCTCTTTTGCGGAGTGTTTGCTCCATTTATTATTCCACCTTAAACATTAGTACTCCACAAGCAAGCCGAAACTTTAGAAAAATCAGTCGCCATAGTGGTTGGTTATATCATCCCTTTTCAACTTTCCTGTGAAGCCTCTTATAAACTCAGGTGTCAGGACCCACCCCAAACCACGTCTTAGGAAGACAAAATTCTTGGAGTCAAGTCTATTCCAAAAAGAATCTTTACTATGACATGCTTGGTTGTAGGCAATGAGACAGGACTTAATATTATTCCACGAACTAACCCTTATATAGAGTTCCCGGTTTAACCCCCCCTTAGCCCCATTTGGTCAGTCCCCCATCCTTTCTCTCGTATCATCCCTCTCGTGGGAAAAAGGAACTTAGGACTGTTCATGTTTATTGCTCTCTTCCGTGACAGAAGCCAGATGCTAGCCCCCCCTTTTGTTTCCCCAGTTCAAAAGGCTTCTCCTTTCCTTTGAAATGCCTAATACCGGTTCAATACACATCCATTCTCTTCTCTTCGGGAGATGGCAGAATCCATGGAATAATGTTTTAAACATACATTTATGAATATGATATAAATGGATTCTGACATCAGGGCTGAAACTTAATTCGCTTTGCGTTGGCTGACATTAAGATCTGACTGAGGTCTTTCACTCACTTCGTGGTTCAGCCCGACGACAAAAAAAACAAAACAAAATCTTTTTGTATGCTTGTTTTGTTTTTTTGCACGTTATTCTTAGACGCACTCAAGGCGTCTCAGTGCTCTTATTTCTAAATCTCTGCTTAGTTACCGATTTTCCATCCCTGCTTCTCTCTGAATCCTGTTTAGCTGGGGGGAAAAACCCATTTCCTTCTACCGTTTCCTTGTTTATTCGTTGTAGAAGTCGTTTGTTGTCTTTTTCTTTACCAGGCTGGGAAGAGGTCAGTGCTCCGTTGTGAAGGTGAACCTCGCAGTCATGCTTGTGTTTACTTTGTGTCATTCATGACCGAAAACGGTTTTACAGGGCTCAAAAATAGAACTGCTTGTGCAGCTTAGTCCTCCGCTTATCACCATAATGGAGCCTGGAGTATCCGTACATCACGATGGTCGTAAGTCGAGGCACCCACAGGACCAAATCTGATTTTAATTTAATTTAATTTAATTTAATTTAATTTAATTTAATTTAATTTAATTTAATTTAATTTAATTTAATTTAATTTAATTTGTATACCGCCCTTCTCCCGAAGGACTCAGGGTGGTGAACAGGGCAATACATAATAAAAAACAGGATACAAAAATTAAAAAGTGATTAAACAACTATGCCCGTAGTAATTAGTAAAACTTAAGTCACGATGGTCATAAATTGAGGCACCCATGTGATCCGATCTGATTCTGTGACCTTTTGTGCAGCAGCTGTTAAGTGAAACATGGCAGTCGTTAAGCAAACACCATGATACTTAAGTGAGTCCATGCTGGGTGGTTTTTTTGTTTTTGTTTTGCCAGAAATGCAGGAAACTGGTAAAAAAACATCCATCACAGTCTTATGACCGGGCAGTGTACAAGTGAGCTGATGGCCAAGGGCCCCAAATGCAATCATGTGACTCCGTGGAGGGGTCCAGCTGTCATAACTCTGGAACTGAAATATAAGTAGCTTTGCGGGGAGAAGTTGTAACTTCAAATTGTCATTAAATGACCGGTCATATAGATGAGGATTCCCTGTCGAAGTAATCAGTGGTCTTGCTCTGTATTTAGCAGCTTTGTGCCTTGATTCATCTCCTTCTTCCCAGCTTACTTTGGTTAAAAACAGAACACAGTTGGACCTTGGTGGACCTTCTAGTCCAAGACTAGGCAACCCTGACTCTTTTATGACTCATGAACTTCAACTCCCAGAATTCCTGAGCCAGCATAGCTGGCTCAGGAATTCTGGGAGTTGAAGTCCATGAGTCATAAAAGAGCCAAGGTTGCCTATCTCTGTGACTAGTCCAACTCTATACCATTGCAGAGAAACGGTTGTCCAGTTTTTTCTTAAAAGCTTCCAGTGTTGGAGCACCCATAACTTCTGGAGGCAAGCCGTTCCACAGGTTAATTGTTCTCGGTGTCAGGAAATTTCTGCTTAGTTCTAGATTGCTTCCCTCCTTGATTAGTTTCCATCCATTGTTTCCGCTCTTCACTTCTGGTGCTTTGGAAAATAGGCTGACCCCTCCTCTTTGCGGCAGCTTCTCCAATATTTCAGCCCATCCTTCACTCCCCCTCCTCTTATCTTCTCCTAACTTTCCTGATAGTCTGTCCGGGTATCTGCTGGAGAAATTGCTGGTGCCTGCAACTGCTGTTCTTTGCATATTTGTCAACTAGAATTACATTTTTAGTGACCTATCAATCCCATCAATGGGAGTGCACATCAGCTAAACAGTAGCTAGGCTTTTTAAAAAATTAAACAAGGATCTGCACTTTCCCCCTCCTTCCCCCACACCGAAGGGCAAGAGCAATTAAACTATGGAGCTACGTGTTGTGACCTCATGCAAATAAATCTGAGTTTCAGACTCGGGTTTATTTCACTCTGGAATGTGACATTGGATCCTTTGCACTAATCATGATTAAAAAAGGCTTGATTTATGCCCCTTGCAGTCAAGAGAAGATTTTTGATGGCAGGGAGGAGAGAAGGAGGAAAACGCTGGCAATTGGATTTTATGTTAAAGAAAAGGCATTCTCCCCCCCCCCCCCCCCCCCCCCGCCAATTCCCCATTCAGCCTCTTGCACCAAAATGCTGTTTTCTGGGGATTGCAAAAATTCTTTCCGTTCTGTGCACAGGATGCTTTGCTAATCACTCAGGAAGAGAAAAAACAAGAAGTTGTAAAGGGAAAAAGGTTACCTTTAAGCCAGCTTGATGTTAACTCCTCCCCCTCCCTCCCCCCGTAATTTTAAAAAAACATTCTTGCCCTTCTGATGAAAGAAGCTTTTTTTTTTTTAAAGTGTGAGCTATAAGGGCTTTACAAGGGACGCGGTGGCTCAGTGGGTTAGGACGCTGAGCTTGTCGATCAGAAGGTAAGCAGTTTGGCGGGTCGAATCCCGAGTGCCGCGTAACAGAGTGAGCGCCTGTTACTCGTCCCAGCTTCTGCCAACCTAGCAGTTCGAAAGCATGTAAAAATGCAAGTAGAAAAATAGGGACCACTCCGGTGGGAAGGTAACAGCGTTCCGTGCATCTTTGGCGTCTAGTCATGCCAGCCACATGACCACGGAGATGTCCTCGGACAAGCGCTGGCTCTTCGGCTTTGAAACGGAGATGAGCACCGGCCCCTAGAGTCGGAAACGACTAGCACGCATGTGCGGGGGAACCTTTACCTTTACCTTTATAAGGGCTTTACAGGAAATCATTGACTTACAGCTGTTTCGTTAGTGACCTTTTGACGTTGTAACAGCACTGAAAAAGGTGACATGTGACTGCTTTCCACTCTTATGACCGTTGCTGCCTCCCCACAGTTGTGTGATCAAAATTCAGAGGCTTAGCAACTGGCATGTATGTATGACGGTTGCGGTGTCACGTGATCCCCTTTTGCCGCCTCCTGACAAGCAAGGTCAATGGGGAAGTCGAATTCACCTAACAACCCTGTTACTAACTTAACAGCTGCAGCGATTTGCTTCGCAACTGTGGCAAGAGAGGCCGCAAAATGGCCCAAGACTCCCTTAACGACTGTCTTGCTTAGCAACAGAAACGTTGGGCTCAGCTATCGTCGGTCGAGGACTGCCTGTTTTGTTTTCAACAACACCTCATTCTAAGCCAATCGGCCGGCCAGAAGCAAAGGGTTTTCGCTTTTGCCTTCTCCCCTCCTCAATTTCCTCCACAACTCCCTCGAAAAAAGAAACGTTCACAAGACCAGTATGGTTTCTAGAAGTTTACAGGTACTGCAACTTAGTTGAATAAAAAGAAGGAAGTTTAAAAAAAAAACTTTACCTATTTTTCCATCTAGTTCAGGGGTGTCAAACTACCGGTGCATCGTAGCGAAACCGCGCCCACCCCATTGCCGGCAATGGCGAAAAAGTCAGGCTACGTCGCGACACGTTTTGACACCCCTGATCTAGTTCCTTTTTTTCCCCTTTTTTCTTTTTGTTTCGGATTTCTTTTCTCTCTTTAGCAGTTATAAATAATAAATAGCAATTTATTTATTTATTTATTTAGTAATATTTATATACCGCCCTTCTCCCGAAGGACTCAGGGCGGTGAACAGGGCAAGAATAAAAATACGAAATTACAAAAATTTAAAAAGGATTAAATATATGCCCACTAAAACAGTCAATACAATATTAAAAACCCCAATAAAACAACAATAAAAACCCCACCAAACCCCCATCAGGCCAGGCCGGCTTGTACGAATAAGAATGTTTTTAGATCGCGGCGAAAGGAGCGAAGATCGGGCGCCATCCGGAGCTCTACCGGTAGCTGATTCCACAGCTCCGGGGCGCCCACAGAGAAGGATCTCCCCCTGGGGGCCACCAATCGGCATTCTCTGACCGGTGGCACCCTGAGGAGGCCCTCTCTGTGGGAACGCACAGGGCGGAGGGAAGTTGATGCCGGCAGCAGGTGTTCCCTAAGGTACTCCGGAATGCAGTGGGGACCTTGATATTAGCCATTAAGCTCTATGACTGAAACCTTTTTTTTTATAATCTAAAATAATTGAATGTATTTTGCAATTGCCTCTCAATACGACACCTAGTTTTAATTGTACAGTTCAAACAATTTTGCGCTTAATGACTTTGAGTAACTTTTAGCATCGATGTAAACTTGTTTCTCCTTCTCCTTACAAGTTTGCCTTGTCCGAACCCACCGTAGCGCGACAGTTTCTAGCTTATATTGCGTAAAGGCACCACACCCCACTCTGAAGAAAAGGGAGAGAAAAACACAAGAGGTGAAGTCAGCTGGTTCCTTGTTCAACAAAGGGAAACGGTTGTTATATCTTCCTATGCAAACAAAGCACTGTAAAAATATTCTGGCACTGACAGGTTGGTTAGGAAGGGTGTGGAGAAGGATAAAACACACAAAGGCCGTGGAATAGAAACATAAAATCATAGGGTTGGAAGGGATCTTGAAGATCATCTAGGCGGGTAACGCCCGGCCCAAGGAGGAGACCTTTTGCCACAATTTTGCCATTATGAATTTTCTTGCCACAATTGTGAAGTGAATCTCTGCAGTTATTAAGTTAGTAACACAGGTATTAAGTGAATCTGCCTTCCCCGTTGACTTTGCTGGACAGAAGGTCGCAGAAGGGGATCACATGACCCCGGGACACTTGTGATCGTCAAAAATACAAACCGGTTGCCAAGTGTATGACGTGACGATCGGGATAGAACAGTGGCGGCGAACCAGTGGCACGCATGCCAGAGGTGTCACGCAGAACCCTCTCTGTGGGCACGTGCGCTGCCTCCCCAGCCCTGCCTCACCCGTGGCCCCCCCTCACCAGTAGTCCCCCCAGAGGAGAGTTGCCCCCGGGCTCAGCCCGCGCAGAGCAGCGCAGCCAAGGACTTGGCAGCCGGGTGGCGGGGACAAGATTCCGCCCTCACGCCCCGTCGTGCGTGGGGCACGAGTGGAGGGCGTGGCCGCCATGGTGCTGCAGGGCTGCCTGGGGGATCTGCAGTGGGCGAGCGGGGCGGGGCGTGGGAGGGCGGAGCGGGGGCAGAGGGGGTGGGGTGTTTTTTTTGGGCACTCGGTGTCAAAGGTTCGCCATCACTGGGATCGAACAATGGTCATAAGTGTGAAAAGCAGTCATAAATCACTTTTTCAGTGCTGTTGTAATTTTGAACAGTCACTGAATGAACTGTTGTAAGTCGAGGACTATCTGTGTTAAACATGCTGCCCATCTCATTCTTCCGAGGGACTCTTGAGTCGGGTTACAGTAGTATAAACGCATAAGTATAAAAAACATTGAAAGCATTAAAATGGAGATTCACAACAAAAGGTGAAAATCAATCGTACGGGGGTGGACATTTGTTTCGCACTCAATCAGCCACCTCCAGCCACCTCCATTGGGTCTTCAAGGCCCTTCGGAAGGCAGACCTCAGCTCCAGTGACAGGATCTCCAGAGAGACATAATAGCTGGCGATGCAGAAGCCGAGGTCAGTGTTTTGGCTCTCCAGCTCTGATGGACAACCTAGAAAGCTCGGTGTCCATTTTGTCCTCCGCTTGCCGCTTGCCAAAGTCGTGAAGCTCCCAGGCTGTCAGGACCCACCTCAATCCACATCTTAGGAAATAAGAACTCTTGGATGCAAGCTTCGTCCAAAAGGAAAATGTTTACTAGGATGGAATCGATTGTGGCAATACAAGACGGAATCTAACAAAGTTACATTTCAATCCCATATAAAGCATTCCCATTTCAGCCCCCCCTCCCCTCATCCATTTGGTCAGGCTCCCATCATTTACTTATGTGTCAGGCCCTTCCGTGGGAAAGGGAAACTCTCCTTGTTTTTATTGTTATTGCTTCTTCCTTTTCAGTTGTAAATGGAGATGCGATCCAGATCTGTGTCTCCCACTCCCTCCCCCAGTTCAACCATTTCCCTGTTGTTTGAAGATCGCCTTAAGTAACTATCCTCTCCCCCCCCTTGGAGAGATGGCAGAATCCCCAGAATAAGCACATTGTTCTACCTATACATTTATGAAATGTGATATAAATGGATTCTGACACAGGCCACCAACCCCTGACCAGCCTGTCCTCTTTCCCGCAGAAAAGAACGGCCTGTCGTTTATCGAAACCTCTGCTTTGGACTCGACAAACGTGGAAGCTGCTTTCCAGACCATTCTGACTGGTGAGTGGGGCCCTTAGAGGCCATGTAGAATTCACCTTCTCCCTAAGATTCTTAAAAAGCGCGTGGCTGACTTTGGCCTCCAGTGGTGGATAGCGCTTGGGCTGAAGGACCAGCAGGGCTGAAGGAATTTCGATTTCCTGAATTTAGGAATGCTTTGGGGGAGATTCTGCTCTCCTCTTGCAACTCTCCCATCACTTGTTGCTGCTGTTCTCAGCCTCAAGTCAGCCTCAGGCATACAGTAGCTCCCTCTGAAAGAAGGCACGAAATGTGACAAGACCAAAATATCCAGCTAATGGGTAAATAGGTCATAAAAGCCTAGGTTTATTTCCCATATCAGAAGCTCCAAAGTGCTTCTGTGGCAAAAGGATTTGCCGGGGACAGCGCTGTTCCTGACCCCACCCTGTGGCAGCAACAGGTCTTGGAACGTGAACCTGCCAATCATCCGTCTAGCATTCTAACCTCGTGAGCCACCGTGCTCCTCCATTAAAAGAATAGAAGGTTATGAACCCGAAGAAAGAAAGAAAGGGTTTATTTTTAATTTTTATTTATTTTAATTCCATTTATATCCCGCCCTTCTCCGAAGACTCAGGGCGGCTTACAAGCTTAGCAGTAGCCTTCATTCTATGTATATGCCTGCTTATTAGGGCTTTCACACACACCCCAAGCGGCATTATTATAAAGTCAGCTTAATTGCCCCCAACAATCTGGGTCCTCATTTTACCTACCTCGGAAGGATGGAAGGCTGAGTCAACCTTGAGCCTTGTGGGATGCGAACCTGCACTAATTGCAGGCAGCTGGTGTTACTTAAGGAGGCATTAGCCCACTGCTCCACCAAGGCTCCTTTAACCTGGTTAGATGCCATACCCTCGTGTTACCTCTGGAAGCATTCCATCTGCCACCCGGCAAATGCTGATGCATCACAAGGCAATAATGGGGGCGCCTCTGCAAGTCAACAAATGAAAAAGAATTGGATCGGGATGGCCTGAAAAAGTTGACAAAAAAAGGGGGCACGATGCATGCATTGCACATATTCTGTTAAAATCTACGTGCCAGAAATCAGGTTGTCCTACCTGAAGGCTTCCATTTTTTAAAAAAAAATCGCCATTGCTGCTATATACCCTGGTTGTCCGTATCGGCACAGATGAGAAAAGTCCCATCGATTCTGTCAGGCACGTAGCAAAAACAAGGAAACAACAGAGAGAGACTGGCTTTGACTCCTGAAGCGTTTGTAGGGTTGATGGAAGTTTTGAGAGTTGTGCAAGTTGAATTTGTGTCCCAGGAAAAAAATGGATGTGAAGTGATGGTTAAAAGTCCTTTCAGTGCATAGCTGAAGGCTCCACTTGCTTTTACTCTTCATATTTCCAGTGCATTGGTAGGCAACCTCGGCTCTTTTACGACTCATGGACTTCAACTCCCAGAATTCCTGAGCCAGCTATGCTGGCTCAGGAATTCTGGGAGTTGAAGTCCATGAGTCGTAAAAGAGCCGAGGTTGCCTGTATTCTTTCGTTTGAAATTCTTTGGAACTGTTGGGGCATTTCATTTTTGAGCAATTAATGCCACCAGTAAATGATTGGCAGAAAAGACATTAAAGAATTAGCTGACAGCTGCATTTTCAGCAGCATGCCTCAGTCCTCCTTTTAAAAAGATATGGACCTACTCTAGGAAAAGAGGACAGACAAAAAGAAGGGAACACCCAACAAATAGAAGAGGTGTGCCCCCAATTAAAAAGGAAAATCTCAGTTTTGCAAGTGTTAAATCTTAATGAGCCTTGGTGGAGCAGTGGGCTGATGCCTCCTTAAGTAACACCAGCTGCCTGCAATTAGTGCAGGTTCGAGTCCCACCAGGCTCAAGGTTGACTCAGCCTTCCATCCTTCTGAGGTAGGTAAAATGAGGACCCAGATTGTTGGGGGCAATAAGCTGACTTTGTAAAATGCCACTTGGGGGGGGGGGCGAAAGCCCTAATAAGCAGGCATATACATAGAATGAAGGCTATTGCTAAGCACATTGATTTGTGCTTTAGTATGTAAGCCGCCCTGAGTCTTCGGAGAAGGGCGGGATATAAATGGGATTTTTAAAAAAATGACACATCCTACCCTGAGCTGAATATTTTGTTGGTAAACTTCACTTCTTCCTTTCCCCTTGGCCTTGGCATGCTCCGAGAACGGAGTCACACCTGGATGTGTCTTGTGTCTTTTATTCCTTCCCTCCAAAGCAGGGCAATGATGTATTTATTTCTATGACTGCCCAGCTTTGAAAGCTTAGTTAACCTTTGCCTTTGGAATGCCAGGCTGGTTGAAGACACTCCAGTCACCAGTCCTGAATATTCCACCTACACCCATTCCAGTTGATGGTTACTTTATTTTTTGCAAGCCCCCAGAATAACTTGAGAGTGAGTGGGTGGCCGTATAAATTCTCTAAATAAAAAAAACACAACAAATAAGGGAACAGCTGCTTTGGGAAGAAGACATGATTCTGAACAGCAGTGGAAGGCAGTAGGAAAGAAATGTTCTGTACCAGCCTGCTACCGGCCCTGCAGAAAAGGCAGGGACAACCCCTTTACAACCAGCAAGAGGCTGGAACTAAGCCTGCCAAATTTATAGCTACAAAAACAAACAAGACACGAACCAAGAAACAGGAGCTTTAAGAAACATGAACCATCCGAGCGGTTGCCTTCAGCAAACCAGCCCTCCCAGACATTCCCCTTATATAGAGTTCAGGGCGTGGCTTCTCTCTGCCTCCTTCCGAGAAGCCCCATTGCCTTCCTCTGTTTACTCCTAATTGACTGCCTCCTGCGTCGGGCGTCCTTGAACAGGGCCAGCTGTGGGTCATCTTCATCCACGCTGTCAGGCTCACACAGCTGGGTCTCCGTGGTGACCAAGTGGGAGGGGCCTGGCTGAGGGCTCTCATCAGCAAGATCTTCAACCCCCTCAGCAAGGTCTTCAACACCCCCCTCCTCCTCCTCTGAGTCGTCCGACCCAACTGCCGAACCCACAGGCTGACCCTGAATCACAAGAAACAGGGTTGGCAGGCTTCCCTCTGACCCTGGGTGCAGTCCTTTGGGGGACGGGGGGATTGTCATGCCTTGGCCGGGCAGAGAAGGGAGAGCGGGCAAGGCGGTGGTCCAGTCTTACCTTACTTGTAAGGTAAGACTGGACCACATCACTTTGGGATCCCTCCAGGTACTGGAACCTGGAGGGTCAGAAGTATTCTGGATTTCGTTTCTGCTGAACTGTGGCCCATCTGAAACGTTTCAGAGGAATACAGGTGGTCCTCGACCTAACGACCGGAATGGAGCCCAACATTTCTGTTGCCAAAGAAGACATTTGTTACGGGAATTTTGCCCCATTTTGCAGCCTCTCTTGCCCTATTTGTTAAGCGTATCGCTGCCGTTGTTCAAGTTAGGGACACGGCTGTAAAGTGAATCTGGCTTCCCCGTTGACTTTGCTTGCCTGAAGGTCACAAAAAGGGGATCACACGGACCCCGGGATGCTGCAGTTGTCATAAGTCTGAGTCAGTTGCCAAGCCTCTGAATTGGGATCACGTGATCGTGGGGATGCCGCAACAGTTGTATGTGTAAAAAAACAACAACGGTCGTAAGGCGCTTTTTTTGAGTACCATTGTAACTTTGGTTGCTAAATGAACTGTGTAAGTCGAGGACCACCTGTATCTGGAATGTGAAATGAAACCATATTTTCTGTTTCACACACACACTCACAGAGCACGGGGTTAGGGAGGCGGTCTTCTGAATTAAGGATGGGGTTTTTCCTTTCTTCTGGTGGAGAAAGCTCTGGAGAAGGCCGTGTCCTGTTGGAGCCTTATAACCCCCCCCAGCCCCATTTAAAGTAAGCAACAGAAGTGATTGATCTCAGGAATGTGTGCCAAAGTGTATAATCCAAGAAGGCCAGATATCCCGATTAACCGTAGAGGGATTATTATAGTAAGTCTCAAAGGTAGCGTTTTGTGTACGTGTCAGAGGGATAGGAAATGCCTCTGGATCTCTGCTTGATAAACAACAGCTTAGGAGATAAGAGTGTGGTGGCCTGGAATTTGGAAGTGGTGCTCGGAGTGGCTTTAAGCTCAGGTGAGAATCAAGTCATCCCAGGTCAGCCTTTAATCTCCCTAAGCGGGAAGAACTCTTTGCCGAGGCGTTGGGTCAGTGGGGACCAGTGCTCAGCAAGGAAGGGCTTAGACCAGGGGTAGGCAACCTCGGCTCTTTGATGACTCGTGGACTTCAACTCCCAGAATTCCTCAGCCAGCGTGAGGAAACGATGTCCCTTTTATGACTCGCGGACTTCAAATCCCAGAATTCTGAAGGAATGCTGAGGGAAAAGGGAGAGATTTCCATGCTTAGCCATGCTGGCTCAGGAATTCTGGAAGTTGAAGTCCACGAGTCATCAAAGAGCCAAGGTTGCCTACCCCTGGTTTAGGGAAAGTACCACATCTTGCAGGCTACTTGGCCAAGCCAAATGCCAGCCTCAGGGATTGTGGGGGGAGTGGGGGGGTTCCCCCCAAGATGCTGTGTTCGTCTATTGCATTTCACCCAGGTGGAGTTTCAGCATGAGGGCTGCTGCCACTGCCGAACCTGGTGCTGAATACCTCCTCTCTATGGAAACCTCTCCCTTTCCCCTCATCATGGCTGGCTCAGGAATTCTGGGAGTTGACGTCCACGAGTCATAAAAGAGCCAAGGTTGCCTACCCCTGGCTTCTACGTTCCAAGAAATTGACTGGGCCCAGACCAGCTTTCGCAGCCTGAGTTGTGTTGGGTTTTCTCCAGCTTCTAGAATTCCAGGCATACCAATTGCATGAGCTGATCTGAGATCTTTAGGTTGGCCTGTGACTAGCCTAAGAGTGCGCTGGATGTGGTTCCAGGTTGCACAGCCCCCACGGACTCCCCGGAGAACCTCCTTCAAAGGACCTGTAGAACTTACCATCAAGTCGTAATTGTCAAGGGGATAGAAGATTACCAAACTAATCAAGGATGGGATTTTTGTTAAAAAAATATATGTACGAAATCATTTCTGGCCTACATAGTACAGGCAGTCCTCAACTTGCAACAGTTTGCTTAGTGACTATTCGAAGTTACAGTGGCGCTGAAGAAAGTGACTTACGACCATTTTCCACACTTCTGTCTGTTGCAGCGTTCCCCGGGGTCATGTGATTTACATTCGGTGCTTGAAAACTGACTCACCTTTATGACGGTCACCGTGTCCTGGGGTCATGGGATCACCTCTCGCAACCTTCTGACAAGCAAAGTCACTTAACAAATTTCTTACTTAGCAACATAAATTTTCAGCTCAGTTATGGTCATAGGTTGAGGATTACCTGTACAAACAGGGCATGTACCAGTCCAGTTACTTATTTATTTTTTTAATATAAACGATAATGCTCGCCCACACAACACTAAACGCACCCAAGTACGTTTGAAGCAGTTCCGTCAGAGCTAGTGTCAGTGTTAATGGGAGCGGTCTTGGCCTTGGCTTGGGTCTACTCCCCAATGGAAGTTGGTTGGGCCATTCACTGTTACCTTGTTTGGCAGTTCTTGAGTGGGGTATTGTTTGCTTCTTGATTTATGGACTGATCTTAATCTTGGAGTTAATCTTGGATTTAAAATAGAATTAGCCCATCTGGTTGCCTTTTTTGTCTGGAACATCTCACTAGGTTGACATAGACAATGGTGCTGCTAAGACCTCCCAAGTTGGGAAGAGTCATTTCATGTTGGTTGCTCTGGGTTGGAAGTCAGAACCTTTGTGGGCCAAAGCTGTAAGAGTGTCCATCTTGGCTGAGGCCTTGGATGTCAGTAACAGGCAGGCTTTGCCAGCCTTTTAATGGCATCATATTTCTGCTTCTAGATGGTGGAAGATGCTCTTCTGAGCAGCTTATTTAATAGTCCATTTGAATAGATCCCCAGGCCTGAGATCGTTAACTTCCAAAATGATTAAGGAATAGGCCTATATCCTTACCCAGACTACTGAGTGTTCAGCTCACAAGGGATGGTGTCAACCCACCTAAGAGCACCAGGTTGGGGAAAGCAGACTTAAACTAATGTCCAAGGGGCAAATGGCAGAAGAAGATGGATTTCTTGATCTATTGATCGATTAATTTTTCTTTGAAGTTATCTGTGCACCTTACAGATCTGTTCACAAAGTAGCTAGCTAATGGAAATAAGATTTGCAAGAGGGATAACTACCCAACTTTCTCATTGCATTTAAAAATAAAATATCAAGAGATTCCTGACGTCATTCTCCAAATAAAAACATGCATACAGATAGTCCTCAACTTACGACTGCAATTGGGACCAGAATTTCCGTTGCAAAGCAAGGTGGTTCTTAAGGGACCTGCGCCCAGTTTTATCACCTTTTTTGCCACAGTTGTTAAGCAAATCGCTGCAGTTAAGTGAATTGTGTGGTTGTTAAAGTGAATTGTGAGGTCATTGAGCAAATTCAGGTTCTGCCATGGACTTTGCTTGTCAGAAGCCAGCTTGGAAGGTTGCAAATTACAGCCATTAGGAAGGTTGCAACTGCCATAGATGCCTGCCAGTTGCCAAGTGCCTGAATTTTAACGAGGGGACTGTGAGGATGCTGCAACGGTCGTAAGTGTGAGGGGCAGTTGTAAGTCACTCTCTTCAGTGCCATTGTAACTTTGAATGGTCACTAAAGAAATGCTTGTAAGTCAAAGGTCATCTGTACTTACGTCGCAAGAGAAGACGTGAAGGCCAGGAGGGACCAAACCAAGTAGATGCTCACAAGCTCACCCCTCCCATAAGGGGTCTACCACAACTCGCCACAGCCAGCTGGCTGCCGGCAATTTGCCGTGGAACAACTCGCCATGAGACAAGAGTTACACCGATACCGAAGAAATAGTCAAACTGAATCACGAAAGAAAGGATGCCAAAGGAGGGACAAAATAAAATACGAAATTACAAAAATTAAAATTATTTTTAAAATTATGTTAAATAATTAACTTGAGTTGTTGAATTGTCCCACGGCAAGTTGACCCACGGCAAGTTGGCCGTGGCGAGTTGTCCCCTTCTGCCTGCGGTGGGGCTTTATGCCTGGTGCATGGACTGGGGGGGGTGAATTCTGGAATGGACGAATCCGCCCCGGCCCCTCGTCTTCCACCCTGGTCACCAGCAGCTTCTCTCTTTCAGAGATCTATCGCATCGTGTCCCAGAAACAGATGTCCGACAGACGTGAAAATGACATGTCTCCAAGCAACAACGTGGTCCCGATCCACGTCCCTCCGACCACGGAAAACAAACCAAAGATGCAGTGTTGTCAGAATATATAACAAGATCAACTGCTGGAAAAGCTGTGTATATTTCCCCAGATCTGAATGGAAGCGGAGCTCGAGCTGACATTACTTTTTTCTCTCTTTCTCCACTCTCTTCCCCCCCCCTTTTTTTGCTTCAATTACACATTTTCTGTATTTTATTCTCCTCTCTCCCATTTGCTTATTTTGTCACCGTTTCTTCTCTGTCTTCAACCTCAGTTCTGTGACTCATCTCTTTTTACACGAGGCTGCAGCATTATCGGAATGCGAGTGTCCTGCAAGGCAAAGGTTGCTAACAGTCACCGCGGATCTTTCCTGCCTGGCTCACCTGAGGAGGGAGCAGAGATGGGTTCTTTTGAACTTCCACCATTCAGACATTCCTGTCAACACAACTCACACTTGATAACTCCCTCGTCCACTCTCTGGCCCCAGTGTTAGATGTCGCCTCTTGGCCTGTCACATCCTGCTGCCCTGCAGACTACAGCTCCCATCATCGCTTTCAGCCGCACCACTGGCCAGAGATAGTGGGAGATGTAGGAAAAACGGGCCAGGAGAATGCCAGGTTGAGAAAGCCCATCATTGCATTCAATGGGCAGTTGTCGGCCTGGTCTGGGCCCTTGTTTCAAATTGTAGATTGTTTGTTGGGCTGCCTTTGTTTCGGACCAGTGCTGTGATCCTGTTTGGAAGGCAAAAGTCGGGGATAACCTCCGCAAACATCTCTGGGCCTAATGGATTAGCATCGTGAGCTGAGCCTCTTGTCCCTCCCTGGCCAGCTGGCCTGTGGCCTCGCTTTTGGAATTGGCTTTGTTAAGGCCGCACACCTGTAGCCTTTCGATGGGTTTTTATTCAGTCTGAGCAGATGGATGACGTCTCCCCTTGCAAGCCAGCAGAGGGATCAATCATCTCAGTGATGCCGCAGGGCGGATTAAATTAACGCAGTCCACCCGGTTAAGGCCCAACATCTGTTGCTGGATGTTGAATGCCACGTAGTTACCATCAGAGGGAAGTGCCATCTCGCTCTTCTAGCTAGTCCCCGTGGCTTGTCGTCGCGGCATTTAGTGTGTCGCGCGATCCAGTATGGGCCCTGGGGATCATTTTGCACGGTGCGCGTGTACAGGTTATGGAGAAGGCTTGGAGATGGCTGTTAGAGCTCCTAAGAGACCCTTTTGACTTTTTTTAATGAGAATTGTCAGCAAAAGAGGCACTGGTTCCTCCCCCGCCCAAGACTGGCTAAGCTGGTTTAGTTTCTCGGGGGGGGGGCAGTTCCTGGCCTGGAAGCTCTTGAGTCTCTTTTCCCTCCTCAAGTGGTTGACCACTTTTGGCTTCCTAGAACAGAGGACATTCCTTCACCTCATTCCCCCATGCACTGTTACGGTTTGCAGCCCACGCTGCCTGCTCGTCTGCAGCACTGTTCAAAAGAGGGGTGGGGTGTGCCCATCAGCACATACAGAATTGTGTGGTCTTTGGGAAGCCCAGTTGAAGAGGAAAGAGTCCCTGGTTTACAGGGAGAAGGAAGGAAGGAAGGAAGGTTGGTTCTCGCAGATCTGTTCTGCCTGCTGTGTTGAAGGCTGCCCCCGCTCACTTTGTCTGCCAGTCTTGCAGTGCTCATGACGTGTAAGGCACACCGAGGGCATTGCTGTAGTCCGGTCATCCATTAATTCTTCCTCTCCCTCTCTGCACACTTTTTTTTTGTTTGTTCTTTCCCTTCCCACCTCTTTTTTTAATGTTTGTGTGTAAATTGCTTTGTACTGTGTGCACATTCTGTACCTTGAGTATTTTTTAAGATTGATTTAAAATTATTCATTTTTGGAATTCTAATAAAGAATCACAGGGGATTGTTCAGAGGTTATGAGTGAGCTTCTTTGGAATTAGACTCTTGATGGGCATTTGATATTTAAAGGGGAAGGACGAGTGCCCTTGAGCCGCCGGAAGATGATTGGAATTAACGTGTGAATAAATTATGTGGATCAACTTGACATGCAAATCTGACTCATTTACTCTTCCACTTTGCTTGCACTTTATTGCTTTCTCTTTGCAGAGCTTTAAACTTTGGGTGCTTTGTCATCATGGGAAAAGAAAGTTGAGCAATTGTGACCCTGAACAATTCTCCCACTTCTCCAAATAATTAAACTTTTTTTTACTGGTTGCTTCCAATGGATAAAGCTTTCTGGATGAACAGGAGAACCCCATCAGCCAGTCCCTTTATCTTATAGCATGCCAAGAGGATTAAAAACAGATTCAGGGGTGTTGGATGGTGCTCACAAACTGCCCTTTTTGGCTTCCAAATTTTTCCAGAAGCAATACCTGGCGACCACTGGCAATGCCAGAGAATAAAGCGAGGAAAAAGGCTGGTTGTGTGTACTTGGGAGTAAGTCATTCTGGCCTATATAAGGCTTGGTATTAAGATCCCAGGCAATGAAATTCAACGTAGAGAAAAAGTCACACTTGGGAAAGAAAAACCAAATGAACAGGTACTGGCTCATTAGAAGGATCTCAGAGTCCTAGTGGACAGTCACTTAAATAGGAGCCAGCAGTGTGCTGCAGCTGCCAAAAAGGCCAGTGCAATCCTAGGCTGCATTAACAGAGGGACAGTATCAAGATCATGTGAAGTGTTAATACCACTTTATAATGCTTTGGTAATACCACAGTTAGAGTGGTGCATCCAGTTTTGATCAGCATATTATAAAAAACATGTTGAGATTCTGGAAAGAGTGCAGAAAAGAACAGGCTATTAAGAGGACTGGAGGCTAAAACGTGAACGGTTGCGGGAATTGGGTATGTCCAGTCTAGTGAAAAGAAGGACTAGAGGTGACATGATAGCAGCGTTCCAATATTTAAGGGGCTTCCACAAAAAAGTGGGGGTCAACCTATTTTCAAAAGCATCTGAAGGCAGGACAAGAAGCAATGGATGGAAACTATTCGAAAACCAACCTAGAACTAAGGAGAAATTTCCTGCCTGAGAACAATTAGCCAGTAGAACAGCTTGCCTCCAGAGGTTTTGGGTGCCCCAACATGGAGGCTTTTAAGAAAAGACTGGAAAGCCATTTCTCTGGAATGGTATAGGGCAGGGGTAGGCAACCAGGACTCTTTTATGACTCATGGACTTCAACTCCCAGAATTCCTGAGTCAGCTGACTCAGGAATTCTGGGAGGTGAAGTCCATGAGTCATAAAAGAGCCGAGGTTGCCTACCCCTGGTATAGGGTCTCCTGCTTGAGCAGGGGGTTGGACTAGAAGACCTCCAAGGTCCCTTCCGACACTGTTATTACTTTTTTTTTTGCTTTAAAACAATGAGCACTTTTCACTGGTCATTGTACCCATGCCTCAAGGCTTAGAAATAACCGTAGGGGAGGGGGGGAAATGCAACAGAGAGAAATTCAGTTTATTTTTTAACAAGGTATAATTACCTTCGTTTGGTCAACAAATATTACAAATATGTCTTGCTTTTAAAAAAAGTATTGCCATTACAACGTTTGTATTCTCATTTAAAGGAACGGGTCTGCTTTTCAGTGCCTCCTGCTGGATGTAATGTAATCTACGTATTCTCCACCCTTTTAATTTGGACATAGGACATATATATTACAGCAGTCTCAAATGCAGCATAAACATTTCCTGGATCTGCAGCCGTCATCTCTCCTGCTGGAGAAAAATTCACCTGAAAACTTGTATACTTTTACGAACCGGATAAGCTTAGAGGTTACCCATATTTTGCATCCATACCTCCATCAGAACCAGGCTGGTCCTGGTCATTGTTGCATCTCTTTGTCTTCCTTGAAAAGTGCAGCAGTCCATATTCCTGACTTTATCTAGGTCGGCATGTTAATTTCCAAGTCAACTTAATTGTGAAGATGCCCAAGTGAAATAAAAAAAGCCTTCATGGAGGATTTTCCGCTTGCTAATTCTGAGGTAAGACTTTTATTTATTCTTCCCCACCCTCCATACATGTATTTAAAATATATATCCCTACAGGTCCTACAAAATAAAGTTCTACTTTTTAAATATATTTTTGGATAAGGCTCTCTTGGAAAGTAAAACAGCTATTACCAATAGGTCATTTTTCCCCCCCATGCACACATGCAGCATTCGTGTAAATAATTACTTTTTTTTTTCTGCTGTGGAAAAAAAGTCATTCTCCTAAAATCTAACTGGGGTGCAATTTTGCGCCATCCACTGACCACTGCAGAAATCCACCCTCTGCTTTGCTTTGGAATTAGGCCTTCGTTTCCCACCAATTTCCCCCCAACCCCCAAAAAGTCCTTTGCTTTCACTGAGGGAGTAAACTGCTCACTTTCCCAGCATTCCTTCTGCCATGGTGACAGCAAAAGTGAGATGAGCTTGATGGACGCAGTCAGGAACTGTTGTATAGGCGAAAGGGGAATGAATCATTTTTTAAAGTCCAGAACAAGATAATATTTGGAAACAGCTCAAGCAGACATCTCCCTACTTCTCCTCAGCGTAAGAAAGAGAAGGTGCAGCACAACCAGGCTCGTAGACTTCTGCTATTAAAGCCAACCTCAATAAAATTAGTTTTAGTCTGCCCGCAGAGTGGATTTCCTGGTCTGGTCTACGTATTGGAGGTAACACACATGTTAGTTCTGAAGATGATCTGGATTCAAATTCCGACCATTGGTCCAAAGCGAGCAATCTGTGGAAGGGGCCTTCTTGCTATTAGCTACTCACTTGATTCCCTATCTGTCTTACCAATACAGTTATCCTATCATTACTAACAAACGTAACTTGGCTGAAACATCAGGCTTGTGCCTTGGAATAAAATTGGTGAGCCGGAAAAGGCGCTACCAGACTTCTGATAGTTTTGCTACCATAAGCTAACATGGCTCTCCTGCTTCTAATACCTGTTACCAACCAAAGCAGAAATTCAAGGCTGGGCTCTGAAGAGATGACCCTTTTGGTTCTCCAGATGGACACTAGAAGAAGGGAAGACAGGTCCTCCATCTGTGCATTCACTTGATGAGAAAAGTAACCCCATTCTTCCCCTCAATAGCCTTGCTGGCCCTTTTGCTAGTGTGAGAGCAATCTCTTGTCTGGAAATGTGGTCCTCTGGAAAAACCACCAACAACAACAACCACCCCTATTTGGTCTTGTTGACAACTGGCATCTGTGCCTCTCGTTCAATTAATTGGCTTGGCATCATGTCCAACTAAGTTCCAAGCAGCTGTTTCCACAAAAATAGGCAGCAAAGTTGGACTACCTGATGCTTGTGATCTCTTCCCAGTCCACAGTTCTAGGACTCTCTGATTGTAACCTTTTCAGGAGCTGCGGAAGCAACGTTGAGCTGAATCGGAGATCTCTGGGTCACCAAGCCAGGGATTTTCAGCAATTCCGGGTGTTAAACCCTGTGGAATTGCAATCCCACACCTGGAGATAACAGTCTAGTCTATGCTGGTGGCAGCAAATATGGCTGGCAAGTATCCATTTCTGGCCTTCACAGCTGTTTTCTGGCCACTAGAGTGTATATACAACAGATTATCCATCTGGGGCAGGGGTACACAACCTTGGCTCTTTTATGACTCATGGACTTCAACTCCCAGAATTCCTGCTGGCTCAGGAATTCTGGGAGTTGACGTCCATGAGTCATAAAAGAGCCAAGGTTGCCTACCCCTGATCTGGGGTCTGCAACAGATCCACTGATCCATTTAACCCAATTTTCTATAGTCAACAAATCTAGCAAGATCCCTATATGCTTACATGAGATCTCATGCAATTTCAGAAAAAAGGGAGATCTAGTAAACCATATTTTGTTTCTCGTTGAATATTATCACATCAGAGATGATAAAGGTACCCCCCACACACACACACGGGTTCATTGACCTCCCACCTTCACGAGGCTGATAAATACATTCAGTAGCTGCATTCTGTCGCCCAATTTATTTCTGATTAAATAGTATTTTCAACCTATCAACCTGGGTAATAGAACTATCAATAGCTAAGAACGACTCCTTCAAGAACCTGATCAGATGCAAACACCTTCTGACCAGCGGGTCTGCTATCTTTTGTCACGTTTTCGCAAGCTGTTCTTTTCATTTTGCCTTCTCTTACAAATTCCACTAAATTGTGCCTTAATGGTATATGGACATTTCTTGTCCGTTTAGCATGGACGTCAATCATACTGACTGGGAAGGATGATGAAATACAGCCTTCTCCTACTTGGTAGCTCTGTTATGTATGGACTGAATCTCCGTAACTCTTTGGCCAATGACTATTGCTGAGAATTCTGGGAACGGAAGTCCACACATCTGGAGGACACCAAGATCAAGGAAAGTTCTTGTAGTCCATCTCTACTAGAGTAAACCATGTTGAAGAAGGATACTACCAATGTCCAATTCAGGTTTAGACAATTGTCATGTTTGTTTAGAGAAGGCCGTTCTTGAGCATCTTTTATGTACATAATCCTTGATGCATCGCACAAGCATGCCATCTTTGTCAGCAGAAGAACCCCAAAGTGTAATTAAGAGTCCCTGGCTATGCTCTGACTCCTGTGCTTTAGCTCTGTCCAGCCAATGTCATGTTCATTCCACTGCAAGATAAAACAAGCTTTTCGAGATTATCCCAGTCTACCCTGCCAATGCCACATGAGAACAGACGGGCACGGACTTGGTTGGAGATTACTGTCGTTCGATCCCATCTCTTGAAGATGGATGGATGGATGGAGACCAGCTCCTAAAAGTGGACCAATGGATGCATGGGGTGGGCAAGGAGCAGAAGTCATGCTCAGTAGAGCAAGCGCTTATGAACCTAACCTTCCATAAACTCTGTGGACCGAGAAGAATTTCTGAAGTTCTGCAGCCATAAAAAACTGGATTCTTCACTCCGTGTAGACTGAAAGAGTACCAGGTTGTGGCAGCAGTGATTTTCTAAAGCACCTTATTTCTGGGTTCCTTGAAGAAGTACTTTCTGGATTACACAGGAGGTTTCATAACGTATCCCAAAATCTATCTGAAGGTCATCTCTCTCTCTCTCTCTCTTTCTCTCATTCTCTCTCTTTCTCTCTCTCTCTCTTTTTTTAGAAAAGAATTCTTGAAGCAGATGATAATACAGTGCAGATAGAGCTATAAGAACTTGCAACAAGGGGTCTTTCCTTACCCTCCCCCCCTCCATTTTTTTTAAAGCAAAAACAAATTGCACGTGGTCCAGTGTTGACCTTGGAGATAAAATGGCTTTCGGATGTCTTTTTTCTGCTGTTGAACGCAAAGGAGCTTTCTTGGTTTTTCCTGCAATGTGTACAAAATTATTTTGTCAAATAATAAAGAGTTTCATGCAGAAGCAAGTTGGCCCCAACAGTTGTCCCTAAAGGATCTTTGAGTGGTCTTCCTTTCCTCCCAATATGCAGCAGGATGAAACAGAAAAAAAGATTGTCATCTTGGTTGTGTCCGAGAACAATGCTCACATGGCACGCGGTTGGGGTTGGGATGTCCAGGTGGCTTGGCCCTTTAAGATGGCTTCTCCCAGAGAGTTCCATGTGTTGGGCTGTGTCTTATGGGGACAATGTCATAGTGGCTGGGGATATGGCTGTTTCTGGGCAGATCATATGGATTTTGGATGCCAGCACTGCGGAGACGGATCTCCTGGACCACGCTGACCGTGGGCTCTGTGGAAAGAACGACAGGGAGATGTGGTCTGGGCCATCAAGCATCTTTGGAAGACATCTCAGCATCTCAATGACTCAGACGTTCTGACACAGCAGAATGACACAGCAAACAACCCAGAAACATTTCAAGAATCCCCATCCTTCTGGTTCTTCTAATGGCCACAACTGAGCCCAAAATTTTTGTTGCTAAGCGAGGGAGTTGTTGTAAGTGACTTTTGCCCCATTTTACCACCTGTCTTGCCACTGTTATTATAAGTGCATCGCTGCAATTGTTAATTCAGTAACAGGGTTGTTAAGTGAATCCGACTTGTCCACCCCTTGACTTTGCTTGCCAGAAGGTTGCAAAAGGGGATCACGCCCCCCCCCCCCCCAGGACTCTATGACTGTCATAAATATGAGTCAGTTGCCAAGCATCTGAATTTTGATCGTGGAACCACGGGGATGCTGCAATGGTCATAAATGTGGAAAAACGGTCATAAGTCACTTTTTTCAATGCCCTTGTGACTTCGAATGATCACTAAACACACTGTTGTAAGTGGAAGACCAGCCTCGGCTCTTTTATGACTCATGGACTTCAACTCCCAGAATTCCTGAGTCAGCATAGCTGACTCAGGAATTCTGGGAGTTGAAGTCCATGAGTCATAAAAGAGCCAAGGTTGCCTACCCCTGACCTATACCAATAAGTGAATGAACTGAATGAACTGCTCAACAACTCAAGAATGGTTTGACTTCCAAAGGGAAGATGGATCACATGAGGTTCCATTTTTGATCTTCCTTCCAAGCCAGCAGGGGGCATGGAGATGTTTTAGTGGAGGGACTCCATTTTGCATCATTCCTTCCTTTATGTCCAGAGGGTGGACATGAGATGACAGGGCAGTTTACAGGAAAGGAGTCAAAAGTTAAGATGGCTGCCACAAATGTGATACGGAAGCCCACCATGTTTTTACATGTGTCGCAATGCATATTTTTTGGCAATAAGGTGGGAAGGGCTTTGATTGATTTGTTGTGGCAGCCATCCTCATTTTTTGACACCCCCACTTCCTGCAGACTCCCCTGTTGTCATTTGCCCTCCTTCCAGACAGTTGAGTCACAACTACAAGTTGCCCATCTGGATCTGGATAACTTTCCGATTATTACATCAGGACAGGAAGTCAAGGTATGTTGTGGGTTCTCATCAATTTAGGGATATACAGTACATCTGCTGGGACCATGACAATAGGCCTTCTTGGTGGTCCCTTCTCTATAGAACATTATTCCCTGGGTGGTTACGATTGGCCCCCATCTTGTTGCTTTTCTGAGAGACCCTGAAGACATGGTTGTTATGGGGCTGGGGACCACAAATAGAGTTGGAGCCGGTCAAGTGCTTGATTCAATTGTGTAGTTGCTGCCATGGAGGGGCGTGATTATAAAAAAACTTAGGGACTCAGCCTAGGGCAGGGGTAGGCAACCTTGGCTCTTTTATGACTCATGGCCTTCAACTCCTAGAATTCCTGAGCCAGCCATGCTGAGGAGAAAGGGAGGTTTCCAAGCTGAGCCATGCTGGCTCAGGAATTCTGGGAGTTGAAATCCACGAGTCATAAAAGCCAAGGTTGCCTATCCCTGGGCTAGGTAGCCTAGAGATCCCTCCATTAATGACAAGAAGCAACGGATGGAAACTAATCAAGGAGAGAAGCAACCTAGAACTAAGGAGAAACATCCTGACAGTTAGAACAATTAACCAGTGGAATGACTTTCCTCCAGAAGCAGTGAATGCTCCAACTTTGGTAGTTTTTAAGAAGAGACTGGACAGCCATTTGTCTGAAATGGTATAGGGTTTCCTGCCTGAGCAAGGGGTTGGACTAGAAGATGACCTCCAAGGTCCCTTCCAACTTTACTATTATGATTATATAAAAAAGGTAAAACGTTGATCAGGTTTTCACTGACGTATTTTAATACATTCTGGGGAGAAACCCCTGCAGTTGGTGTGGCAAGAGTTGGTAAATTCCAAAGAGGCTCTTGACTGCCTATTTTTTTTAAAATTTTGACTGATGAAGTTACTTGAATGCATAACGAAACATCTCAGATTAACCAACGTTGGTCCCGTTGCCACAATTTTAACCTTTTTTTTTAGATACTTGTGGCGGGGATGATTTGAGTTTTCATTGACTTATTCCATTAATGATATTCCCACACTGCGTGATGTATTGTATTAAGTAGCTCAAAGTGTATTAAATCATCTGGTTGGGATTGCACATTTTCTTCATTTGGTGTCGTTTTTTTTAAAATACTGTATCTTTTAGGTTTTGTTGTGTGTTTTTTTAAATGGTTTGTATCTGTCCCACCTTCCTTATGTTGATCTATGACCACAATAATAAGATTTGATTTGATTGATTGAACCCAGTGTCTCCTTGCCAAAGAGGGGAAGCATAACCTGTTTGAGATTTTAAATGTGCACCCACCAAAATTTTTAGAGCAATGATTAGCCATAGAATCAGCCTTTTTCTGTGAAGGCCTCAACCATCAATCTTGCAAGCCTCCTATTCTCTTTCTCAGTGCTTTTTTTGTAAAAAAAAAAAGGGAAAAAAATAAAAAGGTGCCAGAACTCACACACGCGTCATACAACCCACCTTGCCTACCCTACAAGGTTCCATCCAAAAAAGGTGCCGGAACTCCATTCTGGTTGTTCTGTGACAAAAAAAAAAGCCCTGCGTCTTTCTAAATTTTAGAAATGCCTCCAGACCAGGGTTTACTGCTGAACAGTTCATTGCAAAAACAGCAGCAAGTAGATATACAAATATCCAATTTGCAGAATGCGGTGATGCAGCTGCTAACCCAAAAGCCGGGATGGAACTTGCTTCAGGCAGGGCAGTAACCTGCAGCACAGCCTCTCTCTGCAGAGGTGGGCAATTCCTGGCCCAGGACCCCATTGGGCCCTTGGGGGCCTCCTGGTGGGGCTGTGCAAAAGATACCCAATACCTGGCATGTACGCCTTAAAATAAACTAAATACAGGAGTTCTCAACTTACAATAGTTCACTCAGCGACTGTTTGAAGTTACAACAGCACTGGAAAAAACGACTTATGGCCATTTTTCACATTTTACGACCGTTGCCACATCCCCAGGGTCACGTGATATATGTCTGGATGCTTGACAACTGGTTCATATTTATGACGGTCGCAAGGTCCTAGGGTCATGCGATCTCCCTTTGCAACCTTCTGACAAGCAAAGTCAATGGGGAAAGCCAGATTCAATTAACCAACCGTGTTACTAATTTAATACCTGCGGTGATTCACTTAACGACTGTGGCAAGACAGGTCGTAAAATGGGGTAAAATTCACTTAACAAGTTTCTCGCTTGGCAAACACAAAGGCTAAGTGGTCGTGAGTCGAGGACTTCCTGTATAATTCAACCAAGAGAGAACCTCCTCTTGCGAGGGCAGGTTGAAAACCCTGGTCATGTGAATGTGCTTGGCAAAGCCCACTTGGCTGGCGTCGCTGTCCGATCCAGCCTCGGTCGCCCGTTGCACCCTGCTCGCTTCTCCAGCTGAGTCCCAGTGCAAGAAAAGGACTAGTGGTCGTCGGCTGTATAAACATTTTGGACTCCCTGGCACTGTGCGCCGTACTCTAAATAAGTAAACACAGGCAGTCCTCAACTTACGACAGTTCGCTTAGTGACCGTTCAAAGTTACCACCGCAATGAAAAAAGTTATAGCCATTTTTCACACTTATGACTGTTGCAGCATCCCCACGGTCACAGGTTTTGCAATTGGACGATAGGCAACTGACTCATGATTATGACGGTCGCAGTGTCCCGGCGTCCTGTGACCCCGTTTTCCAACCTTCTGATGAGCAAAGTCAATGGGGAAGCCAGATTCGCTTAACAACTGTCTTCCTAGCTTCACAACTTCAGTGATTCACTTAACCACTGTGGCAAAAAAATATGGGGCAAAACTCCCTTAATGGCTCTCTTGCTTAGCAGCAGAAATTTGGGGCTCCATTGTGGTCGTAAGTCGAGGACTACCTGCCATAACTGACTACCTCCAGCCGGCTCTGCTTTCTCCGGGCACTTACCAACGTCGTAGATGTTTTTGTGAGCCGGCGAAGAGGTTGGCATGTCCAAATACGACGCGTCCCGGTGGGCAGGAGACTTCATTTCCACATAGCTGTTCTCGGGCGGTTTGCGGGTCAGGATGGGGGGTTCTCTGATGGTGGCGTAGGGGTTTTCGCTGCTGTTGAGGGAAGCGGAGCTGGAGCTGTGGGCCGATTCCTTCACGTAGTCTGCAAGACAAGAGCCCGGCTCGGCCTCTTAGCTGGCGGGAGCCACTGAGCCTCAAGGGATGGGGGGGGGGAGGTTGGAGACCTAGCCCTCAACGCACACCGCACAGGAACCCACCAGTTACGCCTCGGGAATGTCCGAACCACTGTCTCGCCAAACCATCTGCTCATCCAAACTCATGTGCAAGTCATGTCCTGAACATTTGGTGGGAAGAAAAACAACCCTTCAGTTCCACAGCTCTCACGGTTACAAGGGTCTCGTCGTGACGGTTATATTACGTTATGCGCCCACCGTGCACTGCCCCGTCCCGCCACCCGGGGAGGAAGGCGCCACCCGAGGCGTCAAGGAGCACGCACAGCCGTCTCCCTGGATCTCCTCGGAGATCACTGCCAAGCAGCTGAGCCACGGAGGGACACCCCCCCACCCCCCTGCTCCGTGGAGTGAAATCTGGATGTCGGAGTCAGCACTTTTTCGAACTCATTTATCTCTGGTGGGGCTGTTGGAATCAGCGTTGCTGCCAAGGCAGCTTTCTCCTGATAGGAGCCGGTTCCTTGCTTCACTTCCTTTATCACCGGAAAACATGTGCAGAAGGAAAATTCCTTGCTAGTGACCTCCGCAGGAGGATAAAAATCCTATTTTTGCTTTATTTTCTCTTTTCCCCAGCAAGGAGACACCATATTCTCCTTTCTCCACCCCTTAAGATCCGACCAGCACAGGATGCTTCCATTTTGAGATTGGTAGGCCTCTATCTCCAGAAGTCTGCTCTACTTCATCAAGCACAGTAATTTTTTAAACCTTATTGTTACGGTTAGTCCTCCGTTTGCGACGGTTCATTTAGGGACCATTTGAAGCTAGGACATTGGGAAAAGTGACTTATGACCGTTTTTCACACTGACAACCGTTGCAGCAACCCCAGGGTCACGGGATCAAAACTCAGATGCTTGGGAACTGACTCCTATTTATGACGGTTGCAGGGTCCCGGAGTCACGTGATCCCCTTTTGCGACCTTCTGACAAGCCAAGTTGATTCAGTTAACACCTGTGCTACTGACATAACAGCTGCAGTGATTCACTTAACAACTGAAGCAGGGAAGGTTGTGAAATGGGGCAAAATTAACTTGAGATCTGTCTCACTTAGCAACAGAAATTTCGGGCTCCATTGTGGTCGTACATCGAGGACTATCAGTATCAGATCAAGCCAACATAGAGCAATTTAGCATCCGCTGACAGTTTCGCCGTGTAAAAATTACAGTTTGCTTGCCAACGTTAGACTTGGTATAGTAGGAGAAGAGAGATCACCCCGGGGGCCTCAAGCTGCTGAAACATCTTACCTTAAATGTTCAGAGCACTGCTTGGCATGTGCCTAATTTTTTAAGGGGGGGGGGAATCCAAGGAAAAGGTCAGCCCACCTGCTCATGAAAGCCCACATGAATTAGCTCACTTCCTCCTTCATGCCCAACACCCTTGGCCAGGGGTAGGCAACCTTGGCTCTTTTATGGCTCGTGGACTTCATCTCCACGAGTCATAAAAGAGTCCAGGTTCCCAGTTTGATTGAGCTTGACAATTCTGCCTGTGACGTGGAGATTCTGGCTGGCCAGGTGCAGTCCTACAGAAGTGCAAAGGGTCTGGCCTGGGAAGGGACTGCAAAGGAACAGGGGTGTCTTTCTGGTTGCAGGCTGTCCATCTTTTGAAGTCTACATTTACAAGGAGCACAAGAGATTTCCTTCCTCCAATTGTATCTGGAGCTTCTGAATGTGAGAGTGCTTGAAGGCTGTTCCGTGATCTTTATCACTGTGGAGCTGGCTCTTTCCCAGGCCTGGTCTAACATGCTGAAGCCCTGCCTAAGACAGGGGCTTAGCTTCGGCATCTTCCCTAAACTGTGGAACAGGGGTCTTCAAACATGGCCCTTTGATGACTTGTGTAGTTCAACGCCCAGAATTCAGCACTTGCCTCGCCTGGTTGTGGATTAACTCCTCTTCAAGGTTTGCATACTAAACGGATGCATACAGTTTTTCAAATGGGCAGGATTCAGATCAAAATAGCCATTAACCATAATTAGCACAGTCCAAGCTTAATATGTTAGAGTCATAGGCCAGGAAGGGAGCTTGGAGGTCTTCTAGTCCAACCCCCTGCTCAAGGCAGGAAACCCTAATACCAGGGGTAGGCAACCTTGGCTCTTTTATGACTCGTGGACTTCAACTCCCAGAATTCCTGAGCCAGCATGGCTCAGCTTGGAAACCTCTCCCTTTTCCCTCAGCGTGTCTGGCTCAAGAATTCTGGGAGCTGAAGTCCACGAGGCATAAAAGGGCCAAGTTTGAAGACCCCTGCTGTAGAAGTTGAACACAAGCATAATCTCTTCTCCCTCTTTGGTACCAGCTGACATGAGTGATAGTTCCAAAAACCTCAGTGTGGGCCCTAGAGACCTCCAGAAATTGTGACCAAATTTCAACGTTTAATATGGCACAAAGCATAACGGTGTCAACTCTATTCAAATTAATTCAGTGTGAATGCAGATGAAATGAATCCAAGCTCTTTGAGCTTTGATTCACCTTGACACACTTATCCCATTGCTGCCAAAGGAAGAGAATGCTAAATATGCATATCTCCTAACCTTCCCCAAACAGAAGATCTAGGAGAAGAAAATTGGCACTCTTCTTGGCATATTACTTGGAAGTTTTAATTTGCTTCAAGAATAACGATCACTTGACTATGAGTCAGCAGTGTGCAGCAGCAACCAAAAAAGCTAATACAATCCTGGGTTGTATAAACAGAGGCATAGAATCAAGATCATGTGAAGTATTAATACCGCTCTCTCTCTTTCTCTCTCTCTCGTCAAACTATTCTCCAAAGCACCAGAACGCAAGACAAGAAACAATGAATGGAATCTAATCAAGGAGAGAAGCAATTTGGATCTAAGGAGAAATTTCCTAATGGCGAGAGCAATCAATCAATGGAACGGCTTGCCTACAGAAGTGGGTGCTCCATCACTGGAGGCTTTTAAGAAGAGACTGGACAGCCATTTGTCTGGGATAGTACAGGATCTCCTGCTTGAGCAGGAGGTTGGACTAGAAGACCTCCAATCCACGGACCGGGGGTTGGGAACCCCTGTTCTAAAATGCTTGCTGGGGAATTCTGGGAAATGAAGTCTAGAGAAATGTCCTACACAGGATTCCTGCACTTTGCCTAGATGAAAACCGCAATGGACGATCGGTGCATTTTTTATTGATTGAAACAGGAAATCAACCATTATATCTTTCTTTAAGGGGACACAGTGGCTCAGTGGGTTAGGACGCTGAGCTTGTCGATCAGATGGTTGGCAGTTTGGTGGGTCGAATCCCGAATGCCGCGTAACAGAGTGAGCGCCTGTTACTCGTCCCAGCTTCTGCCAACCTAGCAGTTGGAAAGCACGTAAAAATGCAAGTAGAAAAATAGGGACCGTTACGGTGGGAAGGTAACAGCGTTCCGTGCGCCTCTGGCGTCTAGTCATGCCGGCCACATGACCACGGAGACGTCTTCGGACAAGCGCTGGCTCTTCGGCTTTGAAACGGAGATGAGCACCGGCCCCTAGAGTTGGAAATGACTAGCACTCATGTGCGGGGGATCCTTTACCTTTACCTTTTATCTTTCTTCCCCCTATAAATGCTGAATATAACTTGAAATGTAGTATTTACATGAAGCCTCATCTGAATACTGACAAACTCCTTCCATGCTTTGATTTAAGCAGATCCTCATGGCTCTCCATCGTGTACCTTCATACCTCCACTGACTAGTTTCCTCTAAACTAGCAGGTCTGTAAAAGCACCCATGACAATCCAGAGAATCTGCTTTAAGGAAGACCCCTCTTTTGGTCTATAGTCAGTTGGATGTAGCAGTTAAATTTGCTATAGAAGGAAATGTTTATGGAAATTCTCTGTCATCCAGGTCATGGTTGTCATGAGGCAACTGGACTTTCTTGTTTTTCTTTGAAGACATTTTGCTTCTCATCTAAGAAGCTTCCAGCTCTGAATGGTGCAGGAGTATGAACAGATTTCCAGAAAACATTGCAGACTACAGGTACAGGGCAGAAAACATCCTGCAGCCAAGAAGGCTGCACACACCTCTGCACTACCCTGAGGACACAGGTAAACCTCCAAGTGCCCTCAACAACTCTCAAAAAGAAGGCAAACGACAAGCTGTCTGCAAGGAATATAAATCCTTCCGTTCCCCACGTTCCGGTCAGAGCTGAAGAAACGTCTTGGACGAGAAGTGAAACGTCTTCAAAGAAAAAACAAAAAAGTCCAGTTGCCTCCTGAAAAACACCTTTGGGATACACAAGGAGACCCATGTTTTGGTTCTCTCTCAGGGACAGAAGCCAGCTGGGTGACATGGGATCTTAGCCCTCAGCTGAGAAGTTATAAAACTTCTAAAACCAAGAAGTTGTAAAATGTCTGAAGCTGAAGAAGATGAAAAACGTCCCAGAAGTCGAAAGAAAATGCCTAGGTCGAGAAGTTGAAGAGCATCCCAGAAAGAGATACTTATGAAAGACCTTCTGGAAACGTTGCAAAAAAAAAAAAAGTTACATGGAGTTGTCTTTTTTCTCACCAGAAACCAAGCTTGACCCAAGGGCCATAACAATTCTCTTGCTTTTTTCTGAAAGCTCACCTAAGTAATGGGATGAGAAGGAGTAGAGAGTAGGAAGAAGCCACTGCCAAGAAATTGCAAGAATAGTCAGAGGTCATGCAAGGATTGGAGCACGTCCTTCAGCTAAATAGTTTTCAAAGTTCTCCCAATATACTTCTTTTGGGAATCGTTCAAAAAGAAGCCTGGAGAAAATGAAAGCAGGGGTCTTCTTTATAATTAAAAGTAACCCAATGCCTGTGTGAATGGAGGAATCTCATTTATAGTCCCTGGTGTCTGTTATAGGCTGCTACCAACTCTTGAAAGGGTATTGCTGGACGAAGGAATTAATTGCCCCGCCAGGAACATCAGAAGCTGCCTTCAACTAATTATGAGTATCCACCACTGAGCTGAAGTCTACATCCAGGCTAGATGCATCAAAATACCTCCCGCCCTCCAACACAGACAGAGCTTTGTTGCCTTTGCAAGTCTGGAAACTGGTACAGCCTCATAGCCGTCTCCATGGTGATGGGTCACTCTCTGGCCTCCGATGGGTCAGGAGCACCATCTCGGAATTAGCAAGAGAGACATGATATATGCCAAGGTAGTCCTGCATTTCGGTAGAGCTAGAGCTGGTATTCTCCTTATTTATTTGTTAAATTCACAGATAGTCCTCAACTTAGGGCCACAATTGACACCCCCACCGAAATGTATGTTGCTAAGTAAGAAATTTGTTAAGTGTGTTTTGCCCCTTTTTACAACTTTACTTGTCACATTTGTTCAGCGAATCACTGCGGTCGTTAAAATTAGTAGCACGGTTGTTAAGTGAATCTGCCTTCCCCAGGGACTTTGCTTGTCAGAAGGTGGCAATCAAATGACCCTGGGACATTGCAACCGTCATAAGTGTGAGTCAGTTGCCCAGCATTTTAATGTAAATCAAGTGACCACAGGGATGCTGCAATGGTCATAAGTGTGAAAAATGGTTGCAAGTCATTTTTTTCAGCGCCATTGGAACTTCGAACAGTCACTAAAAGAACGGTTGTAAGTTGAGGACTACCTGTATTTGCTACCTATCTCTCCAAAGGGCTACTCGAGGCATCTTACAGGAGTAAAGAGGAAGTAAAATGAAAAGGCACGTAAACAGAAGCAAAATAATAGAACAATAAGGTCCCTTGGACTGCAAGGCGATCAAACCGGTCAGTCCTGTTGTTGTTAGCTGCGAAGTCGTGTCCGACCCATCGCGACCCTATGGACAACATTCCTCCAGGCCTTCCTGTCTTCTACCATCTTCTGGAGTCCATTTAAGCTCACACCTACTGCTTCAGTGACTCCATCCAGCCACCTCATTCTCTGTCGTCCCCTTCTTCTATTGCCCTCGATCTTTCCCAGCATTAGGCTCTTCTCCAGTGAGTCCTTCCTTCTCATTAGGTGGCCAAAGTATTTGAGTTTTAGCTTCAGGATCTGGCCTTCTAAAGAGCAGTCAGGGTTGATCTCCTCTAGGACTGACCGGTTTGATCTCCTTGCAGTCCAAGGGACTCGCAGGAGTCTTCTCCAGCACCATAGTTCAAAGGCCTCAATTCTTTGGCGCTCAGCCTTTCTTATGGTCCAACTTTCACTGCCATACATTGCAACTGGGAAGACCATAGCCTTGACTATACGCACTTTTGTTGACAGGGTGATGTCTCTGCTTTTTAGTGTGCTGTCTAGATTTGCCATGGCTTTCCTCCCCAAGAGCAAGCGTCTTTTAATTTCTTGGCTACAGTCCCCATCTGCAGTGATCTTGGAGCCCAGGAAAACAAAATCTGTCACTACCTCCATTTCTTCCCCATCTATTTGCCAAGAATTGAGAGGGCCAGATGCCATGATCTTGGTTTTCTTAATGTTAAGTTTCAACCCAAGTTTTGCACTCTCCTTCTTCACCTGCAACAAGAGGCTCTTTAGTTCTTCTTCACTTTCTGCCATTAGAGTGGTATCATCTGCGTATCTTAGGTTGTTGATATTTCTTCCGGCAATCTTAATTCCAACTTTTGATTCATCTAGCCCTGCCTTTCTCATGATGTGCTCTGCATATAAGTTAAATAGGCAGGGCGACAGTATACAGCCTTGCCGGACTCCTTTCCCAATTTTGAACCAATCAGTGGTTCCGTGTCCAGTTCTCACTGTTGCTTCTTGACCCGCATATAGGTTTCTCAAGAGACAAATAAGATGGTCTGGTACACCCATCTCTTTAAGAACTTGCCACAGTTTGTTATGATCCACACAATCAAAGGCTTTAGCATAGTCAATGAAGCAGAAGTAGATGTTTTTCTGGAACTCCCTAGCTTTCTCCATGATCCAGCGTATGTTGGCAATTTGATCTCTAGTTCCTCTGCCTCTTCGAAATCCTGCCTGTACTTCTGGTAGTTCTCGATCCACATACTGCTGAAGTCTAGCTTGTAGGATTTTAAGCATGACTTTACTAGCATGAGAAATGAGTGCAATGGTGCGATAGTTTGAACATTCTTTGGCACTGCCTTTCTTTGGAATTGGAATGTAAACTGATCTTTTCCAATCCTGTGGCCACTGTTGAGTTTTCCAAATTTGCTGGCAAATTGAGTGTAGCACTTTTACTGCACTGTCTTTTAAGATTTTGAATAGCTCAGCTGGAATACTGTCACCTCCACTAGCTTTGTTGTTGCTCAGCTTTTCTAAGGCCCACTTCACCTCACATTCTAGGATGTCTGGCTCGAGGTCAGTGACCACCTCATTGTGATTATCTGGGACGTTAAGCTCATTCTTGTATAGTTCTTCTGTGTAATTTTGCCACCTCTTCTTAATCTCTTCTGCCTCTGTTAGGTCCCTGCCATTTTGGTCCTTTATCATGCCCATTTTTGCATTAAACGTTCCCTTCATCTCTCCAATTTTCTTGAAATGATCTCTGGTCCTCCCTATTCTATTGTTTTCTTCTATTTCTTTGCACTGTTCATTTAAGAAGGCATTCTTATCTCTTCTAGCTATTCTCTGGAATTCTGCATTCAATTGGGCATATCTATGTTTTTCTCCCTTGCCTTTCGCTTCCCTCCTTTCCTCAGCTATTTGCAAGGCTTCCTCAGACAGCCATTTTGCTTTCTTGCATTTCTTTTTCTTTGGGATGGTTTTGGTTGCTACCTGTTGTACAATGTCGCGAACCTCTGTCCATAGTTCTTCAGGCACTCTGTCTATCAGATCTAATTCCTTAAATCTATTTGTCACCTCTACTGTATATTCAACAGGGATATGATTTAATTCATACCTGAGTGGCCTAGTGCTTTTCCCTACTTTCTTCAGTTTAAGCCTAAACTTTGCGAGGAGAAGCTCATGGTCTGAGCCACAGTCAGCTCCTGGTCTTGTTTTTACCGACTGTATAGAGCTTCTCCATCTTTGGCTGCAGAGCATATAGTCAATCTGATTTCTGTGTTGACCGTCTGGTGATGTCCATGTGTAGAGCCGTCTCTTGGGTTGTTGGAAAAGAGTGTTTGCTATGACCATTGTATTCTCTTGACAAAATTCTATCAGCCTGTGCCCTGCTTCATTTTGTACTCCAAGGCCAAACTTGCCTGTTATTCCAGTTATCTTTTGGCTTCCTACTTTAGCATTCCAATCCCCCCTGATGATAAGGACATCATTTTTTGGTGTTACTTCTATAAGGTGCTGTAGGGCTTCATAGAACCGGTCAATTTCATCCTCTTCAGCACTGGTGGTTGGGGCATAGACTTGGACTACTGTGATATTGAATGGTTTGCCTTGGATTCGAACTGAGATCATTCTGTCATTTTGAGGATTGTATCCCAGTATTGATTTCCCTACTCTTTTATTGACTATGAAGGCTACTCCATTTCTTCTGAGGGATTCTTGCCCGCAGTAGTATACCTGATGGTCATCTGAATTAAATTCACCCATTCCTGTCCATTTTAGTTCGCTGATACCTAAGATGTCGATGTTCAGTCTTGTCATCTCTTGTTTGACCACGTCCAGCTTTCCTTGATTCATGGATCTTACATTCCAGGTTCCTATGGAGAAAGTCAGAAAGAAAGTCCTAGAGGAGATCAACCCTGACTGCTCTTTAGAAGGCCAGATCCTGAAGTGGAAACTCAAATCCTTTGGCCACCTAATGAGAAGGAAGGACTCACTGGTGAAGAGCCTAATGCTGGGAAAGATTGAGGGCAAGAGAAGAAGGGGACGACAGAGAATGAGGTGGCTGGATGGAGTCACTGAAGCAGTAGGCGTGAGCTTAAATGGACTCCAGAAGATGGAAGAGGACAGGAAGGCCTGGAGGAACGTTGTCCATGGGGTCGCAATGGGTTGGACACGACTTCGCAACTAACAACAACAAGGTCAACAGTGACAAATGAAGACAATGGGAATAAGTACATCAACGTGATAACTAAAAAGACATTCCTTCTTCCCTCCTCTTGCTCCCACCTCCCCATGATTATAAAGCCCCTGCCTGAAACAAATCTGACATGAGCATGGAGGCAGGAAGATGTGAACATAAGAGACAGGAACACTGTTTCACAGGCAGGGTCCGCCAGGTGAAAGAGACGTCTCTCTGTGGAGCAGAAGGAATCAACCACCATGATCTTCTAGAAGAGGTGTAGGCAACCTTGGCTCTTTTATGACTCGTGGACTTCAACTCCCAGAATTCCTGAGCTAGCATGGCTCAGCTTGGAAACCTCTCCCTTTCCCCTCAGCATGGCTGGCTCAGGAATTCTGGGAGTTGAAGTCCACGAGTCATAAAGCGGCCTAGGCCTAGGCCAGGGATAGTCAACCTTGGCTCTTTTATGACTGGTGGACTTCAACTCCCAGAATTCCTGAGCCAGCATGGCTCAGCTTGGAAACCTCTCCCTTTCCCCTCAGCATGGCCGGCTCAGGAATTTTGGGAGTTGAAGTCCACCAGTCATAAAAGAGCCAATGTTGCCTACCCCTGTTAGAAAGATCACAGCTGATGAGCTTCTCTTTAGCTTCAAGGTGCCACTTCAGCATTTAAGAACATTCCTTCCAGGACTTGACAAAGCAGAAATTAATTCCATCCCATCCGGGATAGAAACACAGAATCATAGGGCCAGAAGGCACTTGGAGGTCTTCTAGTCTAACATTCTGACCAAGGCAGGAGATCTTATACGACTCTGGACAAGTGGCTGTCCAGCCTTTTCTTGAAAACCTCCAATGATGAACCCCCCACAATTCCAGGAGGAGTTTGATATCACGGTTTTGTACAACTTTGCTAAGCTTATACTGTAGTTGGGATCTAAGGATAGCCTAGAATCCATTTTAGCCAAGGCGTCCATTGGATGTGATGAAAAATAGGCAAGACGGTGGCCTTTGTTAGTTGTCATTGAAGCTCTGGCCATTTTGTGTGTGATACACCTAAAAATACATAAAGCTTTGATCATACCATCGCAGCCATTATCTTAACTCTGGTTCAACTAGACCCAGCAGATACCTTTGTAGTCCAGTCTGTTGTATAAACTCAGCCACGCAGGCTCCTCAATTCTCCCTTTTGATATCTATCCCTCTGACAAACAAGCACTAACTCAGCTTCAGAAGTCCCTGAGATACCACCCAATAATGGGACCCTTCTAGCTGACAGGCAATTAAAATGGAAAGCAGAAATAAAATAAAATACGAGTCTTACTGTACGATGAGAGAGGACCCAAACACCACTCACTACAATGCCTTTAAATCAAAAGCAAAGATTTCAGGCTAATTAGCAGGACCTCTTAAACGAAATGAACCTTTCTGATGTTCCCAAGATGAAAGAAAGCATAAGAAGGAGAGAGATGCATAATTCTGCTCAGGGTGGATTAAAGTGGGAAGTAACAGGCTCACTCACACCAAAGTATCTTCTCCTGAAAAATCATCAGATTTTCAATGAAACGTAAGGCGATTGTCTCGGTTACTTTTCTAACCACAAATTTTCCCAAGGGGGTGGTGGTTTAGAACCAGAGGACAACATAGCAAAACCCAGGTCATTGGATACACCGGGATCAAACTCAGATACAGGGTTTACCTAGGAGTACGCAGTGGTGTCAGTTTAATACAGGTAGTCCTCAACTTACAATAGTTCATTTAGTGACCATTCAAAGTTACAACAGCACTGTAAAAAGTGACTGATACCATTTTTCACACTTATGGCCGTTGCAGCATGCCCGTGGTCACATGTTTTACATTTGGGTGCTTGACAACTGACTCATACTTATGATGGTTGCAGGGTCCCAGGGTCATGAGATCCCCTTTTGCGACCTCCTGACAAGCCATGTCCATGCGGAAAGCCAGATTCGCTTAACAACCGTGTTACTAACGTAACAACTGCAGTGGTTCACTTAACAAACTTACCAAATTTCTCACTTAGCACAGAAACTCGGGGCTCCATTGTGGTCATAAATCGAGGACTACCTGTAATTGGTACCTGAATTGGCTTTAATCTCTTTTACCCCCTTTCTCTCTTTTTTTCCCTTTAATATGTCTACTACATTACAGGTAGTCCTTAACTCGAGACCACAATTGGCAGCAGAGCTTCAGTTGCCAAATGAGGCTGGTCCCTATTTTACGATCTTTTCTGCCACGGTCGTTAAGCAAATGACTGCAGTCGTTAGGGAATCTGGCTTCCCCACTTGGACTTTGCTTGTCAGAAGCTGGCTGGGAAGGTTGCAAGTGGTGATCACAAGATCCCCGGCATGCTGCAGGCATCCTAAACACATGCTGTCTACCAAGTGCCTGGTTTTGATCCCGTGACCCTGGGGATCTTGTGGCAGTTGTAAGTGCGAGGAGCGATTGT